>NC_143557.1:49224500-49552500 GCF_054136105.1 Typopeltis vanoorti | reverse complement strand
AGGTTCACAGAAAGTGAACTTGACAAATATCTTTTACCACACAAAATGCAGTACACTTTTTGTATTGCCCAACCTGCCCTTCATCTTTTCTCGTATATCATTTATTTTCATCTTCCAACTCACATTTGTTTCACAACAAGAATTGAAATTTTTCTGTATACATTATTATCGTATTATATTAGAAGAAAATGGGGATAGGGGATAAACCACAACCTCCATTTTCTTCACCACCATCTCAATTTTTCCAATATTTTGTTTCTTCCATTTGTACCTTCTTGGACCTCAGAAATCTATACAGATCTTGTTTTGATTCTGATATGATTCATTTTAGATAAGATTATTTTTAAATGTGTAGGTAAATTTACTTAAGTATACGCAAAGTTACTTCGTTTATTAAATCTTACACTCATAGCTAGAATCAGTATTTTGCTATGAAGAAAAGACGTAAGTGGGAATGATTAATTTCAACTTGATAATTTCTAACATCAACTTAAAAGTTTTAACTTAAAATTCTACACCTGACAGATTTTCAGAAATCAAAATTCCATGTCGATATACTAATTTTATTTCAATAGCTGCTTTAATATTGGAACATAAGTTCCAATATTAAAGCAGCTTTTGAAATAAAATTCCAATATTAAAGTTTTCATATATGGGTCTGCTTTTTGGTTTCATGGAAAAATTTTCTGGAATTATTTACTGTAAAGTATTTCTGGATTTCTTCAGTTCACGAAAAAATTTTCTTTTCTATTGTCTTATTATTTTATTGGCTTCCTTGCTGCTCTCTTTGTATCTCAAAGCGGCATGAATATCAACTGGATTATAAAGCCAAGTGCCTCTATCTTTTTTTTCTTTTACTTTACTGACCATTCACATTCTTCACTGAACATTTTTCATACTGTATTTTACTTTGAATTCCAACTGAGTTTTCTGCTGCTACTTTTATTCTATACTTGATATGATTCCAGATGTTTTCAGTATTTTCATTCTTCTCCTGGTGAACATTTTTCAATTTCTGTTTTAATTCACACATTTTCTTTTCTCTTCTGTATATCTAGTTTGTTAATATTGTACATCAGTTGATTTGAATGTGCTGAAAAACATTTACTGTTTATTTTAATCTTAAGTTTGGCACCAACTAGAAAATGGTCCCTATCACATTCAGCTCCTCTGAAGCTCTGATATTCTGAATGTAATTTCTGTCTTTTACTTATTATGATATGGTCTACTTGATTGAATGCACGACCATCAGGAGATTTCCATGTTTGTGGGTGTATATTATTCCTCATAAACATAGTACTGCTTATCATTAAATTTCTGGATGTGGCCAAATTAATTAATCTTTCTCCATTAATATTGGTCTCTTCATGAAGGCTTTGTTTCCAATAATTTATTTTATGAATTTCTTCTGTTCCAATTTTTGCATTAAAATCACCTAATAAAATTATTACATCCTACCAGGGAATTTTTTCTAGGATTAATTCCAGTTTTTTATAGAATTCATCTTTCATTGGCTCTTTTGCAGCTTCTGTAGGTGTGTGTGTGTGCATTAATAAACCTTATCATGAACTTGAAACTTAAAATTATGTGAAATAAATTTATTATCTGTAAAATTAGCTGGTTCTAGTTGCCAGCCTGGTTGGCCGAGTGGTTAGCATATCTGCTCTCCAGCCGAAAGGCTGCAGGTTCAACTCCTGGTTGAACATGGATGTTTGTGAATTGTCTGTGAAAATACTAGTGGTGGTGGTCGGCATTAAATGGTGTTGGTGTAGTGAAGGTAGTTGAGGTTGGTGGAGACTGAAAGTTGTAGAGTAAGTCCCTCGATGAGTCTTTGAACTCCCTGGAGGTGTTACGCAATAATAATAATAAAATTTTTGCATATGTATCATATGCATCCTGAGTAGATTGAAAATGAAACACAATACAAAATCATAATTAAAGAATCATTTCCAAATAGCACCACTATAGTGTTAATAGAACAACAGTCAGTAAAATTCCCAATTATTAAAAAAAATAATAACAATATAATAATCAGGAATTTGTATAAAAATGTAATAATATTTCCCATAAAAGGGATAACCGAAGGCTATTCCATTAGGTATGCAATAAAACTTATCCTATACCTAACTTAAACAGATTCAAATCTGTTTAAGTTAGGTCGGTGTAGAAATGTCTCAACTTTATATAGGTTTTTGATAAGGAATCTACTTCGATATAGAAGCTTACTGTTCTTAAAAAAAAAAAAAAAAACTGTTTAGTCAAAATAGCATGTTCTGCTAGGCCAGACTATTCCAGTTCATGGTACTCGATGTAAGATTTATGTTCTTCATGATGGATGGCTGCAGATCTGCCAGACCATCCAAAGTAAGACGAACCATAGGAGCATGGGATCTGGGATAGGATACCCAGAAGATTGGGTGGAGAAAGCTTGTCTTTAGGTGAAGAAAGTAAGGTACAAAAAAAAATAAGTTCCTTCCAACTTGAATATTTACCGGCCAGTGTTCTAAAAACTTCCGAACGCTCTCTTGTTTACAACCGTTACTTGGATACGCAACGCTTTCCTTGTCAGCTGTCAATCACACATCAAATCCTCTCCGGGAGCATGCGCACTCCACAAAAGTCAGAAACTACGCACTGCAATAAAATGGCTGACTCGCTGTATCCATTAGCACTAAGAGAAAGTCTTTCACAAAACACAAAATTCAACATTTTTAAACCACAACAAACTTTCTTATAAGTAGCACAAATATTCAGTTTAGTAAGTATATCAATTTTTTTTTTTTTACTTCTTTACATGTTACTTCTAATATAACATTTTCATAACGAGCACATCACAAGTGCAGACACTGCATGTATGAAAACAAAACTAACAAGCATAATTAATACGTAAAAATATCCAGAATTTTTTAATATGATTATTTTTACATCAGTTTCATTTTTCTGTGAAAAAAATTTTTTTTTTTTAAAAAAAAAATTTTTTTATAAATATTTAACCTATATCTAAACAAACTTTTAATGTTTATTTCTAGATCTTAAAATATAACGTGATTCTTGCTGATCATTATGTATACCTTCTGAATTTTCTTCTTCTAAATTAGTATACTTACAAATTTCATTTTTATACCTTTCAAATATTTCATTTAAACTACTTGAATTATGTCCTAAATCTACGGAATCACTATCAGAATCAATTTCTACAGGTTTTTGAGATTCTACAAGTTTCTGGGATTCCTTATCCTTACTAACTAAATTTGAGGTATCTTTAACTTCCCTTTTCTTATTTAACCCTATATTTATCAACCTATGAAATTCCGCTATACTTTCATCAATGTTAGAGTTAATTTGATTATCATCATTCCTACATTGTACATCATCTGAAACATGTGTCTTAGGATTTCTAAATTTTCTTGCATTATGGTTCATTTTACCAAAATTTAATTTTTTCTTTCGCTGCATATTTGAATTATGAGTATTAAATCTATTCCCTTTCCTATCATTTAACCTTGAATAAGATTCACAATTAGTATTAGGAAAACTACATTCATCCTTCAATATTTTATTCATATTGTCACCTAAAGTAACTAAATTTTTATTTCCCAAAAAGTACCTTTTTAATCTATCAGAGTGGACATTTAAAATTTTACTAGGATTATTGACATCTTGAATCCTAAAATTCGCAAGAGAAAAATTGTCTAAAATTCTAAATGGACCTAAGGCTTTCCTTCCTAATTTCCCAACTCTTTTAATACTAGATTTATCATCTAACAATACTAAATCACCTGGTACAAAAGACTTATACTTTCTAAAACGATTTATATACTGTCTAGTTTTCTGAGCACTTAATTTACTTATTTCACCTACTAGTCTATGAGTAGTGGAAAACTTATCTACTACTAATTCTAAATATTCATTTAGATCACTGTATCCTGTATTAGGAATAACTGAAACAAGTTCATTAGGAAAAATTGGATCAAAACCATATAAAGCAAAAGATGGTTTCTCCTTGATAGCAGAATGAAAAGCAGATCTACATGCAAATAATGTTTGAGAAATATGTGTATCCCAATCATTCATTTTAGTGTTTGCCAAATTTGAAAGTATTTGCTTTATGTTTCTATTCAGTCTTTCACACATACCATTACACTGCGGATGATAAGGTGTTGTAAAAGTCTTCTTAACATTAAGTAATTTACATAACTGTAACAATAGTTCAGATGTGAAATTTGCTCCTTGATCTGAAAGTAAAGTCTGAGGAGTTCCATATCTACAAACTATCATATTCAAAAACTTTCTTGCAATAGTTTTTGCAGATTGGTCTTTCATTGATACTGCTTCAGGAAATCTAGTTAGCATGTCTATGATTACTAGAATATACCTATTTCCTTTTATAGTAATTGGTAGTGGACCTACTACATCAATAGCAACAGCTTGAAATGGTCTAGTTGGAATTGGAAATGGTTGTAAAGGAGCTTTTCCTCTAAAAGGGGATCTTATTTGGCACTTATGGCATGATTTGACATACGTGAGTATATCACTCTTCATACCTTTCCAGATGTAACGATCCTTTATTCTTTCCAAAGTTCTAGAAAACCCTTGGTGTCCTGCTAAATCAGAATCATGGAAAGTATACATAATCCAAGGAATCATTTCAGTTGGTGCCAATATTTTCACCTTCAACTTTCCATCTTCCATTTGTCTAGATAAGAGTAACCCATCTTTATCTAAATACAAGTTTTCCAGATTCAAAAATGTATCTAGCTGAGTTTCACCTTTCAATACTGCTTCATAAATAGTTTTTAGTATGGGATCATCCTTCTGAGCTTGGACAATCTTATCCTTTTCCCAAATTTGTGAACTAGGTTCCTTATTCTTTAGAGTCTCAATATTAAATACTTGATCATTATCATTAGTATCTAGAAAAACTTCAGGAGACTGCTCTAATTTTCCACTGTCACCTGATTTCCTATCCAAACAGCATTCTATTCCACACAATGATACTGTATTATCAACAAAATTATCAACAAACCCATGACGTTTCAGAAAATCAATTCCAAATATTATTTGTACATTTGGATTTGAAGATTCTGGAAGAACAATTAATGGATGAGAAACTTTCAATGGAAAACAAGGAATTGAAATAAAGACATTGATTTGCTTATAAGCTGAAATTTCAGATTCAAATATTCCTTTTAATTTAATTGGATTGCTTAAAACTGAAATATCATTTGGAATTACAGATTTAATTTTGTTAAATAAGCTATAAGAAATGAGTGAAATATGTGCACCTGTATCAAGTAAGATTTCACAAGGCACATCTTCAATAAATCCTTGTAAAACTGTCAAAGGATTACTTTCATTAGCATAAGGAGCTAATGTTACATCAAACTTTCTTTTATGGTTAGAACTGTCTTTGGCTTTACCCATGTTTAGTGAATAGTTTGACATTTCTGTCCTTGCCAGTATGATATTGGAATAATAACTAATTCCAGATTTACTTTTATTCTCTGATTTCTTATTTTGAAAACAAGATCTATCTCTAACATAACAATCTTTAACAAAATGACCCTGTTTATTGCATCTAAAACATTTTGGAATGTATCTTCTATGAGATACTTTATTCCTGTTAATGCCATCAGATTTACAAGAAAAAGATTGATTATCTGTAAGATTTTTGGATATTGTTAAATCCGACATCATCTTAAACAGAAGTTCCTGTCCTTGTACTATAGGTCTCTGTTGTCTTTCCATTTCTTCACTCAGAAATGTTTTCAGTTCCTCATATTTTTCCAAATCATGTAATTTTACCCTGGAATCAGATTCTGGAATATCTTTAGTAAAATTCACAGAAGTTTCCTTAGACTTTTTCCTTTTATTTGCAACTTTACTTTTTTGAAGCTTTTCTTCTCTCATTTTATCTGTACCCACAATGCTAGGAGAATGAGTTTGATTATACTGAAAAGAATTTACTTGCTTATTGCTTGAGGAATGAAAAATATCTCTAAATCTTTCTTCCTTTTCTTTAACAAGTTCAAAACATTGTTCAAGATTTCTAACTTTTTTCTTATATGCTATTTCTTTTAAATTATCCTTAAGGCCAAGCCTTAATTGATTAAAGAGCAACCATTCTAAAGAGGATTTCTCTTCAGATGAAATATTAAATCCACGAGCAATGCTCCACAATCTATGATAATATTCAGAAACAGATTCCTTATTACCTTGGATACACTGTTGAATCTTCCAAATGTTAGGCCCTAATTCTCTTACATTTGAAAATTCTGATATTAGCAAACTTTTAAAGGTTGCATAATTGTCAGTATCTCTTAGTAAAGGAGATGTGTTTAAGAATGTTTTGGCTTTTCCCAACAATTTATTACGAAATATAATTAACAAGTGAAAATCTGACCAATTTCCTAAATCTTTAATTTTTTCTGCATACCTAAAAAATGTTTCTATGCTTTCACTACTATCACCTGAGAAAGAAGGTATTACTAAGGCTGGATTTATTAACCTAAAAAATTCTTCATCATTAACTGAAGGAACTTTACTACTAATAATACTATTTTCTGTAGCCTTTTTTTTTTTTTTTTGTCAAGATTTACCTTTTGGATTCTAAAATAGTTCAGTCATAACCAATCATGTTGTCGACTGTGTCATTGTTATTTTTTATATATTATATTCCCTCATTTTTTTATATATATATTTTATATTAACTATTTAGTCTACCGGCTGTGCCTTTGTTAATAATTATACTATATACTTATGAGGTGATTTATTATATAAATCTCTTTTACTAACAATTATTTTTATTTTGACTCCGAGTGTCCCTATGTTATTGTATTGCACAAAAGTTCACTCCAATTGGTGCAATGACTTTAACTATCTCTTTCAAAATCCAACTAATCATTGACTCAAAACCAAGTACAAAATAAACACATTTAATAAAACTAAAACAAAATATATACACTTCTAGTAATAATACATAACTATAACTACAGATTATATGGATCCAAGGCCTTATTTAAAAATATAAACTTGCTCTTAAGACTAAACACTTTTTCTTTCACAATCACAAAAAAATGTTCATAGTCTTTTTCTCTTTCTGTTAAGGCTCTTTTCCAGAAGTTATACAGCTCTGTACTTCATTTTCAGGATCCTTTTCATCAATCAATGTAACACACATAAAAGTCTTCTTGACTAAATCTTGTTTCCTTTTAGTAGCAATACTCATCAGATCAGGCATCCTTAATACCTATAAATCTTCTTAATCAATATATTTTCTAAACATTCACTTTCAGGCATCCTTAATACTTATAGAACTTCTTTATCAATATTTTTCTTTAAGAAAAACATTCACTTTAGAATGTAAGCAACAAGTTCTTCTTTCATTCACAATACTAAATGACAGTCTTAACTTTTTCCACTTTAAAAAAACTTACAGTTTCAAGATTTCCTTTTATTCATTACTTATTCCTCCTTGAAACCTAATATTTCCACTATTCCTTTTTCGGAATATACTATAAAATTTCTTCCGACTGCCACACACAAAAAAAATGAAGTTCCTTCCAACTTGAATATTTACCGGCCAGTGTTCTAAAAACTTCCGAACGCTCTCTTGTTTACAACCGTTACTTGGATACGCAACGCTTTCCTTGTCAGCTGTCAATCACACATCAAATCCTCTCCGGGAGCATGCGCACTCCACAAAAGTCAGAAACTACGCACTGCAATAAAATGGCTGACTCGCTGTATCCATTAGCGCTAAGAGAAAGTCTTTCACAAAACACAAAATTCAACATTTTTAAACCACAACAAACTTTCTTATAAGTAACACAAATATTCAGTTTAGTAAGTATATCAATTTTTTTTTTTACTTCTTTACATGTTACTTCTAATATAACATTTTCATAACGAGCACATCATAAGTGCAGACACTGCATGTATGAAAACAAAACTAACAAGCATAATTAATATGTAAAAATATTCAGAATTTTTTAATATGATTATTTTTACATATATATATATATATATATATATATATAGTTAAGCATCAGCTAGATAACTTTAAATAGTAACATTTATCCTACTTTATGATAATCACTAGTTTACAGACAAATAAGCAACCTGCACTCAGAATAAACTTCTAAATTTACCTATAAGGACACCAGCAAAGCAGAAAGAGTACTGGATGACATCAAAAAATGTTGGGTTTATTTTTTGGTACATAAATTCTAAGGTATTCTTTTTTTCTGAATTAAGACTCATTTGATAATTATGCTGAACTTCGAAAGCTAATCCAACCATCTGCAAAGAAATAAAAAGAGAAACACTAAATGAGGTCATTATATAAGAGAATGACTTCCTTCTTGATCTACAACTATTAAAACAGCCATATGGATGAATATATCAATTTACGATACCATATTCGAAGTATATGTTACTTCAATTTCAACAGGTTATACTTCCCTTGATGCATAAACACATTAAAGCAGGTATGGTGCTTAAACCAACCAGCTAGCTGTGACACACTGACACATCATTAGGGTTTCTGTCCTGGGAAAAATAACTGAGATTCAAGACCCTTCATAAATTTAAATTTACAAATCTGAAACAGAAAAGTGTCTAATTTATTTAAATTTTTCATTTTAGTAAAATGAATGTTGTATCATATAGATTAGAGATGATGATTAAAATTTTATTACAAATTAATGAAACTATTCAACGACTGAAATAAATGTTATTTATTAGAGAGAGAGAGAGAGAGAGAAAGCAAAAATCCTCTCAACACACTTACCCCCTGATATATTTGAACTATTTAAATTCACAATACATGCAGAATATTTCACAAGGAAAGGGAAAATATACAAACAATTAGATGGGACAGTTATGCCCCCCTTTCTCTCCCCTTAGCCAACTTCTACATAGAAACCTGGAAAAACTAGCTATGAATACAGCTACTCTCAAACCAATGCTTTGGTTATGCTATGTTGACAATGTGCTTGCTATTTGGCCACATGGCCCAAGCACATTAGATACATTCTTAGCACATTTAAATAGCCAACACCCAAAAATCCACTTTACAATGGAACTAAACCTAATAACTGTCTGCCATTCCAGGATACACTAATCACACATCCTCCAGATGGTTCCTTATCATTCTCAGTTTTTAGAAAACCTACACATAAGGAGATATTTATACAAACAACCACACCATCACCCTTCTCAACAGTATGGTATCTTAAAAGCTAATTTTTATGTGGAATGACTTGAAGAAAGAATTAACTCTTGATCCTAAACTCTATGATAATTACGCTATGTAGATGACACTTTCCCTATTTGGAGTGGCAATGAATCAGAGCTCCTTTACTTTCTATGTAAAATTAATAATAAATCAAATTTATTTTAGATAAAGAATCATCAGGAAGAATATCTTTTTTTTTTTTAGACATATCAAGCAAGAATCTAATGGATTGCTTTCTATCTCCTGTCTACCATAAACCAACTTTTACAGATCACTACATTCCTATTTTATCTGCAAACTATAAATTTTTCCATCTTTAAAATATGGAACTATAAAATCTTTTGTATCTAGACCACATAAAATTTGCACTCCTCTAAAGTATCTCTTCAACAGAAATTGGAAACTATCAAACAAATGGTCTTATTAAATGGTTATAACTCAAGAATTACAAGTAAAATCTTTTTTTTTTCTTTTATTTTTTCAACATATCCTCCATGGAAAGAAGTCTGGAGAACTATTATTAAAGGAGCTCTACAGACCTTCATATCCACATCCTTCCTCCATATGAAGGATATGGCCATACTATTAAAGGCATATATTTCAAGTGCCTCATAAATCTGGTTCAGCTCAACATAGTACTGACAGCATTAACCATTGAATCTAACAACACCAAAATAAAAACACCAAAATTCTGCATAACTGTACTTATAAATTTGAACATTTATTCAAAGTGCTGAAGCCTTACTCCACTGGCCCAGCATAAATTGTATAATGATTGCCTTTCTTTAAAAAGTTTCCAAATATTGTCTCAGCTTAACTACTACTACACAATTACATATTTAGGATTCCATTGTAATACAAGTTTTCATATTACAAGACATTTTGTATTAAAATGTCTATTATCATCCTTAAACTCACAATGATGTTTTAATATGTGAAACAAAATATCTGCAATTAATAAATAACATTTATTTTACTGTGGTACGTGTGTTTTGCTTAAATTAAAATAACTGTCTCCTAGATATCATGCAAATTAATGCTGCCATTCTTAGTGATGTTAAAGCTTCTAGAGCTAATGGCAATTCCATAAACAGTCTCTCAGACATACAGAAACTTCCAAATAACAGACGGTGAAAGGACTAAATGCAATAGCAATGATAACCTATAAACCTCAACAAGTATGGATTCATTGCCTAAAATATGGGTGACAATCATTTTAAGATCATGGTTTGCAGTCCTGACTTGCCATAGAGATGATAACATATGTAGCTTTTGTTCTTAATGATACATTAACAAATTTAGTGGTCGGTCTGAATAATCACCCACATTTAATCCTAATATAATAAATTTAGTTTAATCCTTTATCCAAGTATAGGCAAACAAAATTTGAGTCTGAAAATATCTTCAAGACTGAGGCAAGGTGGTACATCTGTTGGCAACTTGTAGCAAAGGTGGACCAAGCTCTCATCACTTCTTGTCTTAGTATCTCCCATAATGGAGATACTAAGACAAGAAGTGATGAGAAGCACATCTCCTTGCGGACATGTATAATGCTATGCATTAAGGGAAGGGCCACTACCCAGACCGGTTTCAACCTTTAGTGAGGTCTCGTCAGTGGGAGGCAGAACCAGAAGTGGTGCTACTAAGGCAGAAGCAATGGAGAGGTCATATTTACCTATATTTAATCCCAATGTTTAAAAACAGGATTAATATTCCTGCATCTCCCACATATTTTTACTTTATGTTTGTATTCACTACAACCTCATGGTTGTAGTGGATACAAACCTATCATCTGCCTGTTTTGTGAAGAGAAAAATGAAACTGCCCTTTTAGGGGGTAAGCTGACTTCCAAATATGTATTTTGATTTCCTGGTGGAGTTTTAAAACTTCTGTAATTATAGATAAAATCCTGGAAAATTAAATTGATGTTTTTAGAACATTTAGTAGCAAACAGCATCAGATTTACTCCTGAAAAATTTCATATCATACAAATACTAGAATTTCTAATTTTTAAAAGAAAAAATTGTCGAGTTTTATAAATTGAAACTGGTATTTTATTTAATTTATGTATGTATTTATTTATTTTTTGATATTCCATATATATCAATATGCTTATGTTTCCCTATTCTATGCCGTTGTCATCAAGCTACATAATGCTACCAGCTATGAGAGACTTCTGGATTAGCACACAGGAAGTTCACCAGAACAGAATAATACATCTTGCATAACTCAAATATGCATAAATTGCATATCTGACACATGCATAATGCAAAAATTCAACAGCGATAGCAAAGACAACCCTTGAGCCTCAACTAGGATGGATTCATTGCCTAAAATTTGGGTGACAGTCATTTTAAGATCAGCTTCAGCCAAACAACTGAAAAAACTTTACTTATACAGTACTGGAGAGCACAAAGATAGAATTATTACACCATTTGTCCATTACAATTCAAGGTGTTTCATCACTGTTTATGAGGTGTGATAATTTAATTCCTGGAATGCACCTCTAAAAACCTACATTTGAAACTATACATTAGTGGCTACTATCACCTTCAAAGTAGTCCCCCCCCCCCCCGTGCATTTATACACTGGTTTAGACGGTGTTCCCATTTTTAGAAACAGGCCTGGAGCTCTTTTTCCGGAATACTCTTGAGTTCCTTTATCACATTATGCTGAATATCAGTGATGTCAGAAAATCTTTGTCCTTTTAGCGCAGTCTTTAATTTTGTAAACAGCCAGAAATCACATGGAGCTAAGTTGGATGAATAAACAGGATGACCTAATTCAAGCAATCAATTTTTTGGCCAGAAACTCTCTCACAATGAGGCTTGGTACACTGTTGTGATGGATGATCCACTTGTCAGGCCACAATTGTCTTTTTCTCCAAATAGAATCTTGTAATTTTTTCAGCACCTCTAAACAGCATTGTTGGTTGACCGCTTGTCCCTGTTCAGTGAATTCATAGTGGACTATCCCTTTATGATCAAAGAAATACGCCAGCATGGTCTTGAACTGCGAACGTGATATGCGTGCTTTTTTGAACATGCCGAACTTGGAGTTTTCCAATGCATGCTCTGGCATTTTGTTTCAGGATCGTACTGGAAGCACCAGATTTCATCACCCGCAATTACTCTTGGAAACATGCTTATTTGCCGAAAGATCAGTTGCAACTTGAAGCCACTGCCTTCTATTCATCTGTCAAGATCGCAGGCACAAACTTCACAGAAATCTTTTGCATGCCTAATTCTTCAGTTAAAATTATCTGGACTGTTTCCTAATTCATCTGTAATTCATCAGCCATTAATTGCACACTTAATCGTCTCTCAGACTGTAATCTCAAACTCTGTTCACATTTGCATCCATCATTTTTATTTTTGGCTGCCTACTTCTGGGGGTTGTCATTCACATCTTCTTGCCTTTGAACACCTCCTATGCCACTTAAAGACACTTGACTTTTTCGGAGCATCCACATCATATGTCACTTTCAACAGCTCCAACGTTTCAGTAGCAGTTTTGCCAATTTTCACATAAAATTTGATGCTAACATGCTGCTCCAAATTTCGATCGCACATTTTTATGCCAAAGTTTACATACAAATCTCTATTGTTTCTGCAATAGCCAACGGCTCTATCAGGTTGAGGTTTATGCATGCATTACTTAAAACGTATACAAAGACTGGAATGACTTTTAATGGAATTATATTGATCAAGTGCATATAATAAACAACTATGTTATACCAACTAGTTTCACCAACTGAGGCTGTTGGCATCTTCAGGGTACATAACTGATGTAAGGCACTAAAAAGTAAAAAACTGTCACAAACTATAATGAAATGATTTTTTACTTTTTAGTGCCTTACATCAGTTATATACCTTGAAGATGCCAACAGCCTCAGCTGGTGAAAATAGTTGGTATAACATAGTTGTTTATTATATGCACTTGATCAATATAATCCCATTAAAAGTCATCCCAGATCTTTGGTCAAGAAAATTAAACGTTTTTTTAACATGTATACAAAGACGATTAGTCATGTGACTTCACATCACAAAGGCGACACCATGCAGATGTTCCAGGAATTAAATTGTCACACCTCATACACCAACATTTCCCCCAAAGTTTGGCACATACTTCCTTAAAGATTTTGCATACCTAGGAGTATTCAAAAGGTCTTTAGGGAAGTACAAGGCACTTTTTTTTTTTATTCTAATTTTTTTTTAACTTTTATATTTTTTACTGCTGTATTGTTCCAGATAAGCTATGCTATGATTAATTTTTTAATAACTAAAAAATCCAAAAAGAAAGTTCTGAACCAAATGCATCTCTTGGCATGGATCGACTGACCTTCATTAGGACAACATTTGGCATTAAAAATTAAGTTTAAATTCAATGAGGTTCAACCAACTGTTTGGAAATCTGCTATATTGCTATTTTTTAAAATAACAAATATAGAAGAAGATTTCATCAAACTAACTTCTTCCCAACAGAAACTATTTCATTCGTCTCAAATCTTTTTTTTTTTATTATTATTGAAAATTTAAATTTCATAATTTTGTTTATATGTAATTGGATTTGCATAACTAAAAATGTATTTAATAATTAAAATAATTTGTTTTTTCTTCACATGTTCCACTTGGTTATGGTATAAATTAAAGATACCAAGAAATTATATACCTGGTTTAATCCTTTATCGAAGTGTAAGCAAAACAAGCTTGCACCTGAACTATTTTCAAGACTGGGGCGACTCATATATAGAAGCATATAACTTCGCATTACTTGCCTTAGTATCCCATAATGCAAAGCACATATCCTTATGGGTATGTATAATGCTATGCATTATGGGAAGAGTCACTACCAAACCAGTTTTGACCTCTGGGTCTGGCTCCCACTGATGAGACCTCAAATAAAGGTCGAAACCAGTTTTTTCACACATTTTTTCCTATACAATGATGATCTCTCACTGACCTCAAATCCTATCTGCAGTTTTATGACAATATACACCACTCCTCTTTGTTGTTCAACATAATTATTTGAACATTTAACATACCTGTTGAATGTTCAAGTGACTGAACATTCAACAGATGGTGAAAAGAAAGCTGTGTTCATCAAGATCACTGTTAAACGATAAGTTTAAATTTTGAAATTATGTGTGGTATTAGTAATTTTTAAAAAATATTGTTGTATGTTAGTTGTGATCAGCAGGCGGTGTTCAGTGTAGTTATAAATTCTATATTTATTATATTTTTTGTGTGCAGCTTTGAGCATGAGTGTAATGGTGGTGAAACGTAAGATGATGCAAAAGATAAGTGCAAGTGGCATGGATTTTTCAAAAATAGTGAGATACTGTGAGTGTGGTACATATGCTTGGGAAGAGATTGAGAATATTTTTGTGGAGAGGAAAAATGAGAGATGAGAGTTTGGGTGTGTAAGAAGTGTGGCATACTTATGGCTTATGAGACATCATTGAATATAGGCAGTAGCAGACAAAAGATAGTGGATGTATCTATGGGAGTAGGGGGAGTTGATGTTATGGCCAAGTTTTTGAGCAGTAATAACAGTACAATAGTGGGAGAAAGTGGCGATGAGTTTAGCGATATTGACTAGTAAGACAGCGTGCGTAGATGATGGTGAATTAGCAGCAGTTGGCAGTATGAGAGCCAGCGGCAAGTGAGCAGTAAGACAGAGGGCGTGCAAGGTAGTGAAAATGCAATTTGCATAAATGACAGAGTTGTGTCACTGAAAAACTAATTCAAAATATGAAGGTGGAGTTGGCAAAGATGAGGCAAGAGATTAAACGTATGTGGAATGAACTGAGGAGAATTACAGATTCGCATGGGAATGTGAGGAAAAATGGGACAAAAGATTTGAAAGAAACATCGAAAGATCTGAGAGTGGCAATGTATGGACATTCGATGATAAGAAGTGTGGTGAATGAAAAGATGCACAAGGTCTGTTTTCTGGGAGGTAGAATGAACAGGGTGGTTGAAGCATTTGATAAGAGGAGTATTCAAGCAAAAGAATTGGTAGTGGTAGTTGGCACAAATGATCTGACTGGTAACAAAAATAATGTAAGGAGGGATGTCAGGAGGCTGTTAAGGAGAGTGAAAGATAACAGCGTGACAGGTAAGGTAGTCAGCATGTTGCCCAGGTATGACAATGATGTGTAGAAAAGTTGAACAAAGAATTTGAAAGGTATGCCAGTAGAGTTGTGTCAGGGAAAAAATAGTTCACTTTGTCAGTGTGTGGGATGAGTTTGAGGGGCAGATAGAGCTGTATAAAAGAGATGGGCTACAATTGAATGGATTGTGACTCAGGTGGAGAAACTGTTGTTGCAAGAGAGAATGACTGAAGTGAATGTAAGACCTGAGGAAGCAAGAGGTTTTAGGGAAGAGCAGGGGAGTACAGCAGGCAAATTTATGAATGAAAAAGAGAGTGGAGAGAGTAAGAAAGAAGGAATACAGAGTGGATAGGGAAACGGGGGAGGTCAAGGCGGACAGAGGGACAGCACATGAAAACTGTGGATGATGATTTCAGGAGTAGATGTGTGAGTGAGCAAGAAAGAATTAAGACATTCAAGAATGTGGGAGTTGATATTAGGTCTCGGAAGGGATGTAGTATCAATGATGACAGATGGATAGGGGAGAGTGTCATGTCCAAGAAGTGGGGTTAGTGGGACTTGTTATATAAAAAGAAATTAGCTAGTGTACATGTTTACAAATACTAGAAGTATTCAAAATAAGGGGAATGAAATTGTAGCATTCGTAGAGTTCATTGGCCCAAAAATTTGGTATAAGTGAGACATGGTTGAATGAAGATGACATTCTGAGAGGAATAGAAATAGAGGGATTGTAGACTTTTGCAAAGACAGACAAAGCAAACTGGGTGGAAGAGAGTGCTATTCATAATGGCATGAGGAGTTGTGTCCATCCAGGGTGGACAAGCCAGGAGCAAATACTGACAGTGGTTTAGAAGCAGTATGATGTAAAATGGAGGTGGTCAGGATAGGTAAGGTGTTGATATAGACCTAGTAATGTAGAAGGCAATGAGAAGGAAATTTAGACAAATTGGTCTGGCTAATAAGAAAAGGGTGATCATTATGGGTTATTTCAATTATGGTAATATAGACTGGAATGAAGAGACAGCATCAGAAACCAAAGAGAATGAATTTCTGGAATTTTTAAGGGATAACTACCGTAAGTATATAACAGAGGCAACTGGTGGATCGATGGTTTTGGATTTGATTATCTCATTAGAAGATATTGTAGTAAATGAAGTGTTACATCTTTCTCCAGTTGGTGAAAGTGGCCAGGAAGTGATCACTTGGGTGATGGCCAGCCATATCAGGACTTGTGAGAAAGAGTTATATGTGGAACTATAAGGTAAGTGATAATGGCAAACTTATGAGACAGCTTATGATATCATGGAATGAGGAATTGCATAGGAAGGAAAGAAATGCTGCTTGGTCTTTACTGATGGAGTATCTGGCAGATGCAATAACCGAGTGTATTCCAAAGGTCAGGAGATTAAATAAGGTAGGTGTAAAATGGATGACTGAACAGATGAAGCATGCAATCTGAAAGAAAAAGGCATCGTGAAGGCAGCACAAGATGAGTGCTTATCTCCACTCATCATTAGATGAGTGAATATAATTAGTTACATGAAAAGCACAAAGAGCAAGCAAGGAAAGTGACTCACTTAGTATGGCAAAAGTGCAGTATGAGCAGCAGTTAGCAAATGGCACTACAAGAAATCCAAAGGAGTTTTTCGATATGTGGCTGGTAGAAGGAAGAATGATTATGGGAGGATAATGGTTGGTCAGTAATGATGGGAGAATGATAAGCACTGAGGTCATGGGATATTGTAGAGGTATTAAATGAGCAATTCATTAAAGTATTCCATCCTTGTGATTGTAACATAATGCAGAACTTCAGAGAAGTGGGGAAAAACTACTGATGGTGAGTGAGCAGGAGGTATATGAGGAATTGAATAAACTTGATGTCAACAAGGCCATGGGACTTGATGATATATCATTGCATGTCTTGAGGGAATGTTCCAGAGAGGTAACAACACCTTTAACGTACATTTTCAACATGAGTCTTAGATAAGTCCAGATCCCAAATGAATGGAAAGATGGCAAAATTGTTCCGCTTCATAAAGAAGGTGAAAAGACTAATGGTTTGAATTACAGGCCGGTCTGCTTGTCTGGAGTTGTGGTCAAGGTGCTGGAGAAGTTAGTGAGTACAAGGATTCAGAACTGGGTGGACAGCAGTAGAATCCTCTTTAATGGACCCCATGGGCTGCTAAAGGAAGATCGTGTTTTAGCAATCTGCTACTTAACAAGGTGAAGTAATATGTTGGACAAGAGGGGATGCATATACAGTAGTATATTTAGATTTTGAAAATGCTTTCAATAGATTGCCACATGACAAGCTAGTAGTTAAATTATAACATATGGGATTGGAAGCATTGAGATTGTCTATCTGATAGGTATCAGCAGGTTGTGGTGGGAGTGATATCCCAGAAGACGAAAGTCACTAGTGGTGTGCCCCAGAGGTCTGTTTTGGGGCTATTATTGTTTAATTTGTATGTAAATGACATTAGAAGGGGATTAAATTGTGATATACAGTTGATTGCAAATGATGCAGAATTGGGGGGGGAGAGAGAGAGAGAGAGAGAGAGAGAGAGAGAGAGAGATGAAAAGTAGAGCAGATGTTGTAGCCTTGCCAAAGGACTTGAACAAACTATCTGAATAGGCAAGTGTATGGGAATGGCAGTTTAATGTAGCAAAGTGTCAAGTTTTAAAAGTTGGGAAGCAAAGATGGGATGCAGAGTATAGGAGTGGTGGGATATTTTGGAGGAGGTAGAAGAGATGAAGGATTTGGGGATTGTGGTGGATTTTTGTGGACATTTTGCTAAAATTGCGAGGACTACACAGCGAATTATGGGAATGATGTAGAGAACACTGATATGCAGGAGTCAGAATGTTCTGATTCCATTGTGCAAGACTTTGATAAGGAAGCATATGAATTACTATGCACAGATTTGGTTGCCAGGTTTTCAAAAGGATGAGGAGATGTTGGAGAGCATCCAGAGATGATTGACTAATTTGGTATCTGGTCTTTGGAATGCGGAATATACGGACAGATTAAGAAAATACAAATTACAGAGTCTAGTGGATATAAGGAAGAGGGGTAGACATGATTGAGATGTATAAGTTAGTTAGGGATGATTAGCATGGATGAGATTTTTCAAAGAATATCTGGAGACAGCAGGAGAATGAGAATCCATCCCTAAGGTGGGTGTGAGCAAGGGGGGGGGGTGAGGAGTAGCAGTTTTTCTGCAAGGAGAGTGGTGGGTGATTGGAATGCATTGTCAAGGTAAGATGAGCTGTGAATGTGAGAGTGGGACCTTCCACAATGAGTCTCGACTCCATGGAGGTCTGTTAATAATAATATCTTCTATTAACAGTATCTCAAGCAATGATCATTGTTTAAGCTACTGAACCTCAATGCTATCAAAACAATTTTATTTCTTAGAGAAAGATCTTGCATTCTTACTTTTGTTATTATTCAGATCTCAAGTCAAGATAAGTTTACTCTTCCTTGATGGACTTTGACATCTAGCTTATCCTGGAACAAACATCAAATCTGCAGCCTCCACATTCTCAACAAAACTCGCTTTCTTGTGTACAATCTCCATTTCTCACTTTCAATTTTCAACACTACATAAATATAAATATGAAAGCCACCTGACCTTAGATTACTACTCTCACATTCGGGAAAGTACCAAAAACTTCCCTGAATGTGAGAGTCATCTATTAAATTGTGCTCTTCTGGATAGTATCGTTCATTCTTATAGATGACACTCATCTCTCTCTCTCTCTCACACACACACACACACACACACAAATTATTCAACCACTTTCTCAACAGATACTCAGTTTTTCATGGGCAATGCTTGCTCCATTGAATTAGCAACCAGCATTCTTACACTTTCCTCTAAGCATATAAGAAAACAAACAGCTATTGATCAACATTCATACATGGTTTGGCTCCAAATTTAATGAACCGACTTCTTGTCCTCCTCTTTCTCTCCATCTACCACTTTCTTGAAATAGCCTTATTCATCTTACTGTTCCCCCCCCCCCCCCCCCCAATGAATACAACTTCACAACTAAGAACATAAGTACTCTGTGTGAAAGAAGTTTGTGATCTCTCATGTGGAGTTTATATAAAAAAGAAAAAAAAAGTACCAACTTGTTACAGGTACTAATAGAATTCACAATCTGATGCAAAGAGTAAAAAGATAAAACTGGCAAATTTATAGTAGAAATAGTCATTTGTAAATATGATTTGTTTGTTTGATGTTTTATTGCACAAGGATGGCTGTGGTAATAATGCACCAGTAAATGATCAGAGCAGCATGCATGTTAAAAAAAAATAGTAAAAATGGTTTAACTAGATATAGATAAGAATGTATATAAATGTAATTCTAAAAAGAAAGATGTACAAAAAAAGTATAAAAAAGATAGATAAAAAGCAAGCTAATATCAAACAATCTATAGAAAAAATGTGAAAAGTTCATAAAACATTAATAAACAAGGTATTAAAAGGGTGTATACAGGAAACAATACTGTTTAAATAAAAATATTGTAAATTATCTATATACAGAAAAAGATATTAATTGCCCATAAAAATTTTTATTTAAAAAACAAACATTTTTTTTGAGTCCAATAAAATCTGCCTGGGTGTATAGGTCTCAGACAGATTATGAATATGGCTAAAATAATGACTGTGCTCATTCATTAAATGAGGACAGTCAATTAAAATGAGTGA
Organism: Typopeltis vanoorti; assembly: GCF_054136105.1. Taxonomy (NCBI): domain Eukaryota; kingdom Metazoa; phylum Arthropoda; class Arachnida; order Uropygi; family Thelyphonidae; genus Typopeltis; species Typopeltis vanoorti. The sequence continues at coordinate 49,532,430 of NC_143557.1, read as the reverse complement.
TGGTTAGTTCATTACAAAATCCACAGAAAGGCATGTCATCACCCCCTCAACAGGAGGGAGTACGTGAAATGACTATGATCTGTGCAGAGCCGAGCAAGAACAATTTCCTTTCTTTAATCCTGTGCAGACTAGACTGCCATAATTTAATTTCAGGCTTAATTTGGTAGAACTTATTATTTCTATTGCAAGATAATCTGCCAGAAATCAGTATATTGGTACAGGCAGATGATCAAGAAACAAGCTGACCTAGCTGCAGTATCTGCAATGTCATTTTCCTTATCCCAATGTAGTTTGGAATCAAACAGAAGCATATATCTAAGTGTACTTTCCACTGAGAGATAAAAGGTGTTGATTCTGAAAAAGTCCATCTATTTCTGTAGCCCTATACATTTTATTGCTTGAAGGGAACTTTGTGAGTCCAGATATGTTATGCACCTTTGGAGCAATGCAGTCTGATATATTTTAATGCAAGCTCTCAGCTGTATATAATAATGCTGATATAATGCTTCTGCTGACAGAAGATATCACCAGGTTCTATGATTTTGAACTGCGTGTGTGTAGACAGGCACAAGGAATATCAGAGAATATTCCTTCCACGTGTTTGAAAGAGCTGCTGATAGACAATGGGAGAGGGGAGTATTTTGATAGTTTACAGAAAGAAAAGATGAATAACACGGTTTATCATAGAACATGAAACAGTTCTATAACAAACTGGCATAACAGCAGAACTAGTTTAAAAAAATTGTTACAGACAATGAAAGAATTTGATCTTAAAATGATTGTCTCCTAGATTTTCAGTAAACTGATACAGCCATACTTGTTGAAGTTTAGTGAATATTTTAAATCTGCTGCTAATTCCAAAACAAATTTCTTTGATTTATGACTTTGGTAATAGCACCTTTGTTTTCTTCCATCTGATCCTGTGTGAAAGGATATCCAATACAAAGTCTGCTAGTCCCCACTTGTTATAACAATAGTGGCAAATGTATATTTTATGTTCTCAAGGTGGAAGTCAACAGTTCCTCCTGTCTATCCATAGTAAGCCAGGTCACAGGTACAAGGCACCTCATATACTCTGAAGTGATAAAGGAGAGAATTTGGCCTTATATGAACAGATGAGAGTTGCCAATTTGACATACGGTTTAAATGCAGTGCAGAGCTGATATTTATTAAGCACTTTAGATGTCTTTTTGTAAGTGCCTGCCTTGAATGTATGGGAAGGTAGCAGTTTTGCTGTAGTCTTGTGTATTACATAATGGAGGGGATTTCCAGGGAGTATTTAGTATTTTTTTCTATTCTATGGAGATTATAGCCACTGGCTAAAAAGTGTGACACAAGTGAGTGAGTTCAGTAGTAAGAGCAATGTCACTGGAACAGATAGTTCTGGCTCTGTGCATTAGTGTTTTTAGTAAATCATATTTTTGGGAAGCAATGCTGGATGATGGTGTAATTGTTTGTGCAAATATCTCCCTGTATGTGTATATTTTCTATAAACAGAAAAAGATAATGAATCATCCGGAAGGCATGTGACTACTGTATCTAGGAAGGACAGACAGTCATTAGTTTCCTGTTCCACTGTGAAGTGGATTTCAGGGTGTTAGCTATTTAAATGCACTAAAAATGTGTCTGGACTACATAGCTAAATACCAAACACATCAACATAGCACAGCCAAACCAACGGTTTGAGAGTGGTACATTCATAGCGAGGATTTCTAAATGTTCTATTAGAAATTGGCTAAAGGGAAGAAAAAAGAGAGTCCACTTCCCAGTCAATTGTTTGTATATCTTCCCTTTCCATGCAAAATAACCTGCATGTACTGTAAATTTAAATGATTCAAATATATCTGGGGTAAGTGTCTTCTGCTGTGTGACACACAGCAGAAGACAGTTTGTGTGCAAGTCTGAACCCATTTGCAAGCTCCCATTTTGAGAGATGGTCAATGGCTTGCTGCAAGTTCTCTTACTATGACCTTCATATTAAATTAATGTGATATGGTAAAGAAGTCATCCACATATAGGGAATTACCATAAAATTCAGTTTTAAGCATGACACTTAAAACTGAATTTTATGGAATGCTATCCTCTTGGGTATACAGTCAGGAAAGAGCAGTTCCCACTCAGACTTGGGAATATTTTGTTGGTAAAAAGTTCTTGATAAAAAGGAGATTCCCACTGAGACCAAAATTGTTAAGTCTTTCAGTATCCCAAATCTCCAAACAGCGTCTTATGCTTTTTTCATATCAATGAAAAATGATACTAGATAGTCATGTTTTAGGAAGGTATTTCTAATGTATGCCTCCAGCCAGACCAGATAATCAGCAGTATAATGATATTTTTGGAATTCAGATTTTGTTCTGAAAAAAATAATAAAATAAAATAAAAGTGGTTTCTCTCCAGAAACCATAAAAGATGAACCATTTTCTCCAGAATCTTGCATAAGGAGATGGTCAGAACAATTGGATGGTAGTTGTCTGGAGATTTTTGAATCCTTTCCTGGCTTAAGAAAAGCAGTAACAATAACTGCCTTCTACCAAGTATCTGGAAACATACTCACAGGAAATTCTGTTGTCAAGGTGAAGGCAGCCGATCCATCAATGATGCTGACAGATGTTTTACTATCTTGTAATAGATATTATCTGGTCCAGCAGCAGTTGGATGTACTTAAGCAAAACAGCTTTCATTTCTTCTTTAGTGATCAATGTGTTGTATTCTTTGGTGCTGTTTGAAGAGAAGAGAATTTGGTGTTTTCTTGCTTTTTTGGTTCAAAAAGCTCAAGAGGATAAGTGGACATTGCTGATGATTTAGCAGGTCTCCCTGAAGGTATCAGCAACTTTACGTCCATTGTTCCTAACAGTAGATGTGTTAGGAAATGCAGTTGTGGCTGCTTGTGTAGTACACTGTCACATGATTCATTGCATCACTGACGGAAGAGGAGCTGACCACAGAATCAAATTCATCTAATGATGAGAAGGTGGGACAGTCAACTTTGCTCATTTTTCCATCATGATATCTGTGATAGGTTGCACAGTTGCCCACAGAAAAGTGGATATCACAGGAAAATGATCACTCCCAAATAAATTCTTATTAGTTTCCAACTTTAAAGAGCGGGAAAATGAAGGGTGAGCAGATATTTGAGTTGATGGCGGTGAAGGTTTGAGCAGGCATATGGAAGAAAGTATTGTTTCCTGTGTTTAGGAGAGAAAGATTATTATTGTCAAGTATATGCTCAACAACTCTTCCTCTGATGTTTGTTTATGTACCCACCCCCCACAGAATGTAATGTCCATTTAGATCACCAATGAAAATTAAGGGAGGGTAACTGCAATATGATGTCACGAAGGTCATCTTGAGAGATATTCGCAGTGGGAGGGATATTGATGCAGCATACTGTTATTAAATTCTCAAATTAGAGTCGGATAGCAAACGCTTCTGTGTTTGTATTAAGTGGGGCTTGCTGGAAGGGGTACGGCTGCCTACAAGAATGGCAACTCCTCTGTGGGCAGGTTCATTCCTACACTGGAATGAACATTCCTACACTGGAATTATTGTGGATTTGGTCAAAACATCAATGACATTGCTGCTCTCTTGCAGAAGCATTAACTAGTATGCTTCTGCCTGCAGGAAACATTCCTGACACTGACTGACAATTCAGCATTAGGAAATTCTACCATTATTTCTGAAATAATGGTAGAATTTCCTAATGCTGAATTGTCAGTCAGTGTCAGGAATGTTTCCTGCAGGCAGAAGCATACTAGTTAATGCTTCTGCAAGAGAGCAGCAATGTCATCGATGTTTTGACCAAATCCACAATAATTCCAGTGTAGGAATGTTTTTATCATTACTATTTTGGTAGTATCATCTGGCTTCCTATGTTGAATGGTTTTATTTCCATTAGCCTTGGATTTTTTCTTTTGTAGAGAATTGTGGATGGCCAGTATCTATAATTTTTTATTCATCAGGAAAAATATTGAATATTTTTAAGGAAATATTCTGGGGAAATGGAGGTATCTGTGCCACCTTGATAGGCCATATATTAGAGCAGCGCTTCCCAAACTGTGGGCCATGGCCCTCTTGGGGCTGTTAGTTTTGTTGAGGGAGCTATGAAATAATGTAAACAAATTTAAAATGTTTTAAGACTAAGTAGATTTTTTTTATCTTAAAAGAAACATTTAATTTTTATTATTCTTTTTGGTTATTTTTTATATTCTAATGGAAAAAAAAAATCACACATTGGTGATGGTTCACAAATCTTGCTTCTTGCATATTTTGGTGCTTAATGAATATTAGTAAATATATGCTTATTCATATAAGTTTCATTTCAAAGGTACTGATAAGAAGCACAAAAAAGTTTACAAAATGCAAAATCTTGTGCTTTTAATTTATTAATTTAAATTATTAATTTAAAACGGCCACGTTTTTCACGCTTTAAATTAATATTTCATTGCTGGTGTACACAGGTGCAGGCGATATATGGGAAAGAAATGTGCTTGGGGTTCAGGGCAAGTGCAGAAAAGTGGATACATATGATCTGCATCAGAACTATAAATGCATTATGTGAATATGGGTATCCCCATATTCACATAATATACTAATTTCATCTTGTTAGTCTGTGGTGTGCCAGTATCGGTATATGGTGCTATTATTTGATCTGGTCTATGTTAAAAATGTAACTCTGAGATGGATAAGTGATGAAAAAACAATCTAGCGAACAACCAGCAGAAACAGACTCACAAATGACAGTATCTCATATTTTACCAAAACAGTCCGCATTGTCTTCAGCACCAGATGGTAAGAGGCAAAAAATATCGTATGAAAAAAATTCGAAAATACAATCCTTCTTATTTGAAATATGGGTTTATACAATCATATAATGATCCAAACAAACCTGTGTGTGTGTAATCTGCTGGAAACAATTATCAAATGATTGCATGCTACCCTAGAAACTGTCGCCATTTAGATACTGTTCATGGGGAATATAAGAGTAAGACAATTGAATTTTTTCAAAGAAAGGCTGAAGAATTAAAATGACAAACTAAATGTTTTACGAAATGTTTAGTTTGTCATTATTGGTAATTAAAATTAAACACAGGTCTTACTTATCAATGGAAGAATTGGAAAGAAATCTAAGAATTGCAGTTTCAAATATTTCACTTGATATTGACTTTTTTTGTGTAGCAGCATTGAAACACATCCATCACATTAAATTGTTATTAAACTTCTTTTAGGTTTTTAATTTGTATTTTGTTTATTACTAATCGTTTTACGTTTCATGTGCTTGTACTGTAAATGTACAATAACAATATATCTATCTATATAAAAATATAAGATAATGTGGCATGTCAAATGTGTACGTAAGATGCTAAAAACCTAATATTTGCATTTGATTTTTGCAATATTCGCTGTGTGTGTTTTGTATTGAATATAATCATCAAATTCCTGACATGTACCCTCAAGGGGTGTACAGGATATGATAGTACTACATGAAAAATTTACATCATTACTAACTTCCTATCTACAATTTTCCTCCAAATCAGTCTGTTACTTGTCAAGACTCCAACATTATCAGATCTTATATTTCTATCGTCTAAGGCACTTTGTACCGTATCAATCCACCTATACCTTGGTCTTCCTCTGAGTCATTTTCCTGCCAACCTGGCAGAGAACACTTGCTTTGCTAATCTTCTGACCCAGCTCTCAGATCCATAAGTTAAAACTGGTTTGAACACTGTCTTGTATATAGCAAATTTAGTGTTCTGACTAATTTCTCTCTTATTCCATATGAATTTATTCAATTGACTTCCTACCATACCAGTTTTGTTGATTCTGTTGTCTATTTCCATATTTAATTTCTTCATTAAAAATCATGCCTAAATATCTGAAATGTTTTACTTGTTCCACAGGTTCTCCATTCACAACACAGTTGATATTTTCAACGATTCTACCTATTTTCGTTGTCTTTGTCTTTTTATTGCTGACCTTCATACCATATCTATTACAACAGTTATTCAATTTAGTCATGCAATCTTGTAGCGAATTTATTTAGAAGTATAATATCATCTGCATAAAGCAAATAGCATACATTAACATCTCCAATTCTGATATCATGTTTAATACCACTTTCCTTCATAATGTGATCCATATAGATAATGAATAACAGAGGGGATAATGTACATCCTTGTCTCACATGAGATTTAACATTAAACCATCTTCATGTACTTCCTTCAATTCTAACTGCTGACTTGCAACTCAAATAAAGACTAAGTATTGCTTGATATAATGCCCCATTGAAACCATATAACTGTAGCATATTGAATAGCTTCTCTCTCAGCAACTTGTCATATGCCTTTTCCAGATCAACAAAACTTAAATACAGATCTTTGTTATATTCCCATGCTTTCTCAACTATCTGTCATAAAGTGAAGATCTGACCTTGACAGTCTCTATTTGGCCTGAATCCTGCTTGTTCTTCACCAAGCTTTTCTTCCACAATTCTTCTCAACCATTTCTCAAGTATACTGGCATAAATCTTGCCAGGAACATTCGGTAGGGAAATACCTCTGTAATTCTCACATTCAGTTTTATTTCCCTTTTTATATATGGGTACTATGAGAGCTCTACTCCAATCACCAGGAATTCGCCCCTCGGTCCATGCCTTCTGAACTATGCAGTGCAGGCACTGTAAAACTTTTATACTACCATATTTCAGTCAAATATTTTAATGTTTCCCAAGGTGCCTTTACATCCAAAAGTTTGGGAAATGTTGCATTAGAGGACCTCAAGGCATGTCTGACCTTCTGTGCTACATCTTCCATTGTCTTTTTAATTAGTGGATTTTTATGTAGTGGGACCATTTTTAACGTGTCCACTGGAAAGAGTACATGTATCTATTATTTTCTCTGATGAACTCTAGAGTGACAACAAGTAAATCATACTGTTCAGGGATGTCGTAATTATGAGGAGGGATTGATATATGCGTTAAAGTCCCTACAGACATTTTCTTTACAGTTGCCTTCTCAGCATAAGAGATTTTTGTGTGGCTCCCACCAGAAAAGGTTTATTTGTAAACCTATAGTTCATTTGTACCATGGGTGGGCTAAGGATTTCTGTTTTATAATATATATATATATATATATATTGTATTTTTATTAATTTTTTTACTTGGTCCAAAAACTCTGCTCTAGAGACCAAACATGGAACTTTTTTCAAGCCATTTCAGACCTCCAATACAGAATGTGAGTCTCATGTGAACCAGTAATTAAATTCATCTCCCACCTAAAGACAATTACAAACATACATGCCCATGGCAGGATTTGAATCCACAGCCTGTTAGTTGTTGGAGAGCAGATGCACTAACCACTCAGTCAACCAAGGCCAGCTTAGTTTGCCACTAGATGCTATGAATTAGTGGTATCACATATCCAGAGGTAATTTGGATATGTGATGCACAGTTTGTTTTTAATTTGCTGGATTTCTTTTTCATCCTTTCACCTTTGGCATGCTCGAAAGTATGATGGGTGATCTTTCTCATTTTGGTGTTTTGCTCTTACAGTCTTTATTCTCATGATCTTCAGTGCCACATCAGACACCGATGGCAGAGCCACAATATCAGTCAGTTTGAGAATAACTACAGATTTTCATAGATGTTGGTGGTTTAGGAGTAATGAAATTAAGGAATGATGCTCATGGTGGGAAAACCTGGCAATTATCTCTATGTATAAGTATTCTTCTTCATGGCTGTCACTCCCTGATCTTACATTTTAGAGCAGATTTCTTCGTCTGGTAGATCAAGGAGATCTCACTCTAATATTACTCCTCAACAGCAGTTTAATGTTTTGTGGGGAGATAACCATGATCAGTATCCCAGTAGATGTTCACCCCAGTGTACCTGCAGAATGATTTGAATATGCTAGAATTGTGAGCATGTGAAAATGGCTGCCACTTCAATGTTAGTAAAGTTATGCACTTGGTGTGTTAAGATATCTAATGGTGTATTACACTGGCAGGATATTATGCTAGAAGAAACTGACTAGGCTAAGCATCTTAGAGTTTCAGTGGATGAGGATGGAGTTCAGAGGCCAAATAGCAAAGATTGTCAAAACAACTCAGAGGATAATTGCAATGGTGAAATGAACACTAACATGTAAAGATAAGAAAGTCATTTTGCTTCTTTACAAGACTTTGATATCACATCTGGGTTAACTGTGTGCAGATTTGGTCCCTTGATTTCCAAGTTAATCTAAATACAGTGCAGAAAGTGCAAAGGAGAGTACTGAAGATATTGAAACTAGAGAATGTAAATTAGAGTAAACATTCAGAAAATGTGGACTGCAGACATTAGCAAACAGGAGAAACTTCTGACAGGGTTATAGAGGATGCTAGTAAATAGAATTTTAAATTTTGTGGAAGGCAGAGAGAAGAGAAGAGGTTATTCGTGGATGTTGAGAATGGCTGCAGTCATGAAAGGGGTGACAGCCAGATTTTTCTCTCACAGAGCAGTGCATGTTTGAAATGACTATACATAATAAATAACGGAAAAACTCACGTAGAAATATTATTTAATAGTATAATTTTCGCCTGTGTGTCACAGGCATCTTCAGTACAATTAGGCACAAAAATTAAACACTAACTGACAATTCCAAAAAGCGCTACCTAAGTAGCTGGTGTAGGATAACTAAAAAGGTCAATAACTTTCCTAAAAAAAAAAGAAAAAAAATTTAATACAATAAAAAGTTAGGAAAGATTAGCTGATTTGTAAAGTACTATCTCCCATAAAGGGGATAAACGTAAGCCGTCGGATCTGTTTAAGTTAGGAGAATGAAGTAGAGTTTCACATGCTTCTTTATAAAGGCGTTCCATGAGAAACTGACTTTTGTGAAGAACTCTTGTCTTTCTCCAATGAACTCTGTGTCTAGTGAAGATGGCATGTTCTGCAAGTCCAGACTTTTCAGGTTTAAAGTATTCAATATAAGATTGGTGTTCTTCTAGCCGAATGGAGGCAGATCTTCCCGTTTGTCCGAAATAACATAATCCACAAGAGCACGGAATCTGGTAGACACCTGGATGATTAAGATGTGGAAGCTTGTCCTTTGGAGAAGCGAGAAAGGTGGAGATTTTTTCTAAACGGTCGAAAGGCAACAAAAATATTCAGTGGTTTTAAAATTTTTGCTATACGTTCACTGATGCCTTGTATATAAGGGATGGTAATGTGCGTTATTTCCTCTGTGTTTGAAGAGGGAGACATATTAAATCTACTCAAAGTTCTTTTAATGAAGCAATTCTTATAGCCATTAGATAGAAAGGAAGAAGTTATATACCGTATTTCTTTCTGTAAAAGATCGTCTGTAGAACAAAAGGAGTGGGCCCGATGAACCAGTGTTTTAATAGTTCCTGCCTTTTGACTGGGATGGTGATGAGATTCCGCATGGATATAATGGCCTGTATGAGTCTTCTTTCTATAAACTGAGAAATGTAGGTTACCATCTGGTTGGCGAAGAATTAGAAGATCTAAAAAGGCTAACTGCTTATTTGATTCTACTTCTAGGGTAAACTTGATCCTAGGATGAAATGCGTTTAACTTATTGAGAAATTGTTGAAGTTCATCAGAAGAGCCATTCCATACAGCAAAAATGTCATCGACATATCTGAACTAATGAGTAGGTCTGGGAGAAATATTGTCAAAGATACGTTGTTCAAAATGTTCCATAAAGAAATTGGAGATAGCAGGAGAGAGAGGATTACCCGTTGCTGTTCCTTCAATTTGTTGATACAACTTATTTTTAAAAGAAAAATAACCAGAATTTATTACAAAATCAAATAAGTTTACAATGTCTGAAGGAAATTCCTGTTGTAGTAATTCATTGGTTCAGATATGTTGATGACATTTTTGCTGTATGGAATGGCTCTTCTGATGAACTTCAACAATTTCTCAATAAGTTAAACGCATTTCATCCTAGGATCAAGTTTACCCTAGAAGTAGAATCAAATAAGCAGTTAGCCTTTTTAGATCTTCTAATTCTTCGCCAACCAGATGGTAACCTACATTTCTCAGTTTATAGAAAGAAGACTCATACAGGCCATTATATCCATGCAGAATCTCATCACCATCCCAGTCAAAAGACAGGAACTATTAAAACACTGGTTCATCGGGCCCACTCCTTTTGTTCTACAGACGATCTTTTACAGAAAGAAATACGATATATAACTTCTTCCTTTCTATCTAATGGCTATAAGAATTGCTTCATTAAAAGAACTTTGAGTAGATTTAATATGTCTCCCTCTTCAAACACAGAGGAAATAACGCGCATTACCATCCCTTATATACAAGGCATCAGTGAACGTATAGCAAAAATTTTAAAACCACTGAATATTTTTGTTGCCTTTCGACCGTTTAGAAAAATCTCCACCTTTCTCGCTTCTCCAAAGGACAAGCTTCCACATCTTAATCATCCAGGTGTCTACCAGATTCCGTGCTCTTGTGGATTATGTTATTTCGGACAAACGGGAAGATCTGCCTCCATTCGGCTAGAAGAACACCAATCTTATATTGAATACTTTAAACCTGAAAAGTCTGGACTTGCAGAACATGCCATCTTCACTAGACACAGAGTTCATTGGAGAAAGACAAGAGTTCTTCACAAAAGTCAGTTTCTCATGGAACACCTTTATAAAGAAGCATGTGAAACTCTATTTCATTCTCCTAACTTAAACAGATCTGACGGCTTACGTTTATCCCCTTTATGGGAGATAGTACTTTACAAATCAGCTAATCTTTCCTAACTTTTTATTGTATTAATTTTTTTTTTTTTTTTTTTTTTTTTTTTTTTTTTAGGAAAGTTATTGACCTTTTTAGTTATCTTACACCAGCTACTTAGGTGGCGCTTTTTGGAATTGTCAGTTAGTGTTTAATTTTTGCACCTAATTGTACTGAAGATGCCTGTGACACACAGGCAAAAATTATACTATTAAATAATATTTCTACATGAGTTTTTCTGTTATTTATTATGTATAGTTATGTCTACTCACGGTTTAGCTCTTTTAAAACTTATGTTTGAAAATGGCTTACCGTTAGAGGAGGTGAGTATAGATAGCATGAATGAATTCAAGAAGATATGACAGGTAATGTGAGTGATATGTGGTCTACCTCAATGAGTCCCGACTCCCTGGAGGTCTCTTGTAACAATAATAATATCATCCTCAGCATTTTGTCATCTAGCATGCTAGTAGACATGCACTCAACTGTTGGTAATAGCAAAGGTAGAGATTATTCCCTAACCCAAAAGTTTTGGCTAAAGCATCTGTCTACTGGCTTCCTTTGGAGAATAAAAAGGCATTAAAGGAGGAAAGATTAACAAAAATGTCTTTAATATAGAGTTCTACGCATTTTTTTAAATGTATTAATTATTTCTCAAGCTGCAACATATACAAGATAAACACTTCATATTTTCCAAATTATTCTTTGCATTTTAACATGAAAAACATGACTATATGATCCAAAACCTAACAGAGAGTGAGACCTAACACAGACAGTCAGAGAAATTAAATTATAAAGGGAGGAATGGTAAGAGCAACAATCTTATATAACTGTGTTAATGATGGGAATGGGCTTTATCATGGAAATGTTGATGAGGAGAGAACGATTTTGACTTTGTGTTCATCCAGTTCAGACCCATCAAACATCTGCAAAGATGTCTACATTTTTAAGACCCTAGAGAAGAATAGAAATCTGAAAGTTGTCCAACTGTGTCATGCAGACAGCAGACAAGAGTATACAAAAGAACATGCAGGTAAATTATTATGTCTGCACACAAATGCTAGGAGTATCACAAACAAAGGAGTAGAGTTTGTAGCCTTGGTCAATATGTTGGGACCTCAGATTGTAGGTATTAGTGAGACCTGGCTATCAGAATCAGACATACTAACTGGTATTGGGTGCAAAGGGTACAGTATTTTTAGGAAGGAGAGAGAGGATAGGTGAGGTGGGGACGTGATGCTAATGATATATTGGATGATTTGAATCCAGTTAAGAGTTGAGACCTATGATTGTAGTACTACTACTACTAACAGTATATCATGTGGCAGTGAGTTTGAAGCCATCTGGTGTGAGATGGAATCCAGCAAGAGCAATTATATAGTGGGGTGCTGTTACAGACCTGGTGAATCAGTTGCTAGTGATAAAGAAATGCATCACCAAATAGAAAAGATGACTGCAAAGAGAATAATCATAATAGAGGATGTTAATTATCCAACTATCGATTGGGTAACAGTAGAATCTCATGAGAAGAATGAAAACGAATTTATTAAGCTTTTGTGGAATAATTTCCTCAAGCAGCATGTGACAGAAGGAACTCGAGGTCAAAGGGTGTTAGATTTGATTATAGTGTCAGAGGGCATTTTAGTTAAAGACATACCTATTCTGTCCGATTGGCGACAGTGATCATGAGGTACTCACTTGGGAAGTGACTAAGTTTATGAATATTTCATTCAGAAAAGGTTACATGCTGAACTACAAAGCAGGAAATTATGACCAACTGAAGAGCATACTGGGTTCAGTCAAATGGGATCGGTTGCTGGATGGGGAGAATATCAACAGAGTATGGGAAGCATTTAAACAACACTTAAATGATTCAATATCAGAATGTGTCATAAGAGTTCAAAGAATAAATAGAGTAGGAGTCAAATGAATGTGTAATCTTATTCAGCAAGAGATTCATAAGAAACAGATGATGTGGAAGGAATACTGTGTGCATAAAGATGATGCCTGTTATGAAAATTATAAGCAGCAGGCTAGAAACCTGGTGTGCGCAACAACTGTTGTACCGAAAGCGGTCCTAGTATGAAAGGAAACTGGCTCTGCACCATAAAGACAACCCACATGAATACTATCAATATGCTGCAAGTAAAAGAAAGAATGAATATGAAAGAATACCTCTTCTAAATGCAGATGGCATGAGGGGTAACAGATGCAGAAGAAGTTATTCAACTAATGAGTGCCCATTTTGTTAAAATCTATCAACCTGGTGTACACAACATTAAGCTCACTGCTACCTCTTCACTGGATGAAGAAATTCGGATGTATGAGGATGAGGTATTAGAGCTCTTGCACAAACTGAATAAAAATTTAGCAATAGGGGCTGATGAGATATCAGCACGTGTGCTAAAAGAGTGTTCAGCTGAACTGACTATTCCTTTGACCAGGCTGTTTAATATGTCTCAGAACAGGGAAGATACAGACTGAATAACAGTGGACTAACCACTGGTCCTTGTGGTACACCGCTGGTTACCTTAAATCTTGCAGACTCACATCCCCAGCATACCATTTCTTAATATCTGTCAGTCAGCCATCCTCTTATCCATGCTAATATTCTATAATCCAAATCCATATTCTCCAATATATGCAACAGTCTACCATACTGTGTTCTGTCAGAAGCCTTAGCATAATCCAAAAGTATCATGGTGTATCAGTTCCCCATGTCTAGTTCAGTGGTAACATTTTTATAAAATGTGAGCAAGTTGCTTAAACATGATATTCCCTTAGTAAACCCAAAATAGTGTTCACAGCTGACTAACTATTCCTTTGACCAGGCTGTTTAAAATGTCTCAGAACAGGGAAGATTCTGCAGAAATGGAACTAACGTATGGTAATTCCATTACACAAGGGTGGTGCAAAGACCGATGTATCCAACTATCAAAAAATTAGTATCTCAGGAGTGGTGATGAAGATTTTGGAAAAATTGGTTAGGGCATGCATTCAGAAATGGGTTGACAGCGAATTTAATTTGCAATGAGCTACTCCTTCTTTTCCTTGATTGTAAGGCAATGACAATCAGGGAAAAGAAGGAGTAGCCATAGTATTCAACACAGAATATGAGGCTCATCTTGAATGGCAGGCAGTGTCAAGTAGAGTGATTTGGGAAAATATCAGAATGGGGAACTGGACAATGAGACTTATTTGTGCCTATGGTCCCACAGAAGGCTCCACTAAGATAGAAGTGGAGGAATTTTTTGAGGCTCTAGAGAAAGCTACTGACACAATGAAAAAGGAAAAGTTGGTCCTTGTTGGGGATCTAAATAGCAGAGTAGGAAGCGATTGTCAGACATACAAAAATGTTTTGGTAAAATTTGGAGAAAAGAGCAAAGCTAATAATAATGGCAAATAAGTGTTGGATTTCTGCTCAGGACATGGACTGGTTATTACTAACACCATGTTCCAACATAAAAATGTGCACAAATTCACATGGAGAGAAGAGGCAAGCAATAAGAAAAGTCTCATTGACTATGTTATTGTTGATAGTGATGTTTTCTCCCTGGTGCAGGACACCAGAGTGTACAGAGGATTGGAAATTGGAAGTGATCACTATTTAGTCTTGAGCAGAATAAAACTGAATTTCATATTGAAAAGAATAACATGTAAGAAAGTTTTAGAGCAAATAAAAGTTGAGCAGCTCTCAGATGCGAACTGTAGACTAAAATACACAAAGATTATTGAAGAAAAAATGAAAGAGTTTGAGAACAGGAACCAGACCTTGGAGATTCAGTGGCAAGCCTTGAAGAAAACCCTGATTGATTCAGCTAGAGGCATGTGGTGAGGTTGTCTGTAAGGATAAAAAAATCAGAACTCCCTGGTGGACACAGGAAGTTAAAGAGGCAGTGAAGGAAAAGAAGAAAGCATATCAAAAGTTCCTGGCAAATAAGTCAGCTTGTGCTCTTAGAGAATATAGAGACAAATGTAAGAAAGCTAAACAGTACGTAAAACTACCTAAAGAAAAGTCAGGGGAGGACTTTGGCAAGAACATAGAAAATAAATATCAAGAAGATGGCAAAATATTCTCGAGGTTGTTGAAGAAGCTTAGGAATGGAGGAAAGAGCGCTGTAAAAGGAGTTAGAGATGATAAAGGTGATATGAAAACGGGAGAAAAAGATATCCTTGAAGTATGGAGTAATTACTTTGAAAATTTGCTAAATGAAACAAGCAGTGTTGACAGCAAAGTGATAAAAAAACACTGACCAGGCATGCAGTCAGGAATACATATCCATACTTGAAGTAGAAAAAGCCATCAAAGGCTTGAAATGTGGAAAGGCAGCAGGAGTAGATGATATTCGACCAGAAATGCTGAAGTATGGCGGTATAAAAGTCTTACAGTGGCTGCACTGCATAGTTCAGAATGCCTGGACAGAGGAAAGAATTCCTGATGATTGGAGTAGAGCTCTCATAGTACCCATATATAAAAAGGGAAATAAAACTGAATGTGAGAATTACAGAGGTATATCCTTACTGAGTGTTCCTCGTAAGATATATGCAAGTATACTTGAGAAACGGTTGAGAAGAATTGTGGAAGAAAAGCTTGGTGAAGAACAAGCTGGATTAAGGTCAAATAGAGCTGTCAGGATCAGATCTTCACTTTACGACAAATAGTTGAGAAATCATGGGAATATAACAAAGATCTGTATTTAAGTTTTGTCGATTTGGAATAGGCATATGACAAGGTGCAAAAGGAGAGAAGCTATTCAATACGTTACAGTTATATGGTGTCAATGGGGCATTATATCAAGCAATACTTAGTCTTTATTTGAGTTGTAAGTCACAGTTAGAATTAAAGGAAGTACAGGAAGATGGTTTAATGTTAAATCTCATGTGAGACAAGGATGTACATTATCCCCTCTGTTATTCATTATCTATATGGATCACATTATGAAGGAAAGTAGTATTAAACATGATGTCAAAATTGGAGATGTTAATGTCAGCGCTTTGCTTTATGTGGACGATGTTATACTTCTAAATAAATCGGCTACAAGTCTGCAAGATTCTCTGACTAAATTGAATAACTGTTGTAATAGATATGGTATGAAGGTCAGCAATAAAAAGACAAAGACAATGAAAATAGGCAGAATCATTGAAAATGTCAACTGTGTTGTGAATGGAGAACCTGTGAAGAAAGTAAAACATTTCAGCTACTTAGGCATGATTTTTAGTGAAGATGGTAAATTAAATATGGAAATAGACAACAGAATCACCAAAGCCAGTATGGTAGGAAGTCAATTGAATAAATTCATATGGAATAAAAGAAAAATTAGTCAAAACGCTAAATTAGCTCTATACAAGACAGTGTTCAAACCAGTTTTAACTTATGGATTTGAGAGCTGGGTCAGAAGTAAAACACTTGACCAAAGACTAGAGACCGCAGATATGAGAGTCCTGAGAAAGATTATAGGCGTGAACAGATGGCAACAATGGCAATATCATATTAAAAATGAGGATATTAGGAAAGAACTTGACATTGTCAGCATCCAGGAATGTGTTAGCAGAGCTAATCTCAGGTGGTATGGTCACTTAAACAGAATGGGCGAAGAAAGATTAGCAAAACAAGTGTCCTCTGCCAGGTTTGCAGCAAAACCACCCAGAGGAAGACCAAGATATAGGTGGATTGATATGGTACAAAGTGCCTTAGACGATAGAAATATAAGATCTGATAATGTTGGAGTCTTGACAAGTAACAGACTGATTTGGAGGAAAATTGTAGATAGGAAGTTAGTAATGATGTAAATTTTTCATGTAGTACTATCATATCCTATACACCCCTTGAGGGTACATGTCAGGAATTTGATGATGATCATGATGATGAACAACATGGGTTTACTAAGGGAATATCATGTTTAAGCAACTTGCTCACATTTTATAAAAATGTTACCACTGAACTAAACAAGGGGAACAGATACACCATGACACTTTTGGATTATGCTAAGGCTTCTGACAGAACACAGCATGGTAGACTGTTGCATATATGGGAGAATATGGGTTTGAATTATAGAATATTAGTGTGGATAAGAGGATGGCTAACTGACAGATATTAAGAAGTGGTACGTGGGGGATGCGAGTCTGCAAGATTTAAGGTAACGAGTGGTGTACCACAAGGATCAGTAGTTGGTCCACTGTTATTCAATCTGTACATTAATGATATTGGGAAGGATTTGAAAAGTGACATACATCTATTTGTTGATGATGCAAAGATAGGTAGGGTAATCTGGAATGCTGCTGATATATAGCACTTGCAGAATGATTTGAATAGACTGAAAATGAGAGGATGGGAAAATGGATGTCAGTTCAATATCAGTAAATGTAAAATCATTCACTTTGGTGTGATTAGATATCCAATGTCATATTATATTGGTGGGATTATGTTAGAAGAAACAGATGAGGCTAGAGATCTTGGAGTGTTAGTAGATAGGAAGTTGAAGTTCAGGGGCTATGTAGCAAAGATCACAAATACAATTCAAAAGATAATTTTAATGTTGAAACGAATGTTCATGTAAAGATAAAGATATCATTTTGCCTCTTTACAAGGCCTTGATAAGACCTCACTTGGACTATTGTGCATAGGTCTGGTTTCCATTGTGATTCTGATATAATGGAAAGAGTGCAAAGGAGAGTGTTAAAAATGATATCAGGATTGTGGAATACTGATTATAAAGACATATCAGGAATTTGTAGACTACAGGCACTAGCAAACATGAGAAAGAGGGGTGATACGATTGAGACTTTCAAACTTCTGTAAGGGTGAATACAGGATTTCAGTTGATGGAATTTTTCAATTTATGGAGGATGGGGAAAGGATGAGAGGGCATCCTTGGAAGCTGAGAATGAATGCCACTAAGAAGGGAGTGAGGGCTAGATTTTTCTCTCATAAGGTGATGCCTGATTGGAAAAGATTGCCATTGGATGTTGTGAGTGCAAGCAGTGTGAATGAATTCAAGAATAAATATGATAGCTTGTGCGTGTAGTATGTAGTCTCCCTCAATGAGTCCCTGGAGGTCTCTCTTAATAATAATAATAATAATAATAATAAAAGTAACTCACCTTAAGTGTCAGTATCATTTGTACAGCATTGGTATGTGCAGGTGATGATGGAAGTCCAAACCAGCCCATGACACGAAAAAATATTAGGTAACCAAAGCAAAATGTAAAACTTACAACATGACAATACCTAGAAAACCATACAAATTAGTTAAAATAATAAGTACAATATTTGCAACTATTAATTAGCATTAAGAACATGTATTTTTTGCCTTTAATAAGTCAAAAGAAAAGGGATATACTATATAACCATTATTTTATAATGCATATTTTATATTAAAAACTAAAAAGGTTTTGCTGTTTTAAAGGTGAAAAGTATAGGAAGTGATCAAGAACTTACAAAAATATAAACCTTCAACAAGAGTGGTCCTCTTATTATGCTACTTAACACACACACACACACACACACACACACACACACACACACACACACACACACACACACACACACACAAATACTTGTGTTGATACTTAAGCAGTTTTGATTAACCTGCTAGTCTTGAATGGACTGGCAGCTGTTTTGTAATGGTTCTCAAACATCAAGTTAAATCCTTTGAATAGTGTAATAACTCATTTTAATGTTATAATTTTATGTAATGAATGTTTAATCACTCAATAAATCATAACTGTCGAATAAAAGAACTTAAAAACATTCGGAAATCTAATGATATGCAAGTCAAAATTAAATCATGTTCACTATTTTCTTTCCTTGATGTATCAGAAAATATTTCAACAGTACTCATTCCAATAAAATTTATTCTAAGATAAATCTGATCCTGTTTAGTAATCCCGGTGTTTAGGCTTATACGTCTCCGGTATCGTGTTGTTTTAAAAAATTGACAATATAGACTAAAAATAACTAAAAAATTTTAAATTTAATTATAACTTCCTATATTTCACCGAAATTAAATTGGCATCTTCAAGGATTAATACACTGGTAATAAACACGTGCATGCAGGCATACTTTAGTAACAAAGACTGAACAGTATAGAGATACAGGATGACCTAAAGTCCTATAATTATGACACCTATTTTCTTTGGTTGGGTGTTCCTAATTGTCTGCCAATGAGGGTTTCCCATATGAGAGACAGTTTGATATCTGTTTAGGTTGGGATATAGAAAGCTTATTTTTCACTTGGTTAGAGTATAATAAATTTAGTTTAATCCTTTATCCAAGTGTGAGCAAACAAAGTTTGCGCCTGAAAGTATCTTCAGGACTGGGTTAAGGTGGTACACACCAGGGCAACTCGTTGCAAAGGTGGAGCAAGCTACCAACACTCCTATCTCAGTATCTCCTATAATGCAAAACACGGGTTGGGAAAGTTGGTAAGAGCTGCAGCAGATTCGAGGCAAAGCCTCTCAAATTTAAATTTGCTTCAGTGGAGTAAGGGGCGGGGGGGGGGGTTGTTTCCAATGAATCCTGTGCCAGGTAGCCCATGCTATGGATACCCATTCTGTTCAGGAAACCTGCTTTTTTAAATAACAAGGTCAAGACTTCGTTTTAAAGAAATTCCAGTTGAGGAATCTCACATTAAGCCTTATCAGCCATACATAGTCAGCTCTCACTATGACAAACACAAAGACTGCAGGAATAGTCCAGTCTGTTAGTTTCTTTTAGCATAGCATACTGAAAAATCACAGCTTTGGTGACTTTCAGTAGTTGGTTGTGTGTATGCTCAGAGCGTTTACAGTAGTGAGAGAAGACTGTACCTTGGATTTATTTAGGCCTGGTAAATTAACAATTAATTCAAAAATTTCAAGAACAAAAAAGTCTCCTTTGTTTAACTTCAAGTTTATTATACTAAGGTCACACCTAGACACAACTGAAAAATTATATAATTAAGACTGATCAAACTACTGATTTTTAAATCAATTTTAAATGACAGTATCAGTAGAAAATGTATCTAACTCACTCAAAAACACATAAATTAAAAAAAAAATTAAATATATATAAAT
Organism: Typopeltis vanoorti; assembly: GCF_054136105.1. Classification (NCBI taxonomy): domain Eukaryota; kingdom Metazoa; phylum Arthropoda; class Arachnida; order Uropygi; family Thelyphonidae; genus Typopeltis; species Typopeltis vanoorti. Next base: position 49,512,626 of record NC_143557.1, on the reverse strand, counting down.
AAATACCATATGTCAGAGCAACTAAAGCTATTATAAACCATCTATACTGCTCAAAACGAGGGATATTTTGGTTTTCTTGTAAATTATAAAGTTATAAAAATAATTTACAAATGTAACACATTTATTTTAAAATATTCTTAATATACAACAGTGTAAAACATGCAACTGCATACAAAATCATGCAAGACTTTTCGAAACATGTCTTAGCCGTATTAGCATGTGGAGGGTATAAAAGCGTGGCTTGTTGTGCTCACTTCCATAGTGTATAATTATCACTTCAATTATAAACTTGTGTCACCTACCACCCATTATTTTGTTAAAAATGGCAGAGCATAATGATATCCTGAAATTCATGGCTTGGAGAATCATTGGTCGATTAGAAGCTGGACAAACGCAGCAAGTTGTCGTTCAAGCGTGTCGTGTATCTCAAAGCATAATTTCGCAACTTTGGAATCGCTCTCTCGAGACGGGAAATGTTTGCCAAAGACAAGGTCAAGGTCGCACAATAACAACTCCAAGAGATGATAAATATTCGTCATTACTTGACAGAAGAACATGCCAATCCAATCGAACATGCCTGGGATGCTTTAGGTAGGCGTGTTTCTGCTCGACTGATGCCACCACGATCGCTTCAAGAGCTCGAAATTGCTCTCACAGAAGAGTGGGGAAATATCCAACAAGAACTGTTTGATCATCTTATCCGGTCCATGCAATCAAGATGTTTTGGCTCTTAATGGAGACAATACGTCCTATTAAAAATTACCAAAAGCGTTTTTTTGCTATTCTTGTTGTTATTCTTGTTAAAATTATTTTGTGCTATAATGTATAATTTGTTAAATTTGTAATAAATATTGATTATTTAAACAACATCTCATCAATTACACCCCATCTATAAGTAAGAAATATTTATTTATAAAGTACCCAATAGTTATAATTATTTGCAGAAATTTATAATTATCCGATGGAAACTAAAATATCCCCTAATTGTTTTGAGCAGTGTATATGTGTTAAACATGGTCTTACAAGACAAATATTCACAAAGTCATATTCCTGCATAAGACAGGTGTTAAATTAATGAAGATATTAAATTCGAAAAAAAAAAAAAAAACAGTTTCCCTCAGCTTGCATTAGAAATGTTCATGCAGTCTAACGAGCCATATTTATATCTTAAGTGACAATTTCATTTGAGTGTTCTATTCCTTTTTAATTTTTTTTTATTTAAGCAGTAAATTTAATTCAGGTCCAATCTAATTTGGTTTATTTATTTTTTAAAGTATCTTATAATAAAATACTAGATGCTGAAGTCAATCTTTGCAAAATATTGCTTCTTTGATACTGAATTCATTAAACTATTTTCTTTTTTCATCATCATCAATTTCCAGATATTTACCTCAAAAGGGATGTTCAAGTTACTATGACTACTAAATGATTAAGTATCAACAATTTTCCTCCAAATCAGTCTATTACTTGTGATATCTAACATTTTGTGCTTCTAAAGGCACTTCTGACGAATCAATCCACCTAGAGACCTTGGCCTTCCTCTGGTTTCTGCCATCTTGGCATCAAACACCTGTTTGCTAACCATTCTTCACCCATTTTGTTTAAGTGGCCATACCACCTTACATTAGCTCTGCTGACACATTCTTGAATGCTAATAATGTCAAGTTCTTTTCTAATATCCTCATTTTTAATATGATTCTGTCACTGATGCCATCAATTCACTCCTCTAATTTTTATCAGAATCCTTACATCTGTGGTCTCTAGTCTTGATCAAGTGCTTTATTTCTAACCCAACTCTCAGATCCATAACTTAAAACTAGTTTAAACACTGCATTGTATACTGCTAGTTTGGTGTTTTGGCTAATTTCTCTCTTATTCCATAGAAATTTATTCATCTGGCTAACCACCATACCAGCTTTGCATATGCTGTTGACTATTTCCAGATCTAACCTGCCATCTTCTAAAAACTGTGTGTAAATAGCTGAAATATTTTACTTGTTCTATAGCATCTCCATACAGAATACAGCTCAAGTTTTCTAGCTCTGCCTGTTTTCATACTTTTGGTCTTTTTATTGCTGATTTTCATTCCAAATTTGTTTCAGCTATCATTCAATTTAATTAAAGAATCCTAGAGCCTTGCACTAGATATTTAGGAGTGCATACTCTGCATAAAGCAAATAGCTAAATGTGACTTCTCCAATTCTACTATCAGACTTGAAGCCACTTTCTTTCATAAGATGATGAAAAAGAGTAGATATAATGTACATCCTTGTCTTACCCCTGATTTTACATCAAACCATCTTTCTGTATTTTCTTCAATTCCAACTGCTGACTGACAACTTATAGACTATGCATTCCTCTGTATAATGTTCTATTCACCCCATATAATTGTAGTGTTTTGAAAAGCTTTTCTCTGGGCAAGGTGCCCAGAGGAAAGTCTTCTTCAGAGTTTGCCACTGTCTTCAAGGTTTAGTTCTTGTTTTCAATTTGTTTCATTTTTTTTCAATAATGGTTGTATAGTTGAGTCTACAATTTACTTATAAGAGCTGCTCGACTTTAATTATTTTAAAAACTTTTTACATACTGTTCTTTTCAATGTAATATCCATTTTTATCCTGCTTAGTACTAAGTAATGGTCATTTCCAATTTCAAATCCTCTGTATCCTGAACAAGCATGAAGATATCACTATCAACAATGACATAGTCAATGAGGCTTTTCCTATTTCTTGTGCCTTCTCTCCATGTAAACTTGTGCACATCTTTACATTGAAACAAGGTGTTAGTAATGACTAGTTTGTGCCCTGAGCAGAAGCCCAGTAAATACTTACCATTATTATTAGCTTTGCCCTTTTCTCCAAATTTTCCCAAAATATCCCTATATGACTGATGGGATTCATTTCGTAATCTGCTGTTCAGATCTCAAACAAGGACCACTTTTTCCCTTTTTTTCATGCCAGCTGCCTGTTCTAATGACTCAAAAAAATTCCTCCACTTCTTCCTTGGAAGAACCATCTGTGAGACCACAGGTACAAGCAAGTTTCATTGTCCATATTAAAGTTTGTCAACATAACTCTATTTGAAACTGCCTTCCATTCAAGAAGTTTATCTTAATGTTTGGCATTGAATGCTATCGCTACTCTTTCCTTTCCTTGATCATTATTGACTGAAAATAGGCACATGAACGGTATAAAGCGCAGGCCAGAAGGGTGACGAGTGTGGTAAGAAAAGCAAAAAAGGATTACGAAAGAACATTGGCCATGCAGGCTAAAGAGAATCCTAAACAGTTTTTTAGATATGTAGCAAGTAAAAGGAAAAATGTACATGGCAGAATGATTTTAAAGAATGCCGATGGTAGGGAGGTAACTGAATCAGTTGAGATAGTTGAGTTACTGAGTGAGCACTTTGCAAGAATATATCATCCAGGTAGTGACATTGCAGAAACGAATAAACCAGTAGATTATACGGGAATTGTGGTGAATGAAGTGGAGGTGAGTAGTCTATTGCATAACCTCAATGTCAATACATCTGTGGGATTGGATGGTATACCAGTTTGTGTAGTACGAGAAGCAGCTAAAGAATTGTCAGTACCCTTGACCATTTTGTTTAATTTGAGTGTTGGGTCTGGGTTAGTCCCGAGCAGGTGGAAGGAGGGGAAAATAGTTCCACTGCATAAAGGTGGTTCCAAGACTGCTGTTGTAAATTACCGACCAATTAGCATATCAGGAATCATTGTCAAGGTCTTAGAGAAATTAGTCAAGAAAAGAATACAGGATTGGATAGATGAAAATGGGATATTGTATGGGGGACAACATGGTTTTGTGAAGGGCAGATCATGCCTCAGTAACTTGCTCACGTTTTATAACACAGTGACGGCTGAACTGGATAGGGGTCATGGGTTTACAGTGATACTACTGGACCTTGCCAAGGCCTTTGACAGGATACCACATGGAACCCTAATCAGTAAACTGGAGCAGATGGGGATAGATATAGGTTTGGTAAGATGGATAGGAGGGTGGTTGAAGGAGAGATACCAGAGAGTGGTTTATTCAGGAGTGGAGTCAAAAAGACGTCTTGTGACTAGTGGAGTGCCGCAGGGCTCTGTTCTTGGACCACTGCTTTTCAATTTGTTCATCAATGATATTGGAAAGGATTTGAGAGGAAGTGTTCACTTGTTTGCTGATGATGCAAAGTTGGGTAGAGCAATTGTGAGCGCACAGGATGTCAAAATTTTCAGGATGATTTGGATAGTTTGGAGGACTGGGCTAGGAAAAATGGATGTCAATTTAATGTGGCAAAGTGTAAGGTTATGCACTTTGGGGTGAAAAGAACAGCAGCAGTCGCATTGGTGGAACCATACTCCAGGAGATTGATGAGGCCAGGGATTTGGGAGTGCTGGTGGATAGGGAGTTGAAGTTTAGGGGGCACACTGCAAAAGTGACTAAAACAGCTCACAAAATCGCTTGGCTTATGAAAAATACTTTAACATGCAGAGACTAACAAGTTGTTGTTCCTCTGTATTGAGCCTTGATAAGACCCCATCTGGACTTCTGTGCCCAGTTATGGACACCAGGGTTTCTTCATGATGGGGAGGAAGTGGAGAGGGTCCAGAGACGAGTGACCAAGATGATAGCAGGTCTGTGGAATGAACCTTATGAGAATAGGTTGAGGATTTGTGGGTTGCAGAAATTGGACGATAGGCGAAGGAGGGGTGATATGATTGAGACATTCAAATTACTGAAGGGTTTTTATAAGATTGATCCAGAAGATATTTTTGAAAATATGACTGGTGGAGGGAGGACTAGGGGTCATGCATGGAAGCTGGGCAAGAGCGTGTTTAGCACGGGTGTTAGAACTAGGTTTTTTACTTGGAGAGTGGTGAATGAGTGGAATAGGTTGCCAGAGTCTGTTGTGGGTGCTACGACCGTGAATGAGTTCAAGGCAAGATATGATAGATACTGTGTAAATGTTGAATAGTTGTTCCAGACATGATGTTAGGGCCTCCCTCGATGAGTCTGTCGACTCCTTGGAGTTTCCCGGAACAATAATAATAATAATAATAATAATATATTATCATCATCAAATTCCTGCCATGTACCCTCAAGGGGTGTACAGGATATGATAGTACTACATGAAAAATTTACATCATTACTAACTTCCTATCTACAATTTTCCTTCAAATCAGTCTGTTACTTGTCAAGACTCCAACATTATCAGATCTTATATTTCTATCATCTAAGGCACTTTGTACCGTATCAATCCACCTATATCTTGGTCTTCCTCTGGGTCGTTTTCCTGCCAACCTGGCAGAGAACACTTGTTTTGGTAATCTTTCCTCATGCATTATATTCAAGTGACCATACCACCTGAGATTAGCTCTGCTAACGCATTCCTGGATGCTGACAATATCAAGTTCTTTCCTAATGTCCTCATTTTTAATATGATATTGCCATTAATATCATCTGTTCATGCCTATAATCTTTCTCAGGACTCTCATATCTGCGGTCTCTAGTCTTTGGTCAAATGTTTTACTTCTGACCCAGCTCTCAGATCCATAAGTTAAAACTGCTTTGAACACTGTCTTGTATACAGCTAATTTAGTGTTTTGACTAATTTTTCTCTTATTCCATATGAATTTATTCAATTGACTTCCTACCATACCAGATATGATAGATACTGTGTGAATGTTGAATAGTTGTTCCAGACATGATGTTAGGGCCTCCCTCGATGAGTCTGTCGACTCCTTGGAGTTTCCCGGAACAATAATAATAATAATAAAAAATAATATCTGTAACTTATTTTTTTAGTAAGATCACCTGTTTTTGTCTTCTTTGTCTCAGTAATGCCAATTATGTCCATATGGTACTTTTCCAATTCTTCTGTAAGTTGTTTTCCTTTCCATTAATACTCCTTATATTGATGGTTCCTATATTCAGTTCTTCTGATGTTGGGTTTATTCTTCATCTTGTAGGTGTTGAGTTGAAGCTTGTTCCAGCAACTGACTTTTCACTGTTTGCCTTTGTTCTATGATGAAAACAGCAGGGGGGGGGGTTGTTTAACCAGAAACTCCCCAGCCAGTATGAAATCTAATCATGTTATACCATCATATGCATTTGTGGTTTAATGCCAACAGAGGTACAGTTTGGTCAGCAAGTCCAAAATTGCCAGCCCATCCTCATTTGTTCAGTACCCAGTAGATACCTACTAACAGGGCACACTATGTGAAGGTGAGGATTGGACATTAGGTCAGGAGTCCCAGTTGGTTCTCCACATTCCTGAAAGACAATGTGGAGGTCTCCTTACAGTTATTTGGCTTTGACCTTTAAGTGACCTTATTTTCTTTTTTGGTATTTAGAAGTGTGATGGCTCAATTCTCAATAAAGATACAATAGACCTGTTATCTATTGTCAATAGATATAAAAGAGGATTATCATTAGGAAAACACACACACACACACACACACACACACACACACACACACACACACACACACAGTCAAAGTTGGGTGTTCAAAAGTATAGAAATCGAAAACTACTTGCCAACAGGATTTAAACAACTGCTGAAAATAAGAGACACTAAATGCATGTGTTCATCTAGCTGGTTTGACATTTTGCAGAATATAAAAACTATCACCTGTGTAGGAGACTAGCTAACTCACCTTTAAATGAAAATGTCATATAAAAGTTGTTGACGTTTTAGACAGGATTTGAGTCCAGCTCTTTCCAAACAGAGAAAATCACTGACACTTGTAGGCAGTGGATCGGGTCACCATATACTAAGCAGACTCTAGACTTCAAAGTTCAGTGTTCTCCACATTGTGGAGGTCAGCATGTGAATTCCATTAGGGTTTTAAACTCCTAAGCACTGCAAATTATCTTATCTCAAGAAGAATGTCTTCATCTTTCTTTAGTCCCAAAGGACAATTACTCTAATTTATATGCAACTGCTTAATCTGCCCACATGACATGTGGACATTTGAGTGAGAATAACAATTTGGTATTGAGAAGCATATGGTTCTGATATTTATTTAGAAGGCACAGACTGGATGCTGCATTTCGAATTGACAGGGATGAAACATAAACAAGGCCTTATTCATGCTGCATTTGGATTACTGTGCACAAATTCAGCAACTGGTTTTGAAAATATGAAAAAATTTTGGCAAAGATCCAAAAATATAGTGCCAGGTCTCTGAATGCTGGGTGTAATTGAGGAGATACATCTGCAGAAAAGACTTTCCAGAGAATGAGATGTGTGTGTAAGAGAGGGGGGGGGGGGGGACAGACAATTCATAGAAGTTGTATAAATATACTAATTTTTATTGGCACTTAAGGTAACATCACAACAATAAAACTAGTTTGGAATGTAGCAGTCGCAAACTTCTTCACCATTTTTAGTGTGTTTCAGTAGCTGCTCTTTAATGGTTTTGAGTTCATAAAAGGAATAAAGACTGAGATATGCTTTTAAAGTAGTTTCCAATGCTAGCATGCAGGAGTATAGCAATGCTAAATGGCCATCATCTGCAAGGCAAGTTGATTCATTAAAACAGGTCATGTATGTCAGTATGCTAATGTAATATCAATGGCAATGCAATTTTAATAGGCATTTCATAGATAAAAAGTGCATGCAGAGTTATATATTTCATCCACATGGGTGTTGATGTGGTTAAAGGAATGTCTGGGAAGGGAAGAATTCTGGAAGTGTTGGTGATGAGAATTTTGTAAAGCCACTTCCCAAAACTGGTACAATCTCAATACATCATTCTTGTTTAGGGTTAGGGTATAGGTTGATGGAGCAGTACTTCACAAGCCCCTTCAAAATTATCTACTGTGGCAGGTGTTGACCCCTTACTCTGCCAAGTCAGTTCTCAGCTGAATTATCTCATGTTATTGATGTTCACAAATATGTATTTGATGCTCATGCATACTCTAATCTATCCTGCTTATCTCAAGAAGAATGTCTTCATTCCCCTTTTGTTTCCAAAGCACCATTCTTCTTCAAGTATTTTCTTCCCAGTGCTGGATGAAGGCCTCCCTCAGAGTCCTCAATTCATTCCTGCCTTGAGTTTTTCTATGCCAACTTCTGCGGCACCTGTGTATATTGCACACACTACCAGCCAAGGTGTGTGTGCGCGTGCAAAAGGGGTTCTGGCAATCCCAGCAAGAATCCCACTAAAAAAGGATATATTTTTCTATACTCACTAGGTAGTAGATGTCACTGCCTAGTGAAACACTGCCACCCTTCTTATTGGATACCTGAAGTGGCAAATGTCATGTTTGGATTTCAGACCAAACATGGTTTCTGTGTTCCATCATCTGTTCTCCATGCCAGATGAGTGATACCCTTCAAGAGGATGATACACACATTCAGAGATCCATAACCTCCTCCATTTTGAGGGTATATCAGTTAAAATGGTGGTGAAGCAGGATAGCCACCAGATAGTATATAGGCTCAAACCTGTCAGCAACAAGTCAGGAGCACTTCCTGATCAGATGGTGCATAATCCCATTGCCACATACCCTGCCAGGTTGTGCCTGGAGAGGAAGTCCAAGTACTAGCATATAGGAGATACTGCTGTGGCCATGTCTCCTCTTAAAGCATATCCCTACTTTATCCTTTTGCATTATAATCTATAATAAAACATACAAACAATGACTGTCACTATGATGAAAATTTAAGCTCCCTTAAAAACCAATTTCAACATATAAGACAAACAAAATGTATAAAACATGCCAGAAACTTTACAAAAAATCACTTTTACATCTATGTTGACACATCCATAGCATGAACATAAATGACATCCACCAACATTTAACCCATACCAGATTTACTACTTTTGATAGAAAACCACATTGCAGCTACATCTACCACAGTCCACCTTTTATGTCCAAACTACATATGACTCAATTTGCCACAAGAGTGGCACATGGCACCTGTGCCTTTGTGAGATGTGACACTGCCTCCCCAAGAAGATTTAATTTAGAATCCTTTGTTTTTGATTGCTTCTGGATCAAGGTATCATTGCCTCATTTAGTAAGTAACATTCATCTGCTGTATTTACCTCTTACCAAACTGAAAATCTGACCTCTTCAACTTCCCATCAATGAAGCTTAACTTGCAATCAAGCCATCCAAATAGTGAAATCATCTTCCTAGAAGAATTTAATGTCTAGAACACCAACTGACTCCTCTTGACAAAGCTGGATGTGATGCAGAGGTTGTTGGCTATAATCAATGATATAACACGAATTATACATCCACCTACCTTAACTGGATAAGCCTCTCCAGTCTCCCAATACCCTTATTCTTTTATTTTAACCAGGTCTCCATCAGCAAATCCAATATGACTACATAATGTAAAGACTAATGAAAAAAACAAACAAACTTACTTCCTGTCCAAATAGAAGCCATGCCTTCTGGGCCCTTGAAAAGGCCATTAGATGCAACTTCTGCTCATCTACACTTCCATCTCTCTCTCTCTCTTTCAATCAGATGGGATTACTACTACTTCAGCACCAAAAATCGAAGCGTACACTTGGCATCAATCTTTTCCTTCAACTCTTGTGTCAATGATCAAGTAACATCACCTCCGACCCAGCAACTAAGCACGTCTCCTGTGGTCTTTCAATAAAAAAAAGACACCAGAGGAATACTTACCAATCTGTTGATTAAGCGGTAACCGTGTTTATGTTTGCATGTAGACAAAGTTGAAAATTATTTAATTAAGACCAATTAATAGAAAGGGGGATGGTAAATCCCGTTTTATTTTATAGCCGGGTACGAAACTTGGATCGAAATCCATTTCATGCTGAAAAAACTATCGGCAGGCCTAAGTGTAAATGATCACTTGGGTAGTACAACACCAGGGCAACTCCATGCAAAGGTGGAGCAAGCTCCGTTACTAACTTCAATATTCTCTCATAATGTAACACCTAGCTCCTAAGAGATGTATATATATTGTTTTACATTATGAGAAGAGGTCACTACTCAGACCGGTTTCAACCTTTTTTGAGGTCTCATCAGAGAGTAGGTACCTGGAATATCAAGGTTTTAAGTGAACACGAACTTACATACCTCTATTATCGAATTGCCGAAGTGGTGCACTCCTATATTGTTTAATTACTAAGATTTACCATCCCCCTTTCTATTAACAAATTCGCTGGTAAAATAGCCTTTCGGTTTATTATCTTAGTAATTAACAATATAGAAGTGCACCACTTTGGCAATTCGATAATAGAGGTATGTAAGTTCGTGTTCACTTAAAACCTTCATATTCCAGGTCTACCTACTCACTGATGAGACCTCAAAAAAGGTTGAAACTGGTCCGGGTAGTGACCTCTTCTCATAATGTAAAACAATATATATACATCTCTTAGGAGCTGGGTTTTACATTATGAGAATATTGAAGTTAGTGATGGAGCTTGCTCCACCTTTGCATGGAGTTGCCCTGGTGTTGTACTACCCAAGTGATCATTTACACTTGGGCCCGCCGATAGTTTTTTCGGCATGAAACTATGGATTTCGATCCGAGTTTCGTACCCGGCTATAAAATAAAATGGGATTTACCATCCCCCTTTCTATTAACAAATTCGACGGTAAAATAGCCTTTCAGTTTATTATCTTAAGACCAATTAAATCACATATTTCAATTCATGTATCATGAACTATCATCAGTATATTAGAGTTGGAAATTGAAAAAAACAAAATATATAGAGAATAAAAATCTCTCCTTGTATGCATTCATGAGACAGTCAAGTAAAAATCGATACTATTGTTCTTAATAGTAATTTTCCATATTTTTGGCATGGAAAGTCCATCATAAAGGTTGAGATCTGGGTGATGTAAGAGGACTCCAGAACTTTCTTTAAAGAGATGCTCATATTTATGGGAACATGTGTATACTAATTTGGTGTCATTCCAAAGGATCCTGTGGCTAGTATTAATAATTCTGTCTCTTGGAGGAAGAAAAAAAATGTAGGATTGATGTTCCAAAATGTGTACAGAAAAAGAACAGCCTTTTTGAATAGAATAACAGGCAAAATAGAATAATTGGCTTAGGACTGAATTGCATGGAACTGAGTACACTTAAAGTAGCAACAGAGGTGGAATTTTATCTTCTGGAGACAGTATCATAGAGCTGATTGAATTGATAAGCTTGAAAGTAGTGGGAAGATTAAACTTCTTTAAGATAAAAGAAATGCACTCTAAGATGCAATGTATTGATGTCAGTATTTTGTATGTAGTATAAGTGAAACTTAAATGCGCTCAAAGTCAGTCTGATACCACCTTCAAGGTCAGTGGTAAAAGGGTGGTATACTTCTGACGTAGTTGTTCTACCTTTTTGAAAATGGGATTAAGTGTGCACTTTCAGTGAGAACTAGAAGTCCGCGTTAAAGTGAAGGTCAAGACAGTTTGCGTGGAAATGTTCGGGGGCATCAACCCTTCGTCCAGAGTCCCGAGAAATTGTCTATAAGTCATCAAAGAATGAAGAAAAGGATCAACACCAGGAAAAGAAAAGGAGGAAAAGAGGATAGAACGTCAGGAGAAGTCGATATCCACCACATTCGTCTAGTCCGAATGAAGTCGCGAAGAACAGTCACTGGAGGTGAAAAACTACTGAGGGAGAAGCAGAGAAGGACCAGCATGCATTACCATTAAGACAATATGCATAGACCTTGATCGTCAGACCCTTCGCCTGAGTCATAAACACTGGGAAATCGTGCTCCTGGCCCCCGAGAGTCATTCTAGATGAGACGACGGTGCCAACGGAATCTCTAACTGAAAGCCCAAAACCTGAGACAGAAGAGAAGAGAAGCAAAGGAATCTGAGAAGAAAATAAGAACTAATTATAATGAAGAGCCAAAGGATTCAATTCGGCGACATGAACTTTATTTAAATTAAGGGATATTATATCCCATATTGTTTCTTAGCCGAATAAGAAACTCAAAGAGTTTCATGCCGAATATAGAAACTATATAAAGTTCGGCAATTCTAAGCATAAGCAAATACCTGGATAGAGCAGCAACTGACCCTTGAAGGTAGTGCAAGCTGAGGCAACTCATAGAAAGGGTGGAGCAAGTTCCGATCACTATTCTTGATATTTACCCATAATGTGAACGTAACTCCAAAGAGCTGTATTATTATTGTTCAACATTATGAGAGAAGGTCACTATCCAGACCGGTTTTAACCTTTTTTTTTTTTTTTTTTTTTTTTTTGAGGTCTCATCAGTGAGTATAGACCAAGTTAATGAAACCGGTCTGGGTAGTGACCTTCTCTCGTAATGTTGAATGATAATACAGCTCCTAGGAGTTAAGTTCACATTATGGGTAAATATCAAGAATAGTGATCGGAGCTTGTTCCACCCTTTCTATGAGTTGCCTCAGCTTGCACTACCTTCAAGGGTCAGTTGCTGCTCTATCCAGGTATTTGCTTATGCTTGGAATTGCCGAACTTTATATAGTTTCTATATTCGGCATGAAACTCTTTGAGTTTCTTATTCGGCTAAGAAACAATATGGGATATAATATCCCTTAACTTAAATAAGTTCATGTCGCCGAATTGAAGCCTTTGGCTCTTCATTATAATTAGTAATTTAATAGGACACCTCTTGGCAATTCTCATAGATGGGATGCAAGTTCTGTTCGCTACAAACTTGGTATTAACTTGGTCTACCTACTCACTGATGAGACTTCAAAAAAAGGTTGAAACCGGTCTGGGTAGTGACCTTCTCTCATAATGCTGAAAAATAATACAGCTCCTAGGAGTTAAGTTCACATTATGGGTAAATATCAAGAATAGTGATCAGAGCTTGCACTACCTTCAAGGGTCAGTTGCTGCTCTATCCAGGTATTTGCTTATGCTTGGAATCGCCGAACTTTATATAGTTTCTATATTCGGCATGAAACTCTGAGTTTCTTATTCGGCTAAGAAACAAAATGGGATATAATATCCCTTAACTTAAAAAAGAAAATAAGAACGAGTGCATACTAGAGTTAAAGAAGCTATGCGAGTTGATTTCATTGTATTTTGCTTAGGATATGTGAAACTGTCTGAGGACTGATAGGTTTCTTAAAGAGTTATAACTGGTCTGAGAATAGTTTGTTTAAAGTTATGTTAGAATTACTAGTTACAAGTAACAGAGCATGATATTCCTTGAATTGTAATGGGCCGATAGTTTTCTTTTGAATGTTGATAAGAATATAATATGTTGCATGACTCTGTGCATTTTCTAAAGATTAATTTGCTCTAATGTTTTAAGTGTAAAGTGAAGTAAGAAAGAATATTTCCCAATTGCCGACCTGAATAGTATAGTAGATGTGTTTGTATGTGAAAAAGTGGCTTTGTTGCCTTATAATTGTTTGTAACAGGCTGTAGGGTCAAATCCCATGTAAGGCATGGATGTGTGTAAAGACTTGCACATGATCTTTCCAGAGCTTAAAAGCCTCGAGAGAGTGCAGGTGTGTCTTTTTAAAATATTGCCAGCCTGGCTGGCCGAGTGGTTAGCGTATCCGCTCTCCAGCCAAAAGGCTGTGGGTTAGAATCCCACTGTGGGCATGGATGTTTGTGATTGTCTGTGGAAAAACTAGTGGTGGTGGTCGGCAGTAGATGGCATTGGTGTGTAGTTGCAGTTAGTGGATTGAATGGTGGAGAGAGCTGTAGAGCAGGTGCCCTCCCTCGATGAGTCTATGGACTCCTGGAGGTGTCTAATAGTAATAATGAATGATATAATCACGTAATCACAAGAAAGATATTTATTTAACCAAATATTTTGGTCTGGAAATAGCAGACCATTGTCAGTGGTATTACAAGAACAGTTTAAAAATACAAGCTAGAATACTAACAATAGATCGTTAAAATTAGAACACGCCGCGTGATGTTATATCACTAAGTATGAAACGGAATATTTTGAAGTAGAAACATGATTGAGTTTGCTATTAAAAAAAATAAATAAAAAAATAAATAAATAAAAAAATTAATTAATGAGTAATCTTGATTAGACTTTCCCAGATTTTTGATATAGATATACAGCCATTACGATTCAGGCTGGGGCGATGGAGCAAGGCCTCCACGCTTTCCTTGAACAAATAACGGGATCTATGTATCAAAGTATCCTTGAAACGACTAATAGTAATAATAATAATTACAACTAGTATAAATAAATATGTTTGTTTACAAAGTGTGCAGCCTGATCTTTTAAGCAATGCACTGTTTCGAAATAAACACAATCCTGTGAGCGGGGTAGTTTAATGATAGCCAAAACTGTTTATTGTTAAGGACTATAGGATAGTTTCAAAAAGAACTTTACTGGAAGTATTAAAATATCTTATATCACAAGGTGAGCACTAGTGGCGCAGTCGATTAACAAAAAAATAAATTTCTAGAGTTCTTCCAGTATAAGAAAAATACTGAAAGTAGAGAAAGATTAATAAGGTTATAAAAGAAGAGAGGGTGTATAAGATAAAGATAAATAAAGATTAAAATAATATGGTTAATAAAGAAGAGAGTAAATTAAAACAAAGATAAATAATTAAAAGAAAAAAAGACATAATATTACAGAGGCATATTTGACCTCATTCACAATAACATCCTCTTATGCAATAATCAAAGGGGAGACTTTCTCATATAAGGTAGATGCCTTGACAACTCGAATTTATTTTCCTTGCTCCTAGATGTTACCTCTTTATTTCAGGAATTAAAATCATTATCCTCTTTTTTGCTAAACCAATATTCCCAGGTCTATAGCAACAAGCCACTATATCATTTCTAGAAAAAATGTTTATTACTGAAGTAAATAATCAAATATTTTCATCTGAAATTCAGTGTTAATGACAATTCAAAAGAGATAGAACAACAATTTTTTCAAAATTTACAGACTACATGCTAGAGTGGTATAATATAGTAGATATCAATTAAAAATACCAAGAAATTATATTATTGGTCTGATCCTGTATCCAAGTGTACACAAACAAAATTTGCACATGAAGTATCTTCATGACTGGGCTACTTGTATATAGACTAACGACTTTACATCAAATGCCTTAGTATTACACAATGCAAAGCACATAATCCTTTCAAGTTTGCATAATACTATGTATTATGGGAAGGGCCATTATCCAGAAGAAAAGTTTCAACCTTTATTGAGGTATGTTAAAGTGCATGGATACCTCTCCAAAAACTCTAAGTGATCTACAAGATCACTAAATATCACTGAGTGACCTTAAAGGATTACTACTAATCATCACAACAGAACTGAATCACTCCAGGACAGGAAACACAGCAGTGGCTACACTCAGTGAGAGGCAAGGATCCACCATGAGCAGAGTCCCTGTACCCACCAGGAAGCAAGCAAGTCCAAAGTTGAACATTATTATATGGAAGTTTTTTCACTTAGCTATGCTACTAATTATATATTGGGTTTTATCCTTTATCCAAGTGTTAGCAAACAAAGTTTGCACCTGATACCATCTTTACCACAAGTTGCCTCAGTCCTGAAAGTACTTCAGGTGCAAACTTTGTTTGCTAACACTTGGTTAAAGGATAAAACCCAATATATAATTTTGAACATTATTAATTAAATGTCATCAGTGGGAGAGACAGACCCAGAAAGGATACCCAGACTGAAATAATTCAGAAGTCATATATTTCCCATATACAAGTAGTGAAAAGGTAGATCACCTTATTATTAAATTACCCTAGATCAGAAAATGTTCAACTTTTTTTTCGCTTGGCTAATCTATAAATTAAAGATACCAAAAATTATGTTTTTGATTTAATCCTTTATCCAAGTGTATCTTCACGACTGGGCAACTTGTATATAAGCTAATAACTTCACATCAATGACATCAATTAATTCATAGTTTAACCAAGTGAAAAAAACTTTCAATAATAGATATAAAGTTAATACTATATACAAAAGAGCTTCCATAGCTCAATCGGTATAGACGAAGTCTTTGGTTGGAAAGACCTCAGTTCGATTCCTGTCAGTGATGTGAGGAATCTTTATCTGGTCTCTTTCAACTAACATTGAGTTAGCCAGTCTCATGAGGAGGTAGGGCTTGGTTTTTTCATCACCACCCCAGAACAGACAAACTGGCTCCGTGAACACATGTATCTACAGACATAGGACACTTCTGGAAGGCATAGGGCTAACCACCTTATCCTCGAGTTTACAGTTGAGAAGTCCAAGAATACTTGGAAGATCGTAGGCTCTTAAGTGCCTGTTAGAATCACTGAACAACTATATACAAAAAAGTTACTTTTTAATTAATAAGGATATTTTCCTGAATTTTGAGTAAGGAAACAGTCATTCTGGTTTGAATGACTGTTTCCTTAACCTTTGCTGTTTCATTTGAACACTTCCAAAAGCACTTTTGGAAGTGTTCAAATGTGAAACAGCATCTATGTAAAAGGCATGTCTTTGAATGGAAGATTCTGTGCTCCATGTCACTATACTAGACTAGACTAGACTAAAGTTTTTCATAAAGGATGTAGGATTGGTGTTCATACAGTTTCTTTTCAATGGAATGTCCTGTTTGTCAACTGTTGTTATTCTACTTTTCTAAATTGTCAGTAACGCTGAAGATGACTTATGAGTTTTGGATTGAAATATTTGGATACATACTTTAATAATAAACTTTCACATACATGTGGAAGTTTATTACTAAAGATATGTATTCATATCTTGTTTATGTGCCACAAATAATGCCCCATATAATGCACTATAGACTTACAAATTTTCATGGGTGGAAGCCATATAAGCAAAAAACAGGCTGGTACTGAAAAGTAAGGGGAAAAAAAAAAACTTTCCTCTATCTATTTTATCATTTAAAAATGACTGAAAAAAATATTACAGTGACAATGTATTTTTTATTTTTTGGGGAAAAAAAGCATGAAAATTACAATGAAGTAAAGTTTGCATTTTTTCTAAACGTGAAAAAATTTACTAGCGAAAAATTTTAAATCTAAGAGAATGTAAATGATTTAACAGTTTCAAATAATTTCAAGCACTTGAATATTGAATATACTCACTTTTTTTTAACATATAAAATAATAAGTGCATTTATGACAGTCAACAGCAGAGGGTGAATTACATGAAAGCCAGACACAAGAATCACCAAAATTAAGCCCAACAATGTTGATGTTAACTGACGAAGCTTTACATCTGAGATGCTCCTAATGAATGGCCCGAATCCAATAGATATTAGAAGCAAAGAGATATAAATAATGTCATCTGCAATCATGTCTTCTTAAAAAGATGGACTTCACTTGGTAAAATGCAGCAAAGCAATAAGCTAAAGAGGAAAATTTTCATAAATACACAAAAATTACTATTTAAAAAAAAAAAAGTGCTATTTAAAAGGCAACAAGTAGCACAGTTTATGTAAATAATGAAGTACTATATAATAAATAAAAAGAAAAGGGTCAAGACCAGCTAACTCACTTTCAATTGAAAATTATTTAAAATTTTTTCACATCTTAGATATAACTCAAACCTAAGTCTTTTAAACAAAGTTACAAACTAAGTGGATCATAAACTCCATATGTACTAGGTGATGTGTAAACAGATTTGTCTCCTGATTATAAGATAAAAGGGTAGCTCTTAACATGTTTTCACACTGGGCTATGCTTTGCACATGATGCACATCTGGCAATAGCTCTCATGACTTTGTAACATATCCCTTCTGCTTTAGGCAGATGGGAGACACTTTTACATATTCAGCAATATATACACTGCACCAATTTCAAGTTTTTTTTTTTGTTCAGTAGAATCGATTGATATGATTATCAAGCAGATTAGTCTGAAGGGTTCACTTAAATTCTTATGGCTGACCCACAAATCACTGACTCAAATTTTGCCTTCATACTGACACTGGACTTTCTTAGTTGAATTATCCATATTAAGATTTTTGGTGTGGGCAGACATGAACACAAGCCTCTGAATAAGCAAACATTTACCTTTAATTACTCAACTATCAACAATTTGATTTGTATGACATTATTATTATTGGACAGGCACCTCCATGGAGTCCTAAAACTCATTGTGGGTTTCTCCACAATGAGTAATCTTGTAATCTTTTAATTCCAAAATGCATAACTTTACACTTTTCCACATTAAACTTACATCCAATATGTTTTGCCCACACTGTCAGCCCTATTTACATCCTGCAAGCTTTCTACTTCACCTTGATTAGCTATTATCATCTCAGTATCATCAACAAACAGTATTAACCTCTTAGTATTATCAACCAATTGAATATCTCCCTTCATATTACTTCCTATATCATTTATGTACAAATTAAAAAACAGTGGTCCAAGCACAGAGCTCTGAGGCACACCACTAGTCAACTGCCTTCCCCTAGATTCTGTTCCTCCATATACCACTTTTTTGGTAACTGTCCATCAGCAACGTTTGTATCCATATCACCAGTTTCATATTCATTCCCCATTTGTTGCAGTTTGCATAACAGAGTTCCATGTTCCATCCTGTCAAATGCCTTTGCAAAATACAACAGTATCATCGTATAGCCATTCCCTTTATCCAACTCAGCTGCCAACATTATAAAAGGTTAGTAGATTACTAAGTCATGACTGTCCCTTCACAAATTCATGCTGCCCCTCAGAATATCATATTCTTATCAACCTTGATGCCTTTGACTAGGCTGTTTAATTTAAGTCTTACCACTACTCCTGAGATACTGATTGGTCTATAATTTGCTACCACAGACTTACATCCTGCTTTATGCAAATGGATTATTTTCCCCTCCTTCACTCTCTTGGGACTGTGCTAGAGCTAAGACTTAAATTAAACAGCCTAGTCAAAGGCATCACCAGTTCCCTTGCCAATTCCCAAAAAATGCAAGCTGATATCCCATTTAATCTCACAGCTGTATTTACATTGAGATTTTGCAATGTCCTAAGCACCTCAAATTTATCATGAATGGCTAAGTGGTCAGCATACCCACTCTCCAACCAACAGGCTGCAAATGTGAATCCCAGCATGGGCATGGATGTTTGCGATTGTCATTAGGTGGGAAGTGGATGTCATTGTCTGATGTGAGACCACACAGCTTACTGGAAGCTTGAAGTGGCTTGAAAAAGGTCCATGTTTGGTCTCTAGAACAGTATTTCCAGACTATGTAAAAAATAAATTAAAAAATATATATATAAAATTGATAACAATAGAAAAAAAAAATCCCTAGCATGGCCACAGTACAAAATATACTATAGGTTCACAAATAACCTTTCGTGAGCAGGAGCAACATAAAAAAAAAAAAAAAATAACAACATCTTTTGTCACATCAGTCCTTGTCAGCTCTCCCATAACAATATCTTCACTTCAATGATATATCCTTGCAAAGTGGTCATCCAGGGCTCAAAAATTTTGTTTTGAGCCCTGGATGACCCTGGATGATTTGTCTCCCTCTGTCACCTCTCTATCATCAACACTCATTAAAGTTATTCTTCCATAGTCATTCTTCCTCCTACATACCACATAAAAAAGAAGTCTGGGATTTCCTTTTGCTTGCTCAGCTAATTTCTTCTCAAAATCTGATTTTGCCTTCCTTATCATGCTGGTCACCTTTCTTGCTTGACCCTTGTACTGTTCATGAACTTGCTGATCACCTTTCTCCTTATATACCCTCTACAACATTTGCTTATCTCCTACTCAATTTACCCTCCTGACCTTGGGTATATAGTGTGATTCTGCAACCTCCAGATATCCATTGACTATCCCCCATGCACTATGAACATCTTTCCTTTGAAGATCTTTATGGCATGGTAGTGCTTCAAGCTGCCTCATAAGTGCATCAGAATCACCTGCCTTGTAGTTTCACATATATATCCCTTCTTAACTGGAATTTCCATGTTTTGCTACTTCCCAAGTCAAGACATGTTCACATTCCCCAATCATGGTTAACAAAATTTTTTTTCCCCATTTATATCAAATACAGGGTGTTTCAAAAGGGGGTATACAACTTTGAATGATAATAGAAGGCAAATAGTGATATAGACCAATTTTTATTATTGTGCAAATTTAGCGTCACACTTGCAGTTTCCAGTTATATGACTACTTCCAGTAAACTGCAGACGTCCCATTTGAAATCAATTTCTTGCCACACGCAGCAGAGCATATCTGGTGTGACTTCAGCAATGGCAGCAGTAATTCTGGAATACAGCTTATCCAAATGGCTGGTAGTGGTGGTACAAACACTCGATCGTTCACAAAGCTCCACAAGAAAAAATCTAACAGTGTAAGGTTGGGGGGGGGGGATGCAGTGGCCATGCTACAGGCACTCCCTCTACCAAATCATCTGCTGTAAAATGGGTGGTACGACCTTATATCTGTCAGGTAATGAAGAGATGCTCCATCTTGGTGGAAATGTAAGCGTCTATTTTAGTCATCATTGTCTAATTGTGCTATTAGGTACCCAAGTAGCATGTCCAAATATACACTACCAGTAATGGTAGATTCAGAAAAAAAAATGGGTCCATACACTTTCTTCTTGTTTTTGATACAAAAAACATTAGCATTTGGGGGGGGGGGGGGGTACAAACATGTTCTATGATAGTGTGTGGATTTTTGCTTCCCCAAATTCTGCAATTGTGTTTACTTGCCCCGCTTACATGAAAAGTACACTCGACACTGAAAATGATCCTGTCCAAAAAGTCCTCATTTTGTTCTATCCTACTGATAATTTCTGTACAGAAATCCTGGCGTATATTCTTACCGTCTTCCTTCAAATGTTGTATGAGGAAAAATTTGTTGTGTCGTAAATGTACATGCTATTGTGTACAAGCCACACAGTCACAAGTGGAATTCAAATTTGATGAGACACCTGTCTGGTTGACTTTCCTAAACTTCTTCCACAACAGCATCGGCAGCAAGCAGCCTTCCCGTTGACCTTGGATGATGCACAGATCAGTCTGTTTCCACAAAATTCTTATGCCATATTGCATGTGGAAATCTCTGAATTTGTGCTGACTTCGTTTTCCCAAACCAAAACATGCATCGTGATCAATGATGTGTTTCACTATATTATGACACTCACTCAGCTTTTGGATGTCTTCCCAGTTATTCTCTGTTCTCCTGCAAAGTTGTATACACCCTTTTAAAAACCCTGTATTTTTTTTGAAATTTTGAAATTTATTTTTACATAGTCCAGAAACCCTGCTCTAGAGACC
This sequence comes from Typopeltis vanoorti, assembly GCF_054136105.1. NCBI lineage: Eukaryota > Metazoa > Arthropoda > Arachnida > Uropygi > Thelyphonidae > Typopeltis > Typopeltis vanoorti. The sequence continues at coordinate 49,491,449 of NC_143557.1, read as the reverse complement.
AAACATGGTACTTTTTCAAGCATTTCAGGCCTCCAATAAGCAGGGAGGTACTCTCACACTAGATGATGAAATTCATCTCCCACCTAAAGACAATTACAAATATTCATGCCCAAGGCAGGATTTGAACCCACATCCTGTTGGTTAGAGAGTGGGTATGCTAACCACTCAGCCAACTAGGCAAGCAAATGTTTCAGACATTCTGGTGTTTTCTGTTCTCAGCACTATTAATCTCTTGCTGTTTCTGCAGCCTTTCAACCTCAAGCTTTGTCCTATAAAGAACGACATGCAAGCATGTTATTTCCTTATTCAGGTCTTCTGTATTCGCCTGGGCTTCTGCCACCACCCTTTCAGCATTATCACCAACATTTACATTCCAGTCTTCAATCAATACTCTTTACTCAACTATCACGAATTTGTTTTCTCAACTCACTCTTAAAGCAATTACACACACACACACTGGTTTCCTTCTCCTTCCACAAATCTTTCAACTTTTGAGACAAATAACACACACATTTCACAACACATGTGTTATTTTAAAACACTTTTTTTTATACTGTATCCATTAAAAAGTAGCTGTTCAAATAAATTATTGTGATCACTCCTCCAGAAGTCCAAGGATTCAGAATAGTGCCCCTTTAGTCACTCAAATACCAATCTTCTTGAACACTTCATCAAAGCTGCACTCACATCTAATGGTAGACTATTCTACACACCATAAAAAGAATCTGAACCTCATCTGCTAACTGCATGTTTGGCCAGCTTCTGGAGATCAGCCTAATTTCTACCTCAGCCAGCTATACACAACAAAATCTCATTCAAGCATTAAATATAAAATCCCCCTTTACTTATATATTTCTATCATATCTCTGATATGATAGAAATTGAAACAACTGCTGTGTTTCAAACATTCTAATGATGTTAGTTTTTAAGATTGATGGTGATGACATCTGGAATATGAAGAGTGTGCGTATTTTCTGTAACTTCATACAAAGACGATGTTCATGGTCTTGGTTATCATAATGTCTAGGAAAAAGCAATTTGTTTTTTAGTTTCAGTTTTAATGTCAATGTTATTTTTAGTGTTGTAAAATAAAATTTCATAAAGAAAGTTACAAATCAAATGTGTTAATCTGAAAGAAAAAAAAACTTACACCTTATTAATTTACTGATATCTTATTAATATTTATTATGAATGATGATACCGTCCCCAGTTTCTGTTCTGCCACCAGGCAAAACAGACAATATCGTCACCTCTTCCTAATGAACTCATAAGGCAGTTTGTAGATCATCAATAAACCTAAAACTCTAGTTCTCAAAACACTGTCTAAAAATTTAAATAAGACTCTAGATCATCTAATGGATGAATTCATTCTAACATAACAAGTATCAATGAGACTATGCCCTGCAGATAAAGTTTAATAACCTTGAGAATTATTATTAACAGTAGGTACTCAGATAAGATTCTACGACCAATGGCACAACAAACAACAATGTAGGATCCACAAGGCTCTACTACACTGTGGTGAAACTTTCATTGCATGTATGCATATTCATGATGTAGGGGGTGATATCAAGAGAATTCACGTCAAAGAGGACAGTGGTGGAAGTCTAATTTCACAATTTGAAATACATGATTCACTGGTCTATCATGAAAAATTGAAGAAGATAATGTTTGATTTTAAATTATTTTAAACAATTCAATGCTATCCAGATGCAAAAAGGTAAGTCAAAGGAAATAATTATCTTGATTGGTACCAATGATTTCAGAGGCAAGAAGTATTCTATGAGGGAGGATGTAAGAAGAGGCAAAACTGAAAAGCGAGAAGATGAAGACTATAAGTCTCCTACCACACTATGATAGACGTGAACTGAGGAGGAGGGCATTGATAGCCAATGAGTCTATAGGTAGATTGTGCAAAAGGAATGATGTAGAATTTGTGGATCTGTGGTCTCTGTTTGACAGAAAGCATATGTACAATGATGGACTGCATCTGAATGATTTTGGTGGTATGTTCTGGAGAGAGAGAGAGATTTGCTCACTGAGCATGCTGATGTGCAAATTCAGGGAAAGTTAAGCAATTAGGGTGGAAGCAAGTGAGTTTGTGTGAAGGCATCCATGAAGCGGGTGAGTGTGAGAATGACCAAGTGAGGAATTAGTCTATCAAGCAAAAACATTGAATAGGGTAGTCAAATTCAGAAAGTAAAAGGTAGGTGGGTGGGGGGGTGAGATAAAGGGATGTTGCTGTATCTATAAACTAATGCCAGAAGTATCAGGAATAAGAGGAGAAAGATTCTGGCATTGGTAAGTGCAACCTCACCAAAAGTTAAAGGCATTAGTGAGACTTGGCTAACAACAGATGTAGTTACAGGGATAGAATGTGAAGGATTTAGTATTTTCAGGGAAGATAGATAAGATAATGGGGGGGGGGGGGGAATACTGCTAATGTTAGCAGATGAATTGCAACCAAAAAGAATAGGAGACAGGTGGCTATTCATTTGAAGCAATCTGGTGTGAGATTAAGACCAATAAGACAAAATATACAGTTGGTTGTTGCTATAGGCTAGGGAGGTCAACAAATGATCTGGAAGACATGCATCACCAAATTAGTACGAGTACAGGTCGAGTATTTATTATGGGAGACTTCAACTATGGAGATATAGACTGGAAGGATCACATGGAAAAAAGGAAACAGAATTTATACACCTGCTGAGGAATAATTACTTAAGGCAGCATGTGATGGAGGGGACTATGGGTGGGAGAGTATTGGACCTGGTCATAGGATCAGAAGAGCTATCCATAACCAAGGTGACAACATTGCCAATTGGTGAAAGTGACCATGTGGTCTAGACTTGGGAGATTGTAAAATATGACGAATATTCTATCAAGGAGTATTTGTGGAGCTACAAGGCAGGTGATTATGACATGCTTAGGAAAAAACTTCAGTCTGTACCATTGCATAAAACACTGCAAGGTAAGGATGTTACTAGTGCATGGGATATATTTAGGGGTCTTCTAGAGGAAGCAGTATTAAATTGTGTACCTAGGTTAAGGAGGGTTATTCAGGTAGGAGTTAGATGGATGAGTAATATCATTAAGCACAAGCTGCAGATGAAGAAAATGCTGTGGAGGATATATAAAGAGAAAGGTGACCAGCAAACTCATGAAGAATACAAGGCTCAGGCAAGAAAGGTGACCAACATGGCAAGGAAGGAAGGCAAAATCAGATTATGAGAAGAATTTAGCTGAGCAGGCCAAAGGAAATCCCAAAGAGTTCTTTTGCTATGTGGAAAGTAAAAGGAAAAAAAGCTAGTAACAGCTGAGTTGGATAAAGAAAATGGCAATGATTTTATTATTATGATTATTGCATAATAATCATAATCCTCCACGGAGTCCAAACACTCATCGAGGGAGGACGCCTACTCCACAATTCTCCATCTCTACCACTTGATCCATCAACTACAACAAACCAACTACTTTCATCATCTATGCCATCTACCACCGACCACCACATCACTAGTATTTTCACAGACATCCATGCCCACATGGGATTTGAACCCGCAGTTCTTTTGCTGAAGAGCAGATACGTTAACAACTTGGCCAACCAGGCCAGCAAATTTTGCAAAGACATTTGACAGAATATCACATGGAACACTGTTACACAAATTAGAACAAATGGGGATGGATATGACACTGGTTAAGTGGATAAGAGGGTGACTGCTGGGCATATATCAAAAACTGGTATATGGAGGGGCAGAATCAAGGCAAAACAGGCGACTAGCAGTGTGCCACAACGTTCAGTGCTGGGACCATTGCTGTTTAATTTGTACATAAATGATGTAGGAAATGACCTGAAAGGAAATATTCCGTAGCTTGCTGATGACATGAAATTAGGTAGAGTAATAGTTGATCAAGGTGATGTGAAGACCTTATAGAATGATTTAAATAGGCTGTCAGTATGCACAAAAGATAATGGGTGTCAGTTTAATATGGAGAAATGTAAAGTTATGCATTTTGGAATAAAAATATTACAAGCCATGTATCACACTGATATCACTGTACTCCAGGAAATATATGAAGCTAGAGATTTAGGGATGGTGGTGGACAGAGAGCTCAAGTTTAGAGGACATATTGCTAAGGTAGCCCATAAGATTACTTGGCTATTGAAAAACACATTAACAAGTAGAAATAAAGAAGTTGTTATTCTCTTTATAAGGCATTGATACTCCCACATCTGGATTACTGTGTTCAAGCCTGGTCCCCTGAGTTTCTTGGGGATGAGGAAGCAGCAGAGAGGATTCAGAGGCGAGTGACCAAGATGGCAAGTAGCCTGCAGAATGTTCCCTATGAGGATGGATTGCAGAAGTTGGTTGATAGGAAAAAAAGAGGGGATATGATAGAAACATTTAAGTTGCTTAAAGGATTTTATAGGATAGATGCAGGGGAAATGTTTCAGCACTTCACAAGAGGGACCAGAACAAGGGGTCATCCCTGGAAGTCGAATAAAGGTGTGTCAGTAGGGGTGTGAAGACTAGATTTTTTCTTGGAGAGAGGTAAATGAGTGGAATGGGTTGCCAGAGTCAGCTGTGAGTGCTTTTTCTGTTAATGGGTTCAAGGAGAGGAATGATAGATTGGGTCTCCTGCAATGAGTCTTCTGACTCCATGGAGGTGCCCGTATAATAATCATAATACCCTTCAATAGCTATTCATTCCAAATTGAAAGCAACTTCCATCAACAGCAAGATACTAAGAAAATCTAGATTACTAAAGATCCTACAATGAAAGAATACTCAGTTCTATAAGGAGTAACCATCAGTGTTTTAATTATTTCCTCTTCTATACAATCATTCACAACTCATCACACCATATAAAATGGCTCACTCCTTCAACAGCCCAATGAATTAAAGAAAAGTAATGACATGCTAAATCTACCTAATCTCAAATGGACATCAACTTCTTTAAAGACTACAATAGTCTAGTTACTAATACAAACTAGTACTCAATTCAAACTTGAAGTTATAATATTTCTGTGGAGTGTGAACCTTGAACTCTTTATATATAGCAATGATTTTAACATATTTTTTCATTAGAAAACAATTTATTTTATGTTGTTTAATTTTGATGGTATATATCAGAACACAGAATAATAAGTAAATAATTATTTATTTACTTATTGCTGATATTTCGCTGGTGTTATAACCAGCATCTTCATAGCACAAAAACACAGTTTGTCACAGTACAGGAGACTACAACAACATGATGTAACAAAGGGACTAGTTTAACAAAATTGTAGCAAAAACACAAAGACTAAAGTCAAAAAACAGTGAAAGAAAGCAGGTACTAGTTATGTCTTAAGATGACTGTTTCTCAAATTTTAGGCAAATTTATACAGCCAGATTTGTTGAGATTCAGAGTATGTTTTAAGGCTTTTGTTGTTTCTAAGAACAATCTCTCTCTCTGACTTGTAAAAGCTTCTGGGCAGTACTTTTGTTTTCTTCCAGTTGATCCTGTGTGCAGGGGTATCCGAAGCATGGTCTGCTAGGCCCGACTTGCCATAGGGATAGTGGTGGATGCATCTTTTATGTCCACTGATGCGGATGTCCAAAGTACTTCCTGTTTGACCGTAGTAGGCTTGATTATATGAGCGGGGAACTTCGTAGACTCCTGGATGTGAAAAGGAGGGATGCTGTCCTTGGGTAAATGGATGAGAGTTGCTAATTTGACAAACAGCCTGAATACAGTGGGTAGTTGATGTTTATTGAGAATTTGAGATATCTTTTCCAATGCACCTTTAATGTATGGGATGGTGACTTTTTTGTTGTAGTTCTCTGTGGTGGATAGTGGGAGAGGTTTCTTAGGAGCATTTAGTATTTTGTTTATCTTATGGGGTTTATAGCCATCGGCCATGAAGGTATGGCGTAAGTGAGACAGTTCAGCAGCAAGAGCATTGTCATTGGAACAGATTGCTCTTGCTCTATGGGTGAGTGTTTTTAAGATACCATACTGTTGAGAAGGGTGATGGTGTGATTGTTTGTGTAAATATCTCCCTGTATGTGTGGGTTTTCTAAAACCTGAGAATGATAAGGAACCATCTGGAAGACATGTGATTAGTGTATCCAGGAAGGGCAGACTTATTAGCTTCCAGTTCCATTGTAAAGTGAATTTTTGGATGTTGGCTATTTAAATGCGCTAAGAACGTATCCAATGTGCTTGGGCCATGTGGCCAAGCACATTGGATAGCAAGCACGTCGTCAACATAGCGTAGCCAAAGTGTTGGTTTGAGAGAGTGGCTGTAGTGATAGCTAGTTTTTCCAGGTGTTCTATGCAGAAGTTGGCTAAAGGGGGAGGAGCCCGTAGCTGTCCCATCTAATTGTTTGTATTTTTTCCCTTTCCATGTGAAATATCCTGCATGCATTGTGAATTTAAATAGTTCAAATATATCAGGGGAAAACTATGCTTTTGTGCTCTGAAGATGCTGGTTATAACACCAGCGAAATATCAACAATAAGTCAATAAATAATTATTTACTTATAATTCTGTATTCTGATATATACCATCAAAATTAAACAACACGTACGATGAACACATAAGCTTTTCTACAAATTTATATTTTAACTTTTACAAATGATTCATTAAATTACTTTTAAGCATAGCCATTCAAAATTTAGATATAATTATATCATCATTAATTTCTTTATACGTACTCAGTGGGTGGACTGAATACTATGAGTATTACATTATTATATTATCACTAATCTCCTAACAACAATTCTTCTCCAAATTAATCTATTACTTGTCAGCACTCTGATATTATCGTATCTAATATTTTGGTTTTCTACGGCACTTCTGAATTGATTCACCTAGATCATGATCTTCAGTCTAGGTTGTTTTGTTAACCTTTCCTCTCCCATTCGGTTTAAGTGACCATAATACCTTTGATTAACTCTTCTCATAAATTCATGAATAAAAACACTGAAGCTAGCTAGTGTTCTGGCTAATTCTCTCTTATTCTGTACAAATTTATTCAAATTGCTAGCCACCATACCAGCTTTGCTTATCCCATCATTTATTTCCATATTTAATTTACATCTCCACTAAAAACTTGTCTAAATAGCCAAAATATTTTACTTGTTATATATGTTCTCCACTGGCAATGCAGATGAAGTTATTTATATTCCTACCTATTTTCATAGTTTGTCTTCTCACTGCTGATTTTTATAAATTTGTTACAGTCCTTATTCAATTTAGTTAAAGAATCCTAAAAACTTGTAGTGTGTTTGTTCAGGAGTACATCATCAGCACTAAGCCACATTTGATATCTCCAAATCTAATATATTTAGTGCCACTTTGTAGAATGCCATCCATACAGATGAATAAGATAATGTGCATCCTTGTCTTAAACCTAATTTTACACTAAACCATATTCCTATATTTCCTTCAATCCTAATTGCTAACTTACATCTTAAGTATAGCCAATGTATTGTTCTATATAATGTTCCATTTACTCCATGTAACCGTAGCATTTTGAAAAGTTTTACTCTGGGTACCCTGTCATAATCCTTTTCCAGATCTGCAAATCTTAAGTACAGATTCTAGTTATATTCCCATGATTTCTCAAGTATTTGCTATAAAGTAAAAATTTCATGCCAACAACCTCTATGTTGCTTATTCTTCACTGAGTTTTCCTTTTACAATTTTAAGAAAAATTGTATTTCCTTTTCTCACGTATGCTTGCATAAATCTTACCAAGAACACTCAGTAGGAAAATTCCTCTGTAATTCTCACATTCAGTTTTATTGATCTTTTTCTTTAAAATGGGAACTATGAGAGCTCTACTCCAATCATCTGGAATTCTATCCTCTGACCAGGCCCTCTGAATGTAGTTTAGCCATTACAAAAACTTTATATCTTCATATTCAAGCATTTCTGGTTGAATATCATCTATTCCAATTGCAGTTCTACTTTTCAGGCTTTTGGTAGCTTTTTTTTCTACATCAAGTATTGATATGTATCCCTCTTGAATATTTTCCACTAATGTTCTGTCACTGCTTGTTTCATTTAACAGTCTTTCAAAGTAATCATTCCAGACATCTAGAATATCTTCACTTTATGTAACCTACAGGAATCAATGATAACCTTTCTTATCACTGATTTTCCAAGCTTTTTCAACAGCCTGCAGAGTAGCTTCCCAACTTCCTGAATCTAATCTTCTTTAAGGCATCTGCCAACTTATATGCTGGGAGCATTCAGTATGCTTTCTTCTATTCCAGGACTGCTTCTTTAACTTATGCCCACCATGGTATTCTAATTTTTCCATCACTGCAGACAACTTTACCACTCACTTCCCTAGCTGGATCAATCAATATTTTCTTCAGGGTTTGTCAATGAGACTCCAAAGTTTTGTTCTCATTGTTGAACTGTTTCCTTTTTTCTTGAATAATGTATGCATAGTCTATAGATCACCTGTAAAAATTACAATATGATATTTATTTTTATGTTACTTAAAACTAAGTGATGATTACTTTCAATTTCAAATTCTCTGTATACTTTTGCATCATGAAGACATTGCTTTCAACGATAACATAATCAATGAGGTTTTTCTTATTTCTCATGTCTTCTCTCCATTTGAAGCTGTGCATATCTCTATGTTGGAAGATAGTATGAGTGATCACTAGCCAATATCCTGAACAGAAATTGAGCAAGTATTTAACATTTAAAATTTTCTCAAAACTTTTCTATATGCCATTGAGATTCCTTATTCCTTTCCTACTCTGGTCTTTAGATATCCCTTCACTTCTTTCTTTAGGAGAACCTTAGGCACAAATAAATTTCATTGTTTATTTTCCAATATTGAAGTTTTTCCCCATAAAACTAATTGAAATTGCCATCCAATCAAGAAGTTCATCATGTTTAGTGCTGAATGATATTGCTAAATCTTCCTTTCTTGATCATTATTGCCTGAATATAACATTTTTTATTTATTATGTAGTACAATCTCACCTCTTTTGGTCGTCTTTGTCTCAGTACCATCAATTTTGTTCACTGCATATTATGCAAGTTCTTCTGCAAGTGTGATTTTCTTTCCATTGATATTTCTTATGTTCATGGTTCCTAAATTCGATTCTTCTGCCACTGTTTGTTTTGGTGACTGACTTTTCAGTGCTAGCTGGTTCCACGAAAACAGCAGGGGGACCTGGTTTAGCCAGGCAATGCCAGCATGAAATCTCATCATGTTGTACCATCACGATAATTTACAGTTTAAGCCAATAGAGAGTATAACTTAGTCAGCTAATTCCCAAATTGCCAACCAATCATCTTTCATTCAGTACCAAATAGATATATACAAACAGGGTACACCATGTGAAGGTGATGACTGGAAATTAGGTCAAAGCCCCAGTTTATGGATTACAGTTTCTCCCTGAAACTGTAATCCATAAATTGGTGCTAATGCATTCTGTCCCACTTAATTAAACCAAAATCTCTATAGACCAAAATAACATTAAGGGGCACATTATTAGAATATGTTTCAATTCTTCAAATGTTAAAATAGGATTCTGAACAATCAAACATGCATCACAATTAAGATGATTACCTCAATAAACATTCCAACCAAAAAAAATTGCCATCTGTTTGCCATGTCTTATGACGGAAGGTCTTTTCACTTGGTTATAAAGTAAATTAAAGTTGCAAAAAAAATTATATTCTTGTTTAATTTTTTATCCAAGTGAAAGTAAAGTCTCCATGTGAAGTATCTTCTCAACTAGGCTACTTGTATACCGAGGCCTTCACATCAATTACCTTAGTATCCCATAATGCAATGTATTATGGGAGGGCTATTACCCAGACTGATTTCAACCTTTATTGAAGAGATACCAATGTTGAATTTATGGAGGTCATATATTTTCCATATGCATTTAGTAAAAAGGTGTATCAATTTATTCTTAAAATAATCTAGATCAGAGATGGTGCAGGGACAGAACAATCAGAGATGGTGTAAGGACAGAACAATCAGAACTCCATGGTAGACCAAGGAAATTAAAGAGGCAGTCAAGGAGAAGAAGAAGAAGAAAGCATATCAAAAATTACTGAAAAGTAAATCTCTAACAGCACATGATGTGAGAGAAAACAGTGTATTAAACTGGTTAAAAGAATTCATGGGAAGACTTTGGTATGAACACATAAAATAATTATCAGAAAGATAGTAAAATGTTCTAGATTCTACTGAAGTATCTTAGAAATGAAGGAAAGGGTACTGTAAAAGAAATCAGATGATAATGTTGATATGAAAACTAAAGATATTCTATATGTCTGGAGTAATTACTTTGAAAGACTGGTAAATGAGAACAGTGGTAGAAAACATTTAAGAGGAATGCAGTCAGGAGTACAGAGAAATACTAGAGTTAGGAAAAAAGTAATCAGAAACCTGTAATCTAAAAATGCAGTTGAAACAGGTGATATTCAACCAGATATACTTAAGTTTTACAGTGGATGCACTGTATGTATTGGATTTATTGAGGAGTATAACATCTACATAAAGTAAAGCACTGAGATAATAAAGGAAAGGGGCATTAAACCTGATATCAAAATTGAAGATATTAATCTCAGCTCTTTACTTTATGTAGATGTTATACTCCTCAATAAATCCAATAACAGTAAATAGGTTTCCCTAATAAAATGAATAACTGCTATAACAAATTTGGTACAAAAGACAAACTACAAAAATAGTGAGGAACACTGAAAAAAATCAACTGCATCCTGAATAAAGAATCTATAGTACAAGTAAAACATCATCATGCTCTTCAAAAATTTAGGCCTAGAGTGGCCTGTTCTGGCCTTAGACGTCATCGTTGAATCTCCTTAGAGGATGTCTGGTTTCCTTTTTTTTTAATGGTTTGTAATTTAAGGCTTGTTTTGGTAATCTTTCTGTTTTCATTCTTTCAATGTCTTCTGTTCATTAATGTTTATATTTTTTAATTTTTTCTATTACTGATTCGTGGTTTAATTCTCTCTTAATTTCTTCATTTCTTTTGTGATCGAATAGAATATACTTGGAAGTTTTTCTCATAAACTTCATTTCAGCTGTTATTAATCTTTGTCTTTTTGTTTTATTGTCCAGATTTCACTTCCATACAATAGGACTGGTAGGACTAATGTATTGTACACTTTTACTCTGGTTTGTTTTTGAACTATGTTAGATATAAATATAGAGTTAATTACACCTGTTATTTTTAAACATTTCACAATTTTTTATTTTTATATCTTTTTCATATATAATCATATATCCTATGTAGTGAAATAAATTCACCTGTTGTAAAATCTTCTTATCTATTACTATTTCAGTTCTTATTGGACCCTGTCCTTTAAAGAACACTGTTTTTGATTTTTATGATGATATTATCATTCCATAATCTTTGACTATTTCATTTAAATTTAAAATATCTCTCTGTAAGTTATCTTCAGAATTTGTAATTATTTGGTCATCACCCAAAAGGAGAGTGGGGTGCGCAGCAGCTAGGTTCTCGTTCCTGCACCCTATTAGTACCCATTAGATGAAGCTAAAGCTGTTATCAACCAAACACAAGTGATTGAACTAAAATGCTCCCAAATTTCTGCCCTAAAGGATCCTACCTGGGGCCAGACATAAAAATAATATTTAATATTGAAGATTTCTCCAGTGTCAAGCAAGATCTCACTGCAAATATTTGAAGAGATAATGACAGTGATGTGCTCTGCCTGCAAGAAACTCACAGAGGAGAAGGTGCTGCAAGACCTTGCATCCATGGCATGAAACTCAAAGAAATACCCCACGATAAATATGGTAGTGCAATATTTACAAAAAGAGAACTTGATCCCATCGTCCATTGACTCAATGAACAACAGAAACATTGAGATTATTACAATCAGATTTAAAAATATCTCAATCATCTCAGTCTATAAACCACCAGAAGAAGCTTTTTCCTTCCCCAACATCCTCTTCAATAATAATGCATACATGACTAATGTTGTATTAGGTGACTTTAACAGCCATAGTGTTAACTGGGGTTACACAAAGTCCAACGAAGATGGAGAACTTGTTGAAAAATGGGCTGAAAACCTTTCTCTAAACCTGATACATAATCCAAAACTCCCTGCTTCTTTCAACAATGGCAGATGGAAGCGAGGCTATAACCCTGACCTTATATTTGTTAGCCCAAAAATATCCAACATTTGTGTTAAAAAGGTCTTAAATCATATTCCACATACTCAACATAGACCTATAATGCTACAATTCAACCTAGCAATTATGCCTAACAGAGTCCCTTACAGACGACGATTTAATTTCCAAAAAGATAATTGGAAGGGTTTCATGGAAAATCTCAATCGCTCCATGCAACAAGTCCCTCCAAACCCTCAAGAGTATCCTGGATTCATAAAAATACTGAGGAAAATCTCTATCAAACATATCCCCCCCCCCAGGATGCCACACAAACTACATTCCAGGCCTTTCCAGTGACATACAAGCCCAGTATGCTGATTACTTACAACTTTACAACACCAACCCTTCTCAGAAGAGACTATCCAAGCAGGTGAAAAATTATGCTCCAAGATGGCAGAGGAAAGGCATTCCTCATGTAAAAAAGAAATAGAAGCCCTTGATATGACCCATAGCAGCAGAAAGGCATGGAGCTATATCAACAGAATTAGGAATGATTTCACTAAGTCATATGAGCATCCGCAGGTAACAGCTAATCAAATTGCTCACCAGCTGCTGCTGAATGGATCCCTAAAAAGCACACAAAAAAGATGATACTTAGAACCCCAAGTGAGGAACAAAATATGATTAACTCAGATTTCACCATCGCTGAACTCAATGCTGCCATAAACCTATTAAAACGTAGAAAATCTGCAGGCCTTGATGATGTCTGTAATGAACAGATTAAACATTCTGGAAACAGGACTATCGAGTGGTTATTAAACCTATACAACACTTGCCTCAGAACCCTAAGGATACCAACTATCTGGAAGCATGCCAAAGTGGTGGCCTCTTTGAAACCAGGGAAAACTCCAACAGAAGCAAAAATTACAGACCTATATCATTACTCAGCAACCTCTGTAAACTCTATGAACGATTAATTTTGAATAGGCTACAACCCCCAATCGAACCACATCTTAATGCTGAGCAGGCTGGCTTTAGACCACACAAATCCTGCACATCACAAATTCTCAACCTCACTCAATATATTGAAAATGGTTATGAGCAAAAACTAGCCACAGGAGCAGTCTTTAGACATAACTGCAGCATATGATACCATAAACCATCTCACACTCAGAAATAAAATAAACAGAATAACTAGAGACTATCGCCTTGTCCTCCTGATCCAGTCACTCTTGGAAAACAGATGCTTTTACGTGGAGTTGGGGGGATAGGAAGAGCCGCTGGCACCTCAAAAAAATGGCCTCCCCCATGGAAGTGTGTTATCACCATTACTTTTTCAACATCTATGTCAATGATCTCCCCCATCCTTCCAGGAACTAGTAATTTTATCTATGCTGATGACCTTGCCATAGCTACTCAATCAAAAAATTTCAAGTCCATTAAAACTACTCTATCACTTGCCTTAAATAGTCTAACCACATACTATACCAGCAAATCAACTAAAACCAAACCCCTTGAAAACCCAGACTGGCCTTTTCCACCTTAACAATAAGGAAGACAACAGGAAGCTACAGATATCTTGGGAAGGCTCTAAAATAGAACATTCCTGGAATCCAATCTACCTCGGTGTGACTCTCGATCACACCCTCTCACATAAAACCCAATAGAAAAAACAAAGGCAAAAGTGAATGCAAGAAACAACATACTAAGAAAGCTTACCTCCTCCAAATGGGGTGCAGACCTAGCACACTGAGATCTTGCCTTGGCCCTTTGCTATTCTTCTGCTGAATACACCTGCCCAGTATGGTGCAGATCCTGCCATGCTGAAAAACTTGATTCAGCATTGAATGAAAGCTGCCGCTTAATTACAGGATGCCTGAAACCAACACCACTAAAAGACTTGTATACTTTGGCTGGTATTGCACCCCCTTCAATTCGAAGATCTGCATTCTCAGCTGATGAAAGAAGCAGACAAATGAATGATGAATGGCACCCACTATTTGGCCAGACTGCAGTGCCCCAAAGACTAAGATCCCGACATAGCTTCCTGACAACTGTTGAACCACCAAAAATCCTCCCAGAGACAAGACTTCAACAATGGCTTGCACTATACCCTGAAAATAACACTGGTATTCCAACAGCCAAACACCTTCCATGTGGTGCCTACTTGGACTAGAATACTTGGAAAAGCCTCAACAGACTTCGAACGACAGGATGCTGCAAACGAAACCTCATCAAATGGGGGGGCTACCTCACTGCCCAGACTATTGTGAGTATGGGACAACCCAGTCCATGGAACACCTTCTTTCTTGCCCCTTTCTTCCATCAACTTACACATAAGAGGATCTTATACCCTGCATAGAAAGAGCAGCTGATTGTGCAAGATACTAGACGAACATCTGACCATATTTATTGTATATAAGTTATGTATAGTTTCCTTTTTTTCATATTTAATTATTATTTCCCTGTATAATTCACCTACCAAATCTAAGCTGATCTCATTGTAATGTATCCTAATTTGTTGTAAATCATGTTGTACCACTTGTATTTGAATACGAAATAAATAGGAGAGTGTTAGTCTTATCTGCATTTGATTATTTTCATATAAGCTCAGAAATGGAGAAAGAGTGCTGTAAAAGGAATTAGAGATGATAAAGGTGACATGAAAAAACTGATGAAAAAGAGATTCTTGATGTATGGAGTAATTATTTTGAAAAATTGCTAACAATCAGTGACAGCACAGTAGTAAAAAACACTCAACAGGCATCTTTACTTTATGCAGACGATATTATGCTTCTAAATAAATCTAGTACAAGCCTGCAAGATTCTCTGACTAAATTGAATAACTGTTGTAATACATTTGGTATGAAGGTCAGCAATAACACAATGACAATGAAAATAGGCAGAATCATTGAAAATATCAACTGCATTGTGAATGGATAAACCTATAGAACAAGTAAACATTTCAGCTACTTAGGTACAATTTTTAGTGAAAAGGGCAAATTAAATATGGAAATAGACAGCAGAATTAATGAAGCTGGTATGGTACGAAGTCAACTGAATAAATCATGTTCTAAATTATAAACAAATTTGTTCCATGATTCTCTATGTCTTTTTCTGACTTCTCTTTTAGTTATGGCTCTTATTCTTTTATATTCTATTTCATCTTCTAATCTTTTACTGCTAAGCCATTTATGATATGCTTCTGTTTTTCATTTTGATTATTTCTTTCATTGTATTGTCCCATATCTTCAGTTTTTTTCTTCTTATTGAATTTTTTGGTTCTTTCCTAAGCTTCCATTTGCTGCTGTATTTAGTATAGTTTTATATTAAGCCATTCTATTTCTTCATTTAGTTTTATCTAAATATTGGTTAATTCTTTGTTCATATAGCCATTTAATAATGTACTTTTATTAAAAAAAATGCTAAATTTTATTTCTGTTCTTGTTATTTATAGCCATTTAGGTGGTAATCTTATTTTAGTGAGGAAGTGGTCACTACTTATTTCATATCCTCTGTGGACTCTAACATCTGAAGAAAACTTTGATCTCCTTTCATTTAAGGCAAAGTAATCTAATATCGATTTCCATCCTCTTGCTGCCCAAGTATATTTATGTATGTCTTTATGTTTATAAAAAGAATTCATTATTTTAAGGTTATTATAAACTAAAAAGTCAATTTTTTACCATTCCTGTTTAGAGTATGTTCTCCATATATTCCTATATTATTATTCATTTTCATGTTTCAATCATTTCTTTTAATTTTATTATATATGTTCTGTAATTGATTATAAAATTCAATATTATCCTCTTCTTTCTTCTGGAGCATATAAACCAATGATTGTTAAATAACCTCTATATATTTTTATTCTCGCTTCTGTTATTCATTCATTCCATAATTTATATCAATAATATTTTAAATGTTTTGAAAGATAATTATGAATCCAAATCATAACACCTTCTTGTACTCTTTGGTCTCTGTCAACTCCACTATATATTATATTAAAATTTTCAGTTCTTGTGGTTCCTTTTAATTTCTTTTTTGTTCCAGTTTCTATTTGACAATTTCTTTCATCTAATATTTGATTAGATGATTTAATTCTATTTCTTTATATGCTATTCCTCTTACATTTCTGTTTGCTATATGTATTATATTTTGTTATTTCCATTTTCGTTTTACCTTTTCCATTCCAAGGTCATTTTCCATAGATTCATTTTGCTTACCTTTCTTTGTTGGTTAAAAGTAGATTAACATTCTCCATGTCAGGTTAACAGCCTGACAATGGATAGTCCAGTGGTAGGGCTGCTACCTAGGGCTTCTGAACTAGCCTTCTTCCAAATTTAACCCATAGGAGAAATAGGTTATTTGAAGGGTAAAGGGTAGATTTTAGAGGGGACATAGATATGGGCCAGAAATGGAAAGATCCTATAGCCCTCAAGTACTCTAATAGCATAAGAGTCATAAAATAAGAAGTGTTGGCTGATAGAGCCTTATAGGAAGATTAAAGTGAGTGGATATTCTTCAAAATAGAGGAAGAAGAGGATAGACCCAGCTAGGGGAGCATGGAGCATTTCCCTTTCAATCAAGATGATTGCCCCTTATGGTCCTGTTGGTCCATGAGAACAATTTAGCGATTTGTGTAGAGTTTTTAGTGCAATGGCAATTAAATATGAAAATGGACAACAGAATTAGCAAAGCTAGTATAGTAGGGAGTCAACTAAGTTTATATGGAGTAAGAGAGAAATCAGTCTAAACTAGCTGTACAGAAGCTAGTGTTCAAACCAATTTTAACTCAAAAATCTGAGAGTTGGGTTAGAAATAAAACACTTCTGCAATGACTGGAGACCACACACACAGTGTTCTGAGAAAGATTAAGTGACTGAACAGATGATATGAATGGCAGAATCATATTAAAAATAAAGATATTAGGACGGTATTAGATATTAAGATATTAGATACAAGTTCCTTATGTACTGTGATTAGAATTGCAACAGGTCTTTACAGCCAAAGTAAATCATTATCATCTGTTGTGATAAGAAGAATCCACCTAATTTCATAAAAGTAAAAGCAAGCCTATAAGTAAAACCAATATACTATAATGCTCCACGTTAGAAAAAGAGCAAAATTACCAGATATCCACAGAAATCACTACTCAGCATTGAATTAGATTCTTGTTTTGCTTCATTAATGCATGTTCACTGTGTCAAAAGTAGGAGAGGAGGGAGGGAAGAATTATAATAACAGAAGATGCTAAATGAAAACTTTATTACACTGTTTGAATCTAAAATAATTAAAATAATGTTCTGAAGCAACATATGGAAGAAACTTACAGTATCTCTCATAATATCTGAACACATCATATCCAGCTGGTCCTATCACCCAACTATATACATGACGAATGCATGAAGATGGCATCAGGCATTACCAGTTTGTGGCTATTAAAAAAAATATATATATATATTTTTATATAACGAAACCTGTGGTGAATTCCTCACTAAAAACACATGTACTAACCACAGTAATGACTATTTAATTCGTAAATATTTCATCCCAAGTATCTTGGGACATCATCAGTACGCTAATTCAAACAATACTAGGAACAATTTACTTGTATAACACATTACTGCACGCATATTGACATTCCATTGTAATCATGCGCCCTAACTGTATGTTATTCCTAGTATTGTTTGAATTAGTGTGCTGATGATGTCCCAAGATACTTTGAATGAAATATTTATGAATTAAATAATCATTACTGTGGTTAGTACGTGTATTTTTAGTAATATATATATATATATATATATCCTGCAAATGCTATTCACTATTCCACTTTTAAACATAATTTGTTTTTAACTCATTTGAGAAGAAAAATTCCCTTTATCCAGATATAAAATGCATTATCTATTAAACTGCTTTGATAGAAATTAAGTGATTATTTATAATACCATTTCAAGATATTAACAATATTACCCGGCCTGGTTGGCCGAGTGGTTAGCGTATCTGCTCTCCAGCCAAAAGGCTGAGGTTCGAATCCCATCATGGGCATGGATGTTTATTTGTGAAAATACTAGTTGTGGTGGTCGGCAGTAGATGGCATTGGTGTAGATGTAGGTAGTTATGGTTGATGGAGACTGAGAGTTATAGAGTAGATACCGTCCCTCGATGAGTCTTTGGACTCCCTGAATGTCTTATATAATAAGAATAAGATGAAGACAGGAAAAAATACAACTAATATTTTGATTGTTTTCTACCTAACATCTTCAGAGCACTATTATTATTATTATTTTGGGAACTTTTAGGAACAAAGAGACAATAACGACTTTATATACACTGCAACGCCAGAATACAAAATACTGACAGCAAAACACTTATGTCACTATGTAGCTTAACTAAAACACTATTTCGATGCAACTACAGAACAGTCAGAAATACATACCATATAACAAGACCTCAGACAACTAATTATATCACATATAAATTATATCACAAGACAATATAATTCCCCGTGGGGCTTGCGACTTGCAGGCACGGGAATGGCTAACCTGCGGTCCCAGAGCTAAGTATTATCTATTTCAAAACTTTTGGTCGTACTTTCCTCTAACTTTTCCACTTCCTGCTTCTACACCCTCATACTAAGATTCTTCCTAATGAGAATTCTTTACTTAAAACTTTCTGTCTGTCTCTTTTCTTGCTTATTAACCCCAGGAGGAGGTCCTCCATTCTCCCTGAAGCTATTAGAGTACTCGAGGGCTAGGGGTGTTTCCTCCTCTTTCAACTAACCACTAATAGTTATAGTAGTGGTAGCAGCGCTACTTATATTAACCTCCTGTAGCATACATGTCACAATACTGCGATGTGGAAGGCAAGGGAAGCAGCAATGGAAGTTAAAAATTAAGTCAAAATTGGCGATGGAGCCTTCATTGAAGGAGTCATGCCCGGCAGGAGAAGAAACCAGGCTTCTCAGGTCAACAGCCAACGAAATCCTGGTAGTTTTTCAAAAATGAAGACAAGAATAAGCTGAATATTGGAACATGGAATGCAAGAACACTGCTAGAACCAGGCAAAATAGATAATGTGAAAAAAGAAATGGAAAGACTTGAAATAGACATTCTGAGCATTAGTGAGACGAGATGGGAGGGACAGGTTGATTTCTGGAGTGGAGAATTTTGGATAATATATTCAGGACAAAAGAAGAAGCATTATTACAACACCTGATTTAATAACAAAACATTATTAAATCAGGTGTTGTAATAATGCTTCATAAAAAAGTCGGAAAGTTAATCACTACAATAATTAACCATAGTGACAGAATCATGGCGATAAGCATTCAAAATGAGCTAGTAAACCTCAATATTATAATGGTCTACATTCCAACATCACAACATAGCGATGAAGAAATAGAAGAAATTTATGAACAAATAGAAGAAATCTGGAGCAGCTTTAAAGACAGAGACAATACAATAATAATGGGAGATTGGAATGCTATAGTGGGGGAAGAGAACAATGATAATGTTTCAGGAAGATTTGGTCTTGGAAGTAAGAATGAAAGAGAAAGGCAATTAATAGAATTTTGTACACAAAAACAGGTTATAGCAAATACACTATTTCAAGTTCCAAAAAGAAGAAGATACAACTGGAAACCACCTGGGGATTCAAATAGATTATATATTGGTCAAGAAAAGATACAGAAACCAAATAGAAAATTGCAAAAGCTATCCAGGTGCCAACATTAGTAGTGCCCATAACCTTGTCTTAATGAAAACAGAACTGAAACATAGGAAACAAATCCAAAGATACAAACCAATAAGATGGAACCTTGAAAAATTAAAGAGTAAAGAAGTAAAGAGAGGATACCAAGAGGCAACTGATCATAACATTCCAGAAAACATAAATAGTCAGAATAATATTGAAAACCAATGGAATATGATTAAAGAGTTAATTACAAATTCATCAAATCAATTATTGAAAAATGCAGAAAAAAGAAAACATTGGATAACAGATGAAATACTTGGCCTTATGGATGAAAGAAGAAAATATAAAAATGCTGTTAAAGAAGATGTGGCCAAATACAAATATCTTAAAAATCAAATTACAAGAAAATGTAGACAAACTAAAAAAGAATATTATTATTACCCCAAGTCCTCATGGAGTCAAAGACTCATCTGGGAGGTCCTTTTATCACACACACATCTCATCATACCGTGTCTTAAACACACTCAAACTCCTTGCAGACACCACACTCTCAGGCAAGGCATTCCAATCATTCACAACTCTGCACGGGGGAAAAAAAAAAAAAAAAAAAAAAAAAAAATGCCTCTCACTCCCCTACTCACACCCTCTTTATACAGTTTCCAGGGATGACCTCTGGTTCTCCCCTGATCTCCCACTATTCTCTGTAGAACTTCTCCACCACTGATCCTATAACAACCCCTTATCAACTTGTAGGTCTCTATCATATCTCTCCTCTTCCTCCTGTCCACCAGACTCTGCAAATTACATCTTCTCAATCTTTCCTCATACTCGACATTCCAGAGGTCAGAAACTACCTTAGTCAGTTGCCTTTGGACCCTTTCCAGCCTTATACAACAGAACAAGAATCTCCCTACTTCAACAAGTCAGTGTCCTCCGCATCATTCCCAGAAGCCTTTGTGTTGTCTTCACAATTTTGGCAATGTGTCCCCTAAATTTTAGATCCTTATCCACTATCACCCCCAGATCTCTTATTTCCTCTACCTCCAACAATAAATTCTCACCAAGCATAAATTCTGCATCCCATCTTTGTTTTCCAAATTTTAAAACCTTACATTTTGCAACATGATATCAAAATTGGAGATGTTAATGTCAGCTCTTTGCTTTATGTGGATGATGTTATACTTCTAAATAAATCCGCAACAAGTCTGCAAGATTCTCTGACTAAATTGAATAACTGTTGTAATAGATATGGTATGAAGGTCAGCAATAAAAAGACAAAGACAATGAAAATAGGCAGAATCATTGAAAATGTCAACTGTGTTGTGAACAGAGAACCTGTGGAACAAGTAAAACATTTCAGCTACTTAGGCACGATTTTTAGTGAAGATGGTAAATTAAATAGAGAAATAGGCAACAGAATCAGTAAAGCTGGTATGGTGGGAAGTCAATTGAATAAATTCATATGGAATAAGAGAGAAATTAGTCAGAACACTAAATTAGCTGTATACAAGACAGTGTTCAAACCAGTTTTAACTTATGGATCTGAGAGCTGGGTCAGAAGTAAAACACTTGACCAAAGACTAGAGACTGCAGATATGAGAGTTCTGAGAAAGATTATAGGTGTGAACAGATGGCATCAATGGCAATATCATATTAAAAACGAGGATATTAAGAAAGAACTTGACATTGTCAGCATCCAGGAATGTGTTAGCAGAGCTAATCTCAGGTGGTATGGTCACTTAAACAGAATGGGCGAGTTAAGATTAGCAAAACAAGTGATCTCTGCCAGGTTTGCAGCAAAACGACCCAGAGGAAGATCAAGATATAGGTGGATTGATACGGTACAAAGTGCCTTAGACGATAGAAATATAAGATCTGATAATGTTGGAGTCTTGACAAGTAACAGACTGATTTGGAGGAAAATTGTAAATAGGAAGTTAGTAATGATGTAATTTTTTTCATGAAGTACTATCATATCCTGTACACCCCTTGAGGGTACATGGCAGGAATTTGATGATGATGATTGATGATGATGACATTTTGCAACAACTCACATCCCCATTTCCGTGCCCAATCGCTCAATTTATTCAAGTCTTCTTGTAAAGCCACAACATCTTCACTACTCTTTATGGTTCGTCCTAACTTTGCATCATCTGAAAACAACTGAATATCTCCATTCAAATCTTCGCCGATATCATTAATATACAAGTTAAATAGTAATGGCCCTAAAACAGACCCCTGAGGCACTCCACTAGTGACTTTCCTTTTCCTGGATATCGCACCCCCATACACAACTTGTTGATACCTATCAGATAGCCAGTCTCCAATCCAACTCACTAGTCTAATATCCAAACCCATCTGCTCTAGTTTGACTGTCAACTTATCATGAGGTACTCTATCAAAAGCCTTTGCGTATATTACTGTGTATCCTTCTCCTCTGTCCAAGGAAGCAGTCACTTTATTGTAATAAGTAAGTAGATTACTAAAACATGACCTCCCTTTAGCAAATCCATGCTGTCCATCAAAGATTATACCATTGTTGTCAACCCAACTCTGCATCTTAGTTCTCACAAGCTTTTCCAACAACTTAACCACAACACCTGACACACAGATAGGCCCATAGTTTGATGCTTGAGTTCGATCACCTCCTTTATGAAGTGGCACAATCTTATCCTCCTTAGGTATTTGACCATGTGCAAGACTCGTATTAAAAAAAAAATATGTCAAGGCCCTGGCACATTCCTTCAGAATACATGGTGATATATTATCAAGTCCCACAGCCTTATTTACATCTAGTTTACTCATCTCCCCAAACACCTCTTGCTCACTTACAGTCAGTCTCTCCTCCCCATCATCAACTGTTCGCAATCTCTCCATGAAGTCACATTCACAAGAATGAAAGAACTTTATGAACTGCTGATTAAGTATCTCCATTACACATTCTGCAACAGCTGTCTTTATACCATTTTCTCCAATCAATGTCATCCTTCCATAATCATTCTTTCTTTTGCTGGCTACATATTGAAAGAACTCCCTAGGATTCTTTTTGGCTTCATTAGCTAACTGCTGTTCACACCTCTCTTTAGCTACTCTCACCAACCAAGTCACCCTCCTTGCCTGGTCTTTGTAGATCATGAAATTGGTTATTTCCACTTCTCTTATGCTGCCTCCACAATGCCCTCTTTCTCTGTATCGCATGCTTAATCTCTTTATTCATCCATCTCACACCTACCTTATTTAACCTTCTCACCCTTGGAATACATTTAGACATTGCATCTACTAGATAGTGTTTGAAAATCCCCCAAGCTGCATTGATCTCTTTTCCAGCTAACTCCTCATTCCACGCTACACCCGCAAGCTATTTCCTGAGCTCTTCATAATCATCCCCCTTGTAGTTCCACATATACCCTTTTCTCACAGGGGTCCTAGCACTGCTGGCAACCACCCAGGTAATCACCTCATGGTCACCCTCACCAATTGGTGGATGATTTGACACCTCATTTATAATTACATCCTCTGATGAGATGACCAAATCCAAGACCCTTAATCCTCGTGTGCCCTCTGTTACATACTGCCTGAGGTAGTTATCCCTCAAAAACTCAAAAAACTCATTTTCTTTACTTCCAGTTGATATCTCATCATTCCAGTCTATATTGCCATAATTCAAATCATCCATAATGATTACCCTTTTCTTATTTGCTTGGCTAATTTGACTATACATTTCACTATCATCACCATTCACATTACCTGGTCTATAACAACATCCCACCAAGTATTTGATTCCATTCACCTCTAACTGACACAATACTGCCTCAAAACCACTGGCACTATTTTCGTCTTGCATCTCTACTTTGTATGGACATAACTCTTTCTCTATCATCAATAGCACTCCCCCCCTCCCTTTTTACCCCTTCTATCCTCACGAAATAAATCATACCCTTCCATCTCTATTCCTGTCAGGATGTCATCCTCTTCCAACCATGTCTCACTTATACCGACAATCATTGGGTGAACAGACGCAATTAGTGCAACCATTTCATCTGCCTTGTTTCTTATACTTCTAGCATTTGTACACAAACACAACAGCTCATTTCTGGATCTACAGCTAGTTCCACTGATACCACTCACTCGATGTGATCTCTCCTCCATGCTCGACTGGGGCCATTTCCCTTTCTGCTTCTTCATTTTAGAACCCTTTTCAATTCCAACTATTTCCTCTTGATCCCTGGTCATCCCATTCCTTTCCTGCCTACACATGCTCTCGCCTCCTCTTGGAGCATCCACCTTTCTCACGCTGTGTACCCCTGTCCACCCTGAGCCTCCCCATTTCCCTGCTCCTCTTGCACACCCATTCTCTCATTTTCTATACTCGTACCACTCACTTCCCCATTCATATCCACCTCTTCAATCTCTCCTGTCTTACTCTCCTGCTCTTCGCATCACTCCCCCCTCTCGATCTGATTCATTCTCTCTATTCACTTCTGTACTTTACAGCAGCAGTCTCTCCAAGCGACTTACACCATAACCACTCAAATGCAGTCCATCACTCCAATACAGCTCACTTCGTCACTCAAACTCATTCCACACATTAACAAACTGTACTTCCATCTCCTCACACATTTCTGCCAGCATATCATTCATAATCCTTGCTCTCCGCCTCATTTCACCACAGTCATACCTAGGCAACACACTGACTACCCTTCCTGTCACACTATTCTCTTTTATCCTTCCAAGCAGCCTCCTGATATCCATTCTGACATGCTCTTTTCTCTCAAATCATTTGTGCCAATTAATACTATTAACTCTTTTGCTCGCTCCCGCATCATATCCAATGCCTCAATCACTCTACTCATTTTACCTGGAAAACATACCTTATGCATTCTATCCTCTAGCACACCTTTAATAATGGAGTCGCCATATGCCACTCGCTCATCTTTCGTTAACTCTTTCATGCCATCACGATTTATTTTAATAGTTTTGACCTGAATTCTCTTAATTTCATTCCACATCCATTTCATTTCTTGCCTCATCCAATCCAATTCAACTTCCGAATCTCGCGATACATTCTCTCCATCATTCAATCTTTCTAACTCTCGACCTGCCTTCTCACTTTCACTCTCATTCATCCTTCTTTGTTTCGTTACTTTCGGTCCAACATATGTCCAACTTTCGCTACCATTCTTCTCACTTTCACTCTCATTCATCTTTCTTTGTTTCTGTACTTTCGGTCCAACATGCATCCAACTTTCGCTACCATTCTTCTCACTTTCACTCTCATTCATCTTTCTTTGTTTCCGTACTTTCAGTCCAACATGCGTCCACCTTTCGCCATCATTCATTCTTTCGATTTTTTTCACTTTAGATTTCTGCATCACGCCATTTCTAGTTTCATTCGTTCTCTCAATTTCGTTTCCTTCCACCACTTTCGCCTCACTTTCATCTCTTTTAATCCGTTATGGTTTTCAAATCGCTCTTTTTCTTGTTTACTGATTTTTTTAACATTTTTTCGCCTCTCTTTCTCACCATTCTTCTCTTTCAAACGTGCACTCATTTTCCCCGCGACATTCTCGCTACTAACACTTTCTGTCATCAATTTCATATTTGCATTCATCAGTTCCTCATTCAGGCCACACACACACACACACACACACACACACACACACACACACACACACCCTTCTTCCATCTACTCTAAACATCCACAAATCATTTATGCAAACGAAAGAATACATATATGAACAGACCTCACACTTAACGAAATGACTGAAATCTAAATTAAAGTCATGGAATTAAAATGCTGCCGCCATTTTTTTCCCCCTGCAGGTTACTAGGTCTAATAATAACGATTTCCTAATTAAGTTTAGGCAAGAAAAATCCTCCACACTAATAATACCGGTCGCGCACAACGTTTACAGCCGCTCTTACTCAAACAATTATGCATATATACTTAATTATTCCTAGAATAACTTATCTCAATCAGAAGCTCTTCTTAGACACATCCACAGCGCTTGGCTCACTCAAAAAGACTTAGAAATAGTTCCTCCAGTTGGCGACTAGACTTGAACTTAAGTCTGACTTCGAGCGACCAAGCGCCACTTTCACTGAGCTACACAGGCCTAATACCTAGAAGAACAGTGTAATAACATAGATGAATTATTTAAAAAAGAAAACAGAGAAAGCCTATAAAGAAATTAACAAACTGACTTTCATAAAGTAAACCAGCAAATACTCCTAAATTGTCTATCTAATATCAGCACAGATTTGAGGGATAAGAAAATAATTTATCAAATTTACAAAAATCAAAATGGACAGATTAAAATCAATGATAAGGAGAAAATAATAAATATAAGGAGTGGAGTAAGACAAGGATGTATACTTTCACCACTTTTATTTAATTTATATATTGAAGGCCATTCAGGAAACTAAAGATAAAATAAATAGTGGTATAAAGATAAATGGTGAGCAAGTCATGTGTATGAGATTTGCTGATGACATAGCCCTAGTAGCAGAAAACAGAAGAACATTAAAAACAATGCTAGAATTACTAAATAATAACCTTGAAAAATATAAAATGAAAATCAACACAGATAAGACTAAAATCATTGTTAGGCAAAATCTCTATCAATATAGAGCATATAGACATCAGGCAAAATTGGGAAATAAAATAAAATAAAATAAAAAACATCCGGGAAATAAATAAAACAAGCGAAAAGCTTTAAATATTTAGGAAGCCTAATAACAGAAGATGGCAGAACAAGAGAAGACATAAGATCAAGAATAAACAATGCAAAAGTCCAATTCTCTAAGATGAAAAGCATTTTAACAGGAAACCTCAACCTACAATTGAAAAAAAATTAGTAAAAACATTGATATGGAGCATTGAAACCTGGATTCTAGGCAGAGAAGATTGGAGGCTTTTGAAATGTGGTGCTAGTGCCGCATGAACAAAATAAAATGGACAGAAAAAAAATCAAACGAACAAGTCCTGAGAGAGATAAATGAAACAATAACTCATCATGTTGAAGAATGATTCTAGTAGCAAGACTTATACGTTGGTTAGACATAACTGGTAATTAGTTTACGGAATTAACAACGCATATAAAGTATATTAATTAAAGATAACTTTAATGAATAACTTCTATATTTCGGCAACGTCACATTACCATCTTCAGGAACATAAAGATATGGTATGTGCACTCAGGAACTAACACAAAGCAAATGAGGAGGAAAGCAAGGGGCAGTTTCATGCACCCAAATTTGTTGAGGTTAGGAACGTTTTTTAGAGCTGCTGAAGATTCTTTGAATAATCTTTCATATTTAAACTTGCTGCGATGAATTATTTTTGTTTTCTTCCAACGAATTTTATGGTGGGTATCTAAGGCATGGTCTGCCAGCCTTAGATAAAAACAGATAAAAATCTGTTTTTATCTGCCAGCCTCAGATAAAAACACTATATAACAGGGCAAAATTAATCTGCTCAGATGACAAGGCTCTGACTATTGAACTAAACCACATCCTCAACACTTTCTTAGCCAATGGCTATAACCCCAAAAAAATCCAAAAAATACTAAAACCTGTAAACCACAACCCCCCTCCCCCCTCCACAATAAAGATTACACCAAGTCTATCACCATCCCCTACATCCAGGGCACCTCTGAGAAAATAACCAATATCCTCAAAAAATATGACCTTACTTCCTGTTACAGACCATATAAAAAGTTGGCATCCCTTATCCGCTCTACCAAAGACCAACCACTTCCCCTTGACCTACCTGGTGTATACCAGGTCCCTTGCAGCTGCAAATTGTCCTACTTTGGCCAAACAGGCAGAACAACAAATATCAGGATTTCAGAACACCAAGACTACATCCAGTTTCACCAGTACAGCACTCTGGGCTGGTAGACCATGCCTTAGATACCCACCATAAAATTCGTTGGAAGAAAATAAAAATAATTCATCGCAGCAAGTTTAAATACGAAAGATTATTCAAAGAATCTTCAGCAGCTCTAAAAAAGTTCCTAACCTCAACAAATTTGGGTGCATGAAACTGCCCCAAATTTGGGAGACTTTCATTATGAGAACTTCAGCCCAACTGCCAAGACTACCAAATTAGCCCGCAAGAGGGCACCATTAGGACTTTAGGAACAATATTAGTTTCTTGCTTTCTTCCTCATTTGCTTTGTGTTAGTTCCTGAGTGCACATACCATATCTTTATGTTCCTGAAGATGGCAATGTGACGTTGCCGAAATATAGAAGTTATTCATTAAAGTTACCTTTAATTAATATACTTTATATGCGTTGTTAATTCCGTAAACTAATTACCAGTTATGTTGAAGTATATATCCAAACTGGTGGTTTGGATATATACTTCAACATGATGGACTTGTGAAAAGAATAACTGAAGGCAAAATAGAGGGGAAAAGAAGAAGAGGCAGACCAAGGAAAAGCTTTCTTAACCAAGTCAATGACAGCACAGGTTTGAGGAGTTACCAGGAGGTAAAGAACAAAGCCAATGACAGAGCGGAATGGAGGAAATTGCTGCTGAGCTGCCAGTCCCAAGAATGATGCAACTGATGAAATACAATAATCACTACAGAAAGGCCATACGAAACTTCTACATCCCAGACACGATAAACAAATTACCTTTTGAATACAGAAACCTTACAAACTACAATAGCCTGAAAAGAGCTCTAAGGAAATACTATGAACAAGAAACACGCACTCAAAATACCATACAAACTTAATGAAACACAATATATTCGTTCAGGCTTCCAGTTCAGCAATGCATCAAGACATTCCAAGCTATCTCGTGTGTGTGTGGCGTGCGTGAATTTCTCAATCAACGGCTGCAGTGGAAATCAAACCTATTAAACATAGGCTTGATTTCCTAACTTCCCAACACAGCAAACAAACCAATAAATAATAACTAACTGGGTGTCATCCTCAGACAAGTTTACAGATCAGTTTCAAGGATGAAAGCTGAGAAATTACATCTCATTCAAGATATAAAAAAAAAATTTCAAAAAAAATAAAAAAATCCAAACCCATATATCACATTTCAGTGCTGTAGTTACAGCACTTAAATATAATTTAAAAAAAAATCAAAACTGTAAATATATATAACTCATTGTTAAATGAATAAATGATGTATTACATTATTATTATTATTAATACATTATACAGGGAAAAAAAAGAAAAGAAAGAAAAACAAATTTGTACGAATTTCATTGCTACAAAAAACAGAATTAAACCTGTTGTAATTCAATCACGAGATTGAATTTTTTTAAAAGAAAAATCTGTAATCAAATGCATGTAATATATATATATATATATATATATATATAAACTAACCCAAGCTTGGAAGTAGGTGGGATTAATCCGCCTCACTCATCCACACGTAATCCTCATAACCAAAGACTGCAAATTACGTAACAAAACAGTCAGTATAGTGTATAATAATAATAATGAAGATACAGATATAAAAAAACAGTATATGAATTTGTATCCAAAGAAAAAATATTGAAAAGAAATAATGCACCTTAAGCTGCATACAGTATAATATACAGAGCAAGTGTAATATGCATTAATTGTAAATATTCTGTACGGTGAAAATAGAAAAATTGTTATTTTATACATAATGTGTAAACATGAAAAAAAATATCGCAAATAAATGTACATAATTTATCTGAGACATTATCATATTATTATTATAATTATTCAAAAATTCTGTGTAATCTTCATTGCTAATATTAGAAGAACACGTATTGTAAATATAGATTCAAAAAAGTATTATCATCAAAATTTTAATTGAAATGCAATGTAGAAAATGAATCACATATACAGCACTCAGTGTTGAATTTTTTAAAAATTACCAGTTGGAATGTCACTAAAGATGATTATTGTAATTGTGTAAATATTTCAGAAATCAATAAAAAAATTTTTTTTAAATATTATTATTATAAAGCACCTCCACGTAGTCCAAAAACTAGTTAGGTGTGGTTAGTTCCACACCTTTATTCAACTTCCAGGGATGACCCCCTTGTTCTAGTTCCTATAGTCAAATGCTGAAACATTCCACCTGTACCTATCCGATAAAGCCCTTTAAGCAACTTAAATATTTCTATCATATCCTCTCTTTTTCTCCAATCAACCAACTTCTGCAATCCACACACTCAATCTATCCTCATAGGGAAAATTCCAAAGGCCACTCACCATCTTGGTCACTCGCCTCTGAATCCTCTCCAATGCTTCCTCATCCCCAAGAAATCCAGGGAACCAGACTTGAGCACAGTAATCCAGATGTGGGAGTATCAAGGACTCATAAAGAGGAATAACAACTTTCTTATCTCTACTTGTTAATGTGTTTTCAAAAGCCAAGTAATCTTATGGGCTACCTTAGCAACATGTCCTCTAAACTTGAATTCTCTGTCCATCACCACCATCCCTAAATCTCTAGCTTCATCCATTTCTTGGAGTACAATGATATCAATGTGATGCACAGCTTTTAATATATTTATTCCAAAATGCATAACTTTACATTTCTCCACATTAAACTGACACCCATTATCTTTAGTCCATACTGACAGCCTATTTAAATCATCCACATCCTGTAAGCTCTCCACATCACCTTAACTATTCCTCCTCCATAATCCTTATTTCGTTATTCCAACCCTGGTGACCTTGTAGGCATTGCCCAGAAAGTGCTCTTGGTGAGATTTTTATGGGGTAGTTCACCATTGTTTTCTCCTATCCCCCCAATTATCTGGACTTGGGACCGGTATCTAGCTGGGACGTATTCATGACTGTAATCCACGTGCATTCACAGGGTCAGTTTGCAGGAGAGGAAACCCTGCTGTCCACACCCAAGAACGGCTAGTTTGGCTATGTTTGAAAAAGACCCTTAAGCTTCTCATGTCGGTGACGGTAATTGAACCGAGGACATGCCTTTCCCAGGCACATGGTTGCGAAGCACATAACCACTCAGCTAACCGTGCAGACCGATTAACTATTACTCTACCTAATTTCGTATCATCAGCAAACAACTGAATATTTCCTTTCAGGTTATTTCCTATATCATTTATGTACAAATTAAATAGCAATGGTCCCAGTACTGAACTTTGTGGCACACTATTAATCACCTGTTTTTGCCTCAATTCTGTTCCTCCATATACCACTTTTTGATATCTGTCCATCAACCACCCTCTTCTCCACTTAACCAGTGTCATATCCATCCCCATTTGTTCTAATTTGTGTAACAGAGTACCATGTGGTATTCTGTCAAGAGCTGTCAATTTTTCAATTATAACTGACAAGAGCATACCACTGAACTAACTAATTGTAGTTAGTTAGTTAGTTCATGGCACACTCTATGGAGGAGATAACCATAAAGTTAATTTGGAAAAGTTAGGCTATAATATCTCAAAATGGCAGTTTTCTAGATTGTAGGCAAAACCTGGGTAGTTGAGGTTAGAAGAGAGTACTTCTTAGCTGAGGCTGATTCTAAAACTAGTCTCTCAAACTTATGACTTCTATGTAATATTAGTGTTTTCCTCTACCTAATCCTATTGGAAGGAGTATCCAGAGCATGGTTTGCCAGTCATGATGATTGCGGATGTAATTTTGGTGCTCTTCAAAGCAGATATTATCTGATTTACCAGTCTATCTGAAATAGGATAAACTGTAGGCACAAGGAATATTATACATTCCAGGATGAGCAAGAGGACAAAGTTCATCTTCATAAAAATGGATGAAGATACTACAGGTTTAAATATGATCTCCATAAAGGTTTAAAACCAATATGGAGATCATATTTGTGGAGAACTTTGTCAATTTTTTCTGATGTACTCTTAATATATGAGATGGGAATGGTTTTGCTGTGATCTTTTGTGATGGTTGTAGGAGGGATGGGGTGCATGCAGTGATTTTATCCATTTTATATGGGTTGTAACCATTGGTTAAAAAGGTGTTGTAAAAGTCTCTAAGCTTAGTTTAAAGGGCTGTGTCATTTGAACCAATACCCTTGGCTTGGTGAATAAGTGTTTTGTTTTGAGGATGCAATAACTGTTGGAAAGAGTTGGGGTGATTGCTTACACATAAATACCTTCCTTGATGAGCAGGTTTTCTGTAAATGGAAAAGGATAATGAGCCATGGTCTTTTTTCTACCATCCTGAGAAAAACATTACAGGGTCACTAGTGTATCTAGAAAGTCAATTCTATGTGACAAATGATACCTAGCACTAGGTTTAATAGATTATAATATAAATAGTTAAAACACCTAGTTTCACCACATATGCTAATGGCTTCTTCTGAAGGGCAAAAAATATACAATAAGTAGCAAATATGAACTATTACATAACTAAAACCAAATATGTAAGAACCGTTTCACCAAAGTAAAAAAAAAAAAAATTAAACATGGAAGCTGGCATGAGTCAGTCATTGTTCATTAGGTATGCATGAAAGTTGGAGAAAAGTTAGGCTATAATATCTGACATGTTGAAAAATCTAATAAGTAACTTCCAAATAAAAGTAGGAACCATTACACAAAAGTGAAAAAACAGAAACATGGGAAGCATAGAAACTGGAATGGGTCAGTCATTGTTTGTTGGGCATGCATGATAGTTGGGAGAAAGAACTTTCAACATGTCAAACTAACTTTTCTACCATCATGCATACCTAATGAACAATGACTGACTCATGCCAACTTCCATGCTCCACATTTTTTTTTATGTTTGCATAATGGTTCCTATATATATATATATATATATATATATATATATATATATATATATATATATTCGATTTTATGTAATGGTTCCTGTTTACTGCTTATTGTATATTTTCAGTTCTTTCTAGCCCAGAAGAAGCCACTAACATATGTGGTGAAACTAGTAGGTTTCACCACATACTCTACATACTCAGACAAATGTTATTTTCTTTTCTATAATGAATTTTATTTTAGGATGCTGACTGCCAAAGATGCACTAAAAATGTATCTAGTGTGTGGACCACAAGGCAAAATAGCAAACACATCAACATAGCACAGCCAAACTACTAATTGTGGCTGTGTTTAGTGCTCAATTTTCAAAATGATCCATACAGAAGTGAGCTACAAGAGCAGGGGAAAAGAGAAGAACCCATTGCAGTTCTATCCATCCCGCTATTTGTAAACCCTCTGTGTACCCACAGAGGGTTTACAGGATATCATGACAGTACTACATGAAAAAATTACACCATTACTAACTTCCAATTAAGAATTTTCCTCCAAATCAATCTGTTACTGGTCAAGACTCCAACATTATCAGAGCTTATATTTCTCTCTTCTTAGGCACTTTTTACTGTATCTTGTGCTTCATGTGCTTCAGACCTATATCATCTCTGCAATCATTATCCAGACTATTCCAAAAAAAAAAAAAAAATTAAGAAGTCCACCATCAAACGACTGACCAATCACCATCATCTTAATTTTCTCTCCAAAATAATGGAGAAAGTCATCAAAGAGTGAACTTCTCTGCTACTTAGACATCTACCAGTTAATCAGCAACCACCAGTACAGATTCTGTCATTCAAGGTCCACAACCAAGTTCTTGGCCTATCTCACCCACCACTGGACACATGCTTTTTTGATGTTTCCAGAGCTTTTGATTGTATCTGGCATCAAAGCCTGTTAAAGCAAACTGCCACCCTTTGATCTACCTGCTGCCTTCTGTAATCATTTACTTATGGCAGCTGTCTCTCTTCAAGCTGCTTCCCTAATGCAGAAGTGCCTCAGGGCTCTGTTGTCACTACGCTCATGACCTAATCTCAATCACCACTAATCGTATTCTCACAGATCTGCTGATGATGGTACTCTCTATTTGTCCTCTTCATTTAACAAACCATGTAGGGCTCAGACCCACCAAGATTTTAAATCATCCTCAACCAGTGCCTTAAACACTGATCTCCTTACCATCCTTCAATGGAGCAAAGACAACTTGGTCCGTTTCAACACAGCCAAAACACAATCCGGCATTTTATAAGGGATTTTAGCCCACCTACTCTTAACCTCAGTATTACACAAATTACCACAGGGTTCAGATCTCTTCGCTTGGCCAAACAATTGCTTACAGCCTTTCCTGACCAACACATCACATCAGCAGCTTCTCATCATTTAAAAATCTAGGCATTCTCTTCCACTCAAGCTATTATTTTTCATCTACAAACTAAACTCTATACAAATCCCAAATCTGCCATTACTGATCACATGTTTGTGGTGGTGTACTTAAAACCTCTAAAAATTCTTGATGCTCCTGCACACAGGAGAGCAGTTCTACTTGCACATGATCCCCCTCTCACTTGAACCTTAATATTTCAACACTGTGTCTGTTCTACACACACTTCCGTGATCACTGCTCCAATGAAATGACAAACATCATTCCTCTGCTTTCTATTGGCTTGTTAAAACAGCAACAGCTGCTCAGTATCCTTTTTCAGTGCAACTGCAAACACAAACTTCTTTTCCTTTTTTATTCCCTCCATCTCTGTCTCAGTCATGATGTGCATTCCACACATGACATAGCACTGCCACTTATAAGTTCTTCGGCTTTTAGTGTATGGGATCAATATATATATAACCTCAGCTAACACCTTTTATTCCTTATAGGGGAAGGTGAGGCCTTTTAACCCTATCTAGCTTTTGGAGACTGAGTGGACAGTTCGATCTCCACCAGTAGCCAACCAGAGACACCTGGTCCAAGACTATCACTAATTATAAGCAGCAACCAATGAAGAGACTGGCAAACTAGTGATGTCATCTCTTGGTAGCTAACTCTAACAGGATATGTTTGTCTGAAATAGTGTGGGTTTTACGGTCAATTTTCTTGAGTTTAAGAAATGAAAAACCAGAGTACAATTAACACAGATGTTAAAAATGCATATCATTCCTTTGAAACCCCTGTTGATAATTATGAACAAAAAGTTTCTTACTGTAATGCTAAATAGAAACTTCACATAGAATTTTAATTTCTGTAATATTTATATATTTTTCAATCATATATTTTACTAGTTTTCACTTTAATATATTTTTAATTTTTTTTTATTTTTTCTTTTTAGATGTTTTAAATTATTTAATTTATATACTTTTCATTTCTAATGATCTATATATAGAAATGTGTGTTATGCTTAGGCAAATCAACTACATGAAATTGCTAAAATTTTGAAATATTTTAATTAGGTCACTAATAATAATTTTTTAAAGATCTAAGCACTTAACATGTTATGCTACAGATCATGATGGACAAATCACCTGAATTATAAGATACTTAACGGTCTGAGTACAAGGAAGGAGGAATAGAGAAGCCCTTTCTTTAACACACTTCTAGAATGGAAAAAGTGATTGCTTTCCTCATTGTCTTCCCTGCAGTTCTTTATAGCACAACACTTTTAAAAACAGTTTAGTAGATGTGAAATTTGAAATTAGTACAATGATTGAAATAATCATCATTGTTACTTTATTCAGGCTACTATAACAGCACTACATGAAGTTCACATTATTTCAACAATATTCTTCCAAATTGGTCTGCTACTTGTCAGCACTCCAATTCTGTCGAATCTAACATTTTGTTCTTCTAAGGCACTTCTGACTGAATCAATGCACCTAGACCTTGGTCTTCCTCTCACATATGAACTTGTGTGCATCTTTCTGTTTTAACATGGTGTTGGTAATGACTAGACCATATCATGAGCAGCAAAAGGCAAGGCTAATAATAATAAGTATCTGCTGGATAGCAGATACTTATTATTATTAGCCTTGCCCTTTTCTCCAAATTTTCCAAAAAAAAACATTTCTATATACCTAGTGGATTTGATTTCCTACTCTGCTGTTTAAATCTCCAACCAGGGCCACTTTTTCAATTTTCTTTGTCAGCTGCCAGCTCTAGTGACTCAAAAAATTCTTCCGCTTCTTCCTCAGTATTTACTTATTTATCAGTTACCAGTATAAATGATACCAATGAGGTAGCATAGAATATAATATAATACACACAAATTATTAAAAATAACTGACAAACAAGTGATATAGGCTGAATGGTAGCATTCCCCAATTACAAATATCATACTGAAAAGAGCTTTATCTGCTTGGAAAAAGGCTTACTGTGAACTCCAAGCACAAACTAGTTTATTGCTTAATTCAGAGTGGTATAGAATGTTCATAATAATATCATTATTAATCTATAACAAAATCAGCAAATTTCAGTACTTTTACTATCATATTTTGCTCCCATTATTCCAGAAGTTTTATGAAAGCAGGGAAAAGATGAGAAAATAGTGACAAATAAATAAGTTATTTATATTCTCTGTCAAAAAATAAGCAGGAAAAAAACATTTTTCCAAATTTAATAGGTTGCTTATTGTGCAGCATTATATTTATAGCAGATTTCTCTCTCATAGAGTGGTCTGTGATTGAAATGGATTGCCATTAGATGTTGTGAGTGTAAGCAGTATGAATGAATTCAAGAATAAGTGTGATGGTTGGTGTGTGTAGTATGTAGCTTCCATCGATGAGTCCCTAACTCCCTGGAGTTTCTTTAAATAATACTGTATCATATGCTTATAATTATACAAATAATTTTAACTTTTACTTATTTTTTATATATCAATCTTACATATAAGTTGCATAATTTATAGTACAGTAGTATTGGAGAAGGACAAAGTACTGGTATTTTTCTTGAAAAGCTGAAACACTTCATGAGGATAGCTGCTGCAGAGAATAAAGTCAGGATAAAAGATTTCAGTAGGTTAACAGATCAGTGTGAAAAGATGTTGTGCAGTCACCACATGTACTTCAACAAGCTTAGTGAAAAGTGGAAGAATGACAGATGCCAATTCAGGGAAATTGTGTGTATGAGATACAGCATTCTGTCCTCTTCTGGACAACAACAAGAATATTTAGAGAGGTTCTGAGTCAACTAAAGCATTAGAACAGTATTTTAAGTCGGAGCAGATTTGGGGGGGGGGGGGATATGTACAAAGTTAAGAGACAGACAGGTGAAAAGTAGCATTTTCAGCTTCTCACCTCAATACACTACCATTTACCAAGGAAAAGGACACCAATTTTTTTTTTTTTAGATACTAAGTGAACTATGATGGGATATGTTTTACACCAGGAGTGGCTATAAATAAACATCAGTCCAAGAAGAGAGATCCAATCATGTCTAGCAATTTGCATATTAGCAAACGTTAAACTCATGATCAGGATATGAAAAATTTTGTGGGGATCACCAGTCAGGCAAATACATCACTAGTCAGACATCAAACTTGAGTGTGCACTACTCGTGGTTGCCTAATATAACACAGCCTCGTTTTCAATCCTGAACCTGAACAACATATAAACTCTTGTTAATGTACAAGAAACTTTTATGCTGTGCAACTACCACTGATGAAGCAAATGTGTTGACTACTTATATATTAGTGTTTATCAGTCTGTAAGGCATAAAGAAAAAAAATTTATATTCTCACTGATGAATAACCATTTTCTCACACATTTTCAGTTCTAACACATTTACATAACTTTTATAAAAAAAAAAATAAAAAATAAAAAAATTTCTTCTCAACCATTATAAAAAATGTTGAATGCAGAAACATTTAAAATCAAATCCTCTCAACAAAATAAAACCCTTAAGTATGAACATTCATTAATTACATTAGTCAGTTTTGCAGCTCAAGTCCACTAATGTTCCAGTGGCACTGAAACATTGCATGGAAGGACATGGCAAGTGTTGTCATGTTTTGTTAACTCAGAAAACAACAGCAAAAACATTTAAGTTACATTTTTAGAAAAGAAATTATATAATCTGGGAAAATAAAGAAAAAATTGTAATACTTCTGTCAACTTTCAAATTTTAATATCCACTATTAATAGTTGAAATTCTAGATTTTCCATCATTAGGAATCTTCTTCTTTGGGACTACAGCCCCATGTAGGGCCTTGGCCTCCCATTTTTGGGTTTCATAACTCACTACGAGGTGAGTTATGAAACCCAAAAATGGGAGGCCAACCATGTGAAATTGTCTTTGAAGCGTTGTGTCCTTAAAACCGGTTTGTCTGCTTTGCAGGAGGAAAAACCCCAGATAAACTGGAGAGGAAAACCCTGCAGTCCACGCCCAAGACCAGCTAACTTGGCTATGTCTGAGAAAGATCCTTAGCTCCTCACGTCAGCGACGAGAATATAACACAGGACACTCCTTTTCCAGCATATGGTTGCAGAGCACATACATCATTAGGAATAATAAGTTAATTACTGCAGCCATTGTGCATTTATTTTATGTTACTGTATCATAATTAGTTGGTCACTTAGATGACTGAGTACTCTCTAAACAAAATGAAGCATGCATGTAACTGCAAGGATTGTATTATCAAGATCCAACACAATGAAATCAAAAATGAAAATAAATTTTTATTCCTATATAAATAAAACATTTTGTTAATTTAATGCATATTTCTACTAAGCAATATACAAGTTTCAAAAAAAAAAAAAAAACATCAGAAAGGGGCAAAACATGGAAGCAGATGTGAAATACTGGCAAAAATGTTTTAATTATGCTTCAGTGTTTGGCTGTCATTTTTGTTCTAGTTTGGTTGTTAATAAGGGTAGTGTAATTTTAAACCTATGTAGTTCTGCAAGATTCTAAATTTGTCATTTCGATATCAGTCAACTATTAGTATTAGGAAGAAATACATGTACTGTATATACTACAGTAAAAAAACTGAAAATTAATTATAACTACTACTTACTAGTAAAAACTAGAAGCTCCAAATTACTGACAAACCAGTACTGTCTAGTAAGAACTGGAGTACTGAAATCTGAAGACTGATAAATGAAACCCAAAGAAGAGTACTAACAAAGAAAGTAAAAACCCACATCTAAAATACAAACTTTAATATTTACTGATATGTTTAACTGTACCGATTCCTGGCATAAATAAGGTAAAAGGTTCGTTTGTTAATGGAACTACTGTAGTTCTGAGCATGAATGAGAATGACTTATCTTATACAAATTAGAGAAACAAGAAAATCATTTTGGAGAAATTATATTCCAAATCTCAAGATACTTGCAAGTAAAATTTTATCAATGCGACTTACGTGAACTAAGCAAAAGGGATCACTTACATGTGCAGCAATACAGAACGTTGTTGTTCAAGGGTTTGTCAGATGTCACCATATAAACTATTGTTCTTCAAATATGACTTCTGTAAAAGGAAGAAAATCATGCTTAATTCTAAATGTCACAGTAGCACTGTATGCAAACACAATATTTTTGGATGCTGCTGTAATGCCATTAGATTTCAGTATTCTAGTTCTCACTAGGCAATACTAGTTTCGTGGAATACAGTTTAGAGCGTTTAGTTTTTACTACTTAGAACTAGTTATAACTGGATATTATAGTTGAGAAAGTTAACACACTGATCAGATGGATTGGTTTGTTTGAATGATATATCATTTACTCTGGCATTATTTACCAACCTGGTTGGCTGAGCAGATAGCCTTCTATTCTCCAACCAACAATGTGCAGGTTAAAATCCTGCTACAAACATGGATTAAGTGGAAGAGGAATGGAAGTAAGAGAGTGGTCTCATATCCAGTGAGAAACCATTTTTTTGCTTATTGGAGGCCTAAAAGGGGTTTGAAAACTTCTATGTTTAACCTCTGAGGTATGTAAAAAATTTTTTTCTTAAATATTTTTCAAAAAATAATAAAAAACCATAGCTCAACCATAGTTGTAATATACAATGGGTTTATAATCTTTCACAGGTGGGAATCATATCAAAAAACAGCAGCAATGGAAATTAATCACACAATTCTGATCATGGTCCACTACTGTTCAACTTTTCTGTTAACGTGTTGTGTAGAGTGACAGGAAATATTTCTCTACAAGAGAAAATCAAATATTATTATTATTATTCGTGACACCTCCAAGGAGTACGAAGGCTCATCGCGAGAGGACAACTACTGTGCAACTCTCCATCTCCACCACTACACCGAACCTCTACTACCAATTATCCATATTAACGCCATCTACCGTCCACCACCACAAATAGTATTTTTTTGTCTGTAAATTGTGTGTTCTGAAGGGCCAATTTGTCTGTATGCGGGATGAAAAACCCGAGTTTCTGGGAGAAAAAAACCTTGCTACCTACGTATGAGATTGGCTAACTCACCTTCAATTGAAAATGTCCATATAAAAATTCTTCCCGTACGACGAGAATTGAACTTAGGCCTTTTCCAATCGAAGAGCGCAATGTACCGTCGTTCTTCCAATTGTGCTACGGAGCCGCTTATTTCAGCAAATACAATCAAAAAACAGAAAAAGAAAAGCAGTGGCAGTTCTTCATAGATAAAAATGTTTATCTAGCAATATGAGAGTGGACCTGAAAGGATTGCTGGAAGAAGCAAGAGTGATAAAGTGAAAATTAGTAATGTGTTATTACCAAGATATGATGAATTAAAAAGGAATTTCCAATGGGCTATCCCAGAGTTTAATCCTTTACCAATTTTTCAATATTTACAGTAATAACATTAGCAAGGATTCAATAGGCGACATACAACCATTTGCTAATGATGCAAAGATAGGCCAGAATTGAACTCATCAGCCGCTAGAGCGATTCGTGGTGTGTAGTGTTTGTTGAGAGCTCCGGATAAGATAAGTGTTATTTTAAGTTATCATTGACAACTTTGCTTGAATATTACGTAGTTTTGTTTGCTTTTCGTATCTTAGTGTGTCTGTTTGTGTATTTTGCTGTTGTTTCAATTATTAATTCGATAAGATACGATAGTACATGGCTCCGGTAAGAAGAAAAATGGCGGCTAGTAATAATGGTTCACCACCTTTGTTCAATAACGGTAACATAAAGGAGATTATTCAGTGTACTATCTGCGAAATGTATGCATTGCGGAGAGCGGTTGGAGTATGGCTAGATGATGATAGTGGAGTGAATGTGTGCAGAAAATGTAAGGAAAATGAGGAATTAAAGTGTGCTTCAGGTCGTGAGTGTGATATTTTTGTCAAATTTCAGAATGTAGAAAATAGCGATATGATAAGAAATTGCGAGGTTGTACTAGAGAGCTGTGAGGGCGTGAATGTAGAAAGTGTGAATGAAGGTATTAATACAGAGCAAATTAATGGTTTAACAGATAATAAAAAAGATGAGATAGATGCAATGAGTGAGATCGTGCTGTTGAGCAGAGCGATACATAGAGCAAAGCGGCAGCTGGAGCGTATGCACAAATGTCTACCGAGTGTACCAGCCAATAAAAAAAAGTATGATAGGAAAAATAAGAGTATGAATGTGAACGTAAACAAAATGAAGGAGTGAGTGCTGTATGGAGATTTGTTAGTACGAGGTGTGATAGTAGAGAATTTGACAAAATCGTACCAACTTGGTGCGACCATTAATGACGTAAGCAAGTCTATTAGGAAGCAAAAGCAAAGAGTGAAAGAAATGATAGTTGTGGCAGGTATGAATGATTTGAAAGGAGATAAAATGGAAATGATAGAGGACCTGAATGAATTATTTGAGGTAGCAAAAGAAAAAAGTGAGAGAGTTAGGAGGATTAGTCTTTTGCCACGGTATGACAGTGAAGAGTTTAGAAGGCGGGCCATAATTGCAAATGACTTTATGTGTGGGTTATGCATGATGAGTGGTGTGGAATTCATGGACATGTGGAGTGAGTTCGATGGGAGAAAGAATCTATATAAGATGGATGGTTTGCATTTGAATGGATTCGGTGTAAGGAGACTTAAAAAAGTGTTGTTGAATGAAGTGGATGTGCAGAATCAAGGAAACTAGATTTATTAAGGGGTGGGGAAAGTAGATATGCAGACCTTAGGGAGGCAGTTGAGTGTATGAATGAGTATAATATGCCCGAGCGAATAAGGACAACAAATGTAGGAATGGGGCCAACAGAGGCCTGCAATTTATGTATACTAATGCCTAGGAGTATTAGGAACAAGAAGGAAGAATTTTTGGCCTTGGTTGGCACTTACCACAGGTTATTGGCATTAGTGAAACATGGCTGACTGAAGATGATGTAGCTAGTGGGATTGAATGTGAGGGGGTATAGTGTGTTCAGGAATGACAGAGAGAATAAAATGGGGGGGAGGAGTATTATTGATGATAGCTGATGAGCTGCAGCCAAGGAGAATAGAAGTTGAATTGCGGGATAGAGAAAAGAGCACATTTGAGGCCATTTGGTGTGAGATTGAGGCTAGCAGAACAAAATATACAATTGGGTTCTGCTATAGACCAGGTGATGGAAAAGATGGTGGAGATAGTATGCATAAGCAAATAGAAGAAATGAGTGGAAGGAGGATATTTATTATGGGAGATTTCAACTATGGTAGCATTGATTGGAGGGAAAGAGGACACATGGGAGGTAGGAATTGGATTTTATGCAGTTATTAAGGGATAACTATCTGCGACAGCATGTAATGGAAAATACTAAGGGTCAGAGAGTGCTTGATCTAGTAATTGCATCTGAGGATCTGACTGTAACGAATATGACCACACTGCCACCAATTGGTGAGAGCGATCATAGGGTCTTAACTTGGGAGGTGGCTAAAGGTGTGGAATTTACAATCAAGAGAGGGTACATGTGGAATTCTCGGGCTGGTAAGTATGACAAGCTTAGGAGTTTGATTGGTTCAGTACCATGGCATGTAAAACTGCAAGGGCTGGATGTTGACAGTGCATGGGAGGCGGTAAAGAAGTGTTTGCAGGAGGCAATGGCTGACTGTATACCTAGAGTCCGAATAATAAATCAAGTAGGAATTAGATGGATGAATAACACTATTAAGCTTGAGCTGCAAAAAAAAGAAACAACTGTGGAGGGAATTTAAGGAGAAAGGTGGCCTGCAGGCATATGAACGGAATAAAGCCCAGGCCAGAAGGGTAACAAGTGTGGTAAGAAAAGCAAAAGCAGATTATGAAAGAACATTAGCCATGCAGGCTAAAGAGAATCCCAAACAGTTTTTTCGATAT
Source organism: Typopeltis vanoorti (assembly GCF_054136105.1). Classification (NCBI taxonomy): domain Eukaryota; kingdom Metazoa; phylum Arthropoda; class Arachnida; order Uropygi; family Thelyphonidae; genus Typopeltis; species Typopeltis vanoorti. The sequence continues at coordinate 49,448,613 of NC_143557.1, read as the reverse complement.
GTTGCAAGACTTTGCAAGAGTATATCATACTGGTGGTGACACTGCACCAAATAAAATAACAGCTTATATGGGAATTGTGGTGAATGAAGTGGAGGTGAATAGTCTATTACAAAACCTCAATGTCAATTAATCTGCGGGATTGGGTGGTATACCAGCTCGTGTCGTACGAGAAGTGGCTAAAGAACTGTCAGTGCCTTTGACCATTTTGTTTAATTTGAGTCTCGGGTCTGGGTTAGTCCCAAGCGGGTGGAAAGAGGGAATAATAGTTCCACTGCATAAAGGAGGTTCCAAGACTGCTGTTGAAAATTACTGGCTGATCAGCATTCAGGAATTGTTGTCAAGGGCTTGGAGAAAATAGTCAAGAAAAAAATACAGGATTGGATACATGAAAATGGGATACTGTATGGGGGGACAACATGGTTTTGTGAAGAGTAGATCATGCCTCAGTAACTTGCTCACGTTTTATAGCACAGTGACTGCTGAACTGGATAAGGGTAATGGGTTTACAGTGATTCTACTGGATCTTGCTAAGGCCTTTGACAGGATACCGCATGGAATTCTAATCAGTTAACTGCAGCATATAGGGATGGATATAGGGTTGGTGAGATGGATAGGAGGCTGGTTGATGGAGAGATATCAGATTGTGGTTTATTCAGGAGTAGAGTCCAAAAGACGGCTTGTGACTAGTGGTGTGCCACAGGATTCTGTTCTTGTACCACTACTTTTCAATTTGTTCATTAACGATATAGGAAAGGATCTGAGAGGAAGCGTTCACTTGTTTGCTGATGATGCAAAGTTGAGTAAAGCAATAGTGAGGGCACAGGATGTCAAAATTTTGCAAGATGATTTGGATAGTTTGGAGGACTGGGCTAAGGAAAATGGATGTCAATTTAATGTGGCAAAGTGTAAAGTTATGCATTTTGGGGTGAAAAGGTTAGCAGCAGTATATCACATTGGTGGAACCGTACTCCAGAAGATTGATGAGGCTAGGGATTTAGGAGTGTTGGTGGATAGGGAGTTGAAGCTTAGGGTGGCACATTGCAAAAGTGGTTAAATTAGCTCATCAAATCACTTGGTTGCTGAAAAATACTTTAACAAGCAGAGACAAACAGGTTATTGTTCCTCTGTATCGAGCCTTGATAAGACCCCATCTAGACTACTGTGCCCAGATATGGGCGCCACGGTTTCTTCTCGATAGGGAAGAGGTGGAGAGGAACCACAGACGAGTGACCAAGATAATAGCAGGACTATGGAATGAACCTTACGAGAACAGGTTGAAGATTTGTGGGTTGCAGAAATTGGTTAATAGGTGAAAAAGGGGTGACATGATTGAGACATTCAAATTACTGAAGGGTTGCTATAAGATAAATTCAGAAGATATTTTTAAGAATAGGACTGGTAGTGGGAGGACTAGGGGCCATCCGTGGAAGCTTGGTAAGAGTGTGGTTAGCAAGGGTGTTAGAACTAGGTTTTTTACTTGGAGAGTGGTAAATGAGTGGAATAAGCTGCCAGAGTCTGTTGTGGGTGCCATGACTGTAAATGAGTCCATATTATCCACACACACACACACACACACACACACACACACACACACACACACACACACACACACACACACACACACACACACACACACACACAAAGTGCATCAAACTATGATTTAAACTCATTTAATGTCTCTGCATTCACCACTCTCAGGCAATGCTTTCCACTTAACAATCCTCTCTATGCAAACAATCTGCACCTCACTTTTCTTATATAGCTTTCAGGGATGGCCTCTTGTTCTACCCTGCGTATGCATGCACACCACTTCCAATTCTATGAAAAATTTCTTCCACATCAACTTGGTAACAACCAATCACCTTATATCTCAATCCTATCCTCTCTCACAAGACTTGGCAAACTAATTCCCTCAATTTCTCTTCATACCCCATATTTTGAAAGCCAGTTACCACTATTAATCTTCTTTGAACTCTAATGTATCCTCAACAACATGAAATCCAGGTTGACCAAATCTGTACACAATAATCCATATGAGACCTCATCAAGGCATTATACCAGTAGGACCATTACCTCTTTATTTAATGTCAATGTCCTCTACATCGTTGCCATAATCCAAAGTGAGGACTTCAAAAAACAAATCTATGAACTTGAGGTCCTTGTCCACAACCACTCCCAGATTTCTCATCTCCTATCTCCAAGATTTCCCCACAAATGTATACTCTGCATCCTGCCACTGACTACCAAATTTCAGAACCTTATACTTTGCGACAATGAACAGCTCGTTCCGCTCATAAAATTTATTCCAGTTCTTCTGTAATACCACAACATCTACTGGCTTCCTCCTAATTGTCCAAAATCTTGCATTTTCTCAAACAATTGATTTACCTGCAGTTAAACCCTATACAATATCCTCAAAACAAACCCCGTGCAGACTTTTCTCTTTCAGGATACTGCACTCCCAAAACACAACTTGCTGATACCTATTAAAGTTATGTATCCAACACACTAATCTAGTATTCAACCCCATGTGGTTCCAATTTAGTTAATTTGCTGTGTGACAACCTATCAAAAGCCTTTGCAAACTACCATTATATGCAAATCATCCCTGTCCAATGCATTCATCACCTTGTTATAGAACACAAGTAAACTGATTAAAAAAACCTCCCTATACAAACTCATGATGAATAAAATTCAATACATAATGCTGTTATCAACCCACTTCTAGATCTTAACTCTTGACAACCTCTCCAATGCCTTAATTACAATTCCAAATATGCAGATTAGTCGCTAATTGAAGCCATAGCCACCACCTTGCAAAGTGAAACAATTTTGCCTTCTTTGGGACTTGTGCTGTTGCAACACTCTTGTTAAACAGGTATACCAAGGCTGATGTTATTCCACAGACATGCAATGATATAGCATCAAGTCATATTGCTTTACTGCCATCAAGCTTGCTTAACTCCTCATATACCTCTTATTCACTGGCCAGAAAGTCATCTCCAACTCCTAAACTTGAGCTTCTCAAGATTTAACTATTGAGGATGACATACGCTATTGAATTGATTACTGAATACAGCAACTATGATCCTCTACACTATCAATATCTTACCATAATCCTTCTTTCTATATGAAATATAAAAAAATAAAAAAAGCCTATGAATTTTCTTTCCCTGATTTGCTAATTTCTGTAGAAACCACATTTGCTTGCCTTACCAATAGAGTTCCCCTTTCTGGCCTGCTCTTTATACTCTTCAAACAACAGAATATTAACATTATTCATCTTATGTTGCATCCACAGTGCTTTCGTCTTTCAGATTTCATGCTTACTCCATTCATCCATTTGACACTTATCTTATTCAATCTTTTGACTTTTGAAATACATTCACACACTGATGTTAAATATCACTTGGTCAGTGATCTTATCAATAAGTATTTATCTCCTTCCTACATAGCTTACCAACATCCTCATTCCATGCTACAGCTCCTAGCTGTCTCCTAAGCTTTTCACAGTCACTGACCCTGTAGTTCCACATATATCTTTTCCTCACAGAAGAGTTCATAGGACTAGCCACAATCTATGTGATCACTTCATGATTATTCTCACAAACTAGAGGGAAATGCACCACCCTACTCACAATCACATCCACAGAAGAAATTATCAGATCTAAGATTCAATTCTTGTGTGCCCTCCTTTAATGACACCTAAGATAGCTATCTCTCAGAACTGAAATTCCTTTTCGTTATTCCCAAATGCTATATCCTCACTGTAATTTATATTGCCATAATTAATATCATTCATAATGATCATCCTCCACTTGTTCACTAACCATATATATCATCATCACCACCACCACCATCCTTCACACTTGCTGGCCCAGCAACATCTCTTGCTGTCAACCTCCATCTCACACAATGCTGTCTCAAAACCACTAGAAACCATAAACAAGTTTCAGGCCACTTAAGCAGTGTATGGATCTCACACTGAATACGAAGACAATCAAGCATCCATGCCCACTGTGGAATTCAAACCAATGGCTTGATTTGATGGTTTGATAGTGGTTAAGCTAACCACTAGATCAACCAGGCCAGCAAATTAAGTATGACTACATTATGCCAAATTCATCATGAATTATTCTATACTTAACCATGTCAAGCTAAATAAACTGAATCCCCTCATTTCACTTAACTGAAGTGAAATGAGGGGATTCAGCACTAAACATGGTTATTATTTGGAGGGTGACCACTTGAGAATATGGTATGAATGCTGCTGACAGGTGATGAGATGTCCTCAAGTAGTATATGGGGAAATGAGTCCAACATTTTCCCCATAAGAGAATTTAGTAACCTTTTTCATATTTTATTTTTTTAGCTTGATAAGTAACCAAGCATTAACCTTTTAATACTTGGTTACCTAGATAGAAACTTAAGTTGTGACCTTTTCCATGCTTCACTGCATATATGTCTGAAGGGAAGTGTGCTGTACATTAAGACAACTGATGCCAAGTCAGTAGCTTCTACACACAAGTAGCCTAATGAAGATACTTTATGAGCAAGCCTCATTTACTTACTTATGTACAGGATTAGAACAAGAACATAATTTCTTGTTTATTTAAGATAGATATGTATTAAGCAGCAGGAGAAATACAGAGGAGCAACAGAAGTTTCTAGAACAGAAAACTATGTAGACACTGTAATGAAAATGAATAACTGACTAGCTAAAATTAATTATTTACAACCTTCCAGCATTATGAGAGGCAACTTAACACCACAAACCCAAAATCTAATTAATTTTTACTAGTAAAAACTAAATTAGCCAATTACCAATTGGCCAATAAATTATTTATTTGCATTCCAGTGCCTATGCAGTTTTCTGTTCCAAAAACTTTGACATGAATAACATAAAATTTTAATTTAAACATGGAAATTTTAATTGTCTAATCTCTACTCATTAATTTCATCATTCCAAATCCTATTATTACAATACAATGCCCTTTTTAAATTTATTTTTATTTCAGTTGTAGTTGGCTCATTTCAGATCAAAGCAACTAAAACTATGATATGTCAATATTAAATATGTGAATCGTATACATTTTTTAATGGGTATGTGGGTCTGTGGAATGCCCAAGGGGGAGTACTAATCCTCTCTTCTGGCCTGCTAATCAACACACAAAGTCTGAAGTCGCATCCATAATTATGATTAACCGGGTATCACCATGGAAACAAAAAGACTCATCACGGTTAAGTAACCATTATTCACACGATAGAGAAGATACCATTCCTCACACTGACTTAAGGTATCAAAAATCAGGCCTTCCCAATAATTTAAATTTCGAGGTCAAGAACTATGCTTTTCCTTGAAACAAGAATCAAACTCGTGTTATTTGAATGAACAGAAAAGTCACGAATTATTTCAGATTTTGTCCAGTAAATTATCAACAGGTATAAAACAGATTTCTTTAAACTTGAAATATCTAGACAACTACAGATTTATTTATTTTTTACATAACAATGTCATTTAACCAATCACTAATTACCTGGTAATTGTGTTCACATAATAGAGTCATCGTGAAAACGAGTTAGCGAGGTTCGAAGTAGTAAAGCAAATTAAAAGAGATAAAACATTATACAAATTTCGATTAGGCATCGTTCGCATGTTTAAAGATGGTAATCTTGTTTAAAAAAATGAAACGATAATAATATACTTTGGATATTTAAATATGCCACCATAAAAACAAACACGCGAAATGCAGCAAAAACACTTAAACCGCAATCACACTAACAAGACCAAAAACCACATTTCATTCTATATACGGAAAGTCTGATTAGACAGATTTAATACTTCAATTGCGCCCTCTCGAATTGAAAGACTATATTTGAAATTATGGATTATATATTTATTCTATAATATAAAATGTAAGCCTTTTTATAAAACGTTTTTATGTAACGTTTTCGTGTCACGTTTTTTGTCAAGTTATTTGAAACGTTTTGAAACTCAGAGACTATCCTGAGTGTCAAGTCTTCAAAATTCGAATCATCAGAATTCAAGGAGAACCGGCCTACCAGTCCGAACTCGGGGGTTGGACGTCGTAGGCGCCAGGGGGCGGACCTCCTTTCGAGTCTTCAAAATTCGCGTGATCAGAATTCAAGGAGAACAGGCCTACCAGTCCGAAACACGGTGGGTTGGGTGCCAGGGGGCGGAGCCACTTAGTGTGTGTGTGTGTGTGTGTGTGTGTGTGTGTGTGTGTGTGTGTGTGTGTGTGTGTGTGTGTGTGTGTGTGTGTGTGTGTGTGTAGAGAGAGAGAGAGATGGATGTTTCTTGGTAATTCCGTGGTCGTTTTAAAAAGATTGTTGGTCCGATTATGTCTCTCTCTCTCTCTCCCTTGTGGGGCCTGTCTCTAGTTGAGAGCACGTATCTGACTAATAAATCCAAGATTTTATCGTGGTATTCTATTTCATTAAGGATTACGGTTGCATTTCCCTTGTCAGCTGGGAGGATGATAATTTCTTTGTTCTTCTTCAGTTGTTTAATGGCTAGTCGTTTCACCAGGAGAAATGTTTTCTGTAGGGGGTTTTGCGTTGTTGATTGCAAATATGGCTTCCATGCGAAAAGTCTATCTATCTACGTCTCGAAGAACACCAGAGAGACATTTCATGCAATAGAACCAGAGCTAGCCCCCCCTCCAGCCACGTCTTGTTCTCAGTTAAATCCAATGATGAAGGCCGCCAACATCAAATATATTGCAATTCAACATCCAGCATTCATTCATAAATGTTACGATGAATTAGAACGTCGTATTCTGGAATCAAAAGAAATAATCTTTGACTCTTTCCACATGAACAGCAATCTCAGTTATAGTCCGCCAGACTCACATAGCTCTGTTATTCGGTACTGGCGAACTCGTGAAGTTATACGTTCGCATGTACTTAACAATAGAACTGTAGCTCGGACTCCAATTAAATTAACTACAGTTTTTAATGCTCTGTTCTTGTAACGGTGTAATGTTTCTTACGGTATTTTATTTTCATTTCTGGAAATTTTCTCTGTTCCGAGTTAGGCGATTTCTTTATTGATTCCTTGTGGAGTGTGTGTGTGTGAGAGAGCATTCCAGTTACGTAGAGCAGTGTTTCTCAAATTTGAGACATCCGCGTTCATATGATTGGTGCGGTATTAATAAAAGATCGTGCTACTAAATGACAAAGACAAGCCGACAGTTGAGTTGAAATGCTAATTCTCTTCAACAGAATTCCTTATATAATATCTGAAACACATTCACTATATATTTCTTCGTTTTAACACGTTCACTCAAACAAAACCATATATTGCACCAGCGGCATATGGTTTTGCTTGAGTCATACAGCATTTACTGTGGAAGGGGATATGCGATTCCTTAGTTAGTGTTGTTTTTATCCCAGTTGTCTCTAATTGAACTGTTTGTTGAGAAACATATTGCACAGCCTGCAGATGTCTCTGTACCTTATTCAGTGATACAATGGGAACGTTTTACGATCTCGAACTTCACGAATACATTGAATTTTATTCTGTGCGTTAATGATGCATAGCCGAAAATTACCACGGACCCCATGAAGACCTTTCACGTACCCCCAGGGGTACGCGTACCACACTTTGAGAAACACTGACGTTAAGTTCAGTGGAAGCGCATGCGCTGTCATCGACGATCACGGCAGCGTCCTGTTCGTTTAAACTTTCCAATTGTTGTCGCAGTTGTGAACGTGATAAATTTCAGCGTTATTTTCTCTAAATTCTTGGCAAATTATGGTTGAAAAACGTCGGAATTGTTACAATATTGCATAAGAGCTACGTGTGATTGCGTATGCCAAAGAACATGGAAACAGTGCTGCATAGAGGCATTTCGCATCAACCGAACTGAGAAATAATAAGAACTTGGCGGAATCAGGAAGAGAATTTAAAAAAAGCAACTCACAGTAAACATAACCTACGAAGTGCAACTGCAAAATGGCCAGAACTCAATACTTGGATTTTAGATTACAGAAAAGCGGTACTTTCATTGACTTCAAAAATGATTATTCATCAAGCGAAAGCGATAGCCACTAACAGAGGGATCGCTAACTTTACTGGATCAACATCCTGGTGTTCAAGATTCATCAAGAGAAATCAGCTATGTATGCGGACTAAAACAAAAATATCACAAAAGATGCCAGCTGAATATGAAGAAACAATGATTGAATTTCATCGATTCGTCATTAACGCAAGGAAAAGAGAAAATTTTAAACTTGCACAAATAGGAAACATGGACGAGGATCCGCTGACTTTTGATGTGCTCTCAAACAAAACTGTAGATTCCAAGGGCACTAAAAGTGTCACTATTAAAACTTCAGGGCACGAAAAAACTCACTATACGGATGTTTTATCCTGCTGTGCTGATGGGACAAAATTGTTGCTACTATTGATTTTGAAAAGGAAGACGCTACCCAAAGAAAAACTGCTTAAAGGAGTGTTTGTACATGTTCACGCAAATGGCTGGATGAATGAAGGAGGAATGAAGTGATGGAGAGATAAAATTGTGTCTAGGCGCCTTGGTGGATGACTGTTGAAGGAGCCTGCAATGCTGATATAGGATCGGTTTCGTTCTCACAGAACAGACGATGTTACAAAAAAACTCAAGAAATTGAAAACTCAGTTAGCTGTAAATTCCAGGAGGACTAACTAGTCAGCTTCAACCTTTAGATGTCTGTATTAATAAACCATTTAAGGGATTTATGAAGGAGAAGTGGAACAGTTGGATGTAGTCTTCAGATTTTGAGGTTACACCATAGGGAAGAAGGAAGAAGCCTAGACTTTCACAAGTTTGTGAGTGCGTCAAAGCTTCATGGGATGCTGTGAAAACTGAGACAGTGGTTAAATCATTTGAGAAGTGTTGAATTAGTAATGCACTGGATGGTACACAGGACAATTTGTGGTATGAGGACTCAGATTCTGATTTAGAAGAGATTTCAAGTGTCTCTTCATTTAGCTCTCGAGATGAATATCTGGGATTTGATGATTAAAAGGTGGGTACTCTTTTCTAGTTAGATTAGGTATTTTTTGAAAGTAGACCTACTTATTTCTTTATATTTGAAATACTGTAAATTCATTATAATATTCAGTGATAAAGTTTTTTTCCTAAAAAATGTGTACAAAAAAGGGGGTGAGTCTTTTACGGCGGCAAATACAGTACTTAAATATATACATATAATTTAATAGATATATAAAAATAAAATAAAATAAAAAATAATGCATATATTTTTATTAATATTAATATTATGACTTTTATTAATTACTGTATAAATAATATATATATATATATACATGTTATGAATACCAAGCAATTTTTAAACCTGGTTTTACTCCATTTCCCAAGTAAGCAAACAGACAAATAAGTGGCCTCTTGCCTTTAATACAAAACATCATACATCCCCTTCTTGGAGATGTGTTTTGGCATTAAGGGTAAATATAAAGATTAGTGATCGGAGCTCATGCCACCTTTACCACGAGTTGCCCTGGTCTTGCACTACTTGTAGGATCAGCTAGACTTGCATCACGTGCAGGCGCAAACTTGACTTATTTGTCTGTTTGCTTACTTGGGAAATGGAGTAAAACCAGGTTTAAAAATTGCTTGGTATTCATAACATTTATTATACCCAAGGTAAAATACTTTCTACACACACACACACACACACACACACACATATATATATATATATATATATATATATATAGAGAGAGAGAGAGAGAGAGAGAGAGAGAGAGAGAGAGGTGGCCATAAATTAACTTTCGCTCTTTGGATGTATCTGTATCTAAAACTAATGCACGGAATGAAACCACATTTTATATTGAGACTTTCGAAGGCATGGGAGATGAATTCCACGAAAAAAAGATTTAGTACGAAATGTCGTCGGTAGGGGAAATTTTGGGGCTGGCGGAGCCGAAAGCAGTCAAATATTAGCAGTAAATGCAGGTAAAAAGGATTATGCAAATTATTATTATTATTATTATCATTGTAACGCGCCACATATCCAGCTGGAATCAATGACACAGCTGTCTCTTACACCGTCGAAATGTTATTATTCCATTTTATCTGCCTTTAATGTAATTATCCGCTTGTTTTCTTCTCTGCCAGCGCCAAAATTTCTCCTATCAGCGACTTTTGGTACTAAATCTTTTTTTCGCGGAAATCATCTCCCCATTCTTTCAAAAGTCTCAATGTAAAATTTGGTCTCATTCCTTTATTCGCTTTTATGCTTGCTCAAGTGTTATTTAGAATCGGAGGAAAGACTAAAACCGCACTCTGCTGTAAGGAGTACATTAGCTCATTGGTGTCTTGTCCAATTTATATGGATACAGCACCATTCTAAACATGGGCTATGATAAACTGTGGATAAAGGGATGCAGACTTCATGCCTTCGGGCATATAGGTATACTTGACGCAGACGTCTTGCTACAGTTTGTCTAGTTATCCTCGTATCTTTGTTTCAATGGAACCGACTTACAAACTGACATGCCGTAGTGCTTCGATCAACTTTTGCTGTTATAACCAAAATTCTGTCTTAATGCTCCGTGGAAGAGCGAGGGGGTCCTCTTAGCAAACGTCTGGAACACATTCCATTAGTTTGCCACGTAGCCCCAAATATGGCAATATCAGTAATTCTGCGGCCTTCTTCAAGCTTTCCAATAATTCTTCCATGCGTGAAATCATCTACGTAATGTCTTTGAGACATTAATTAGAAGATATCCAAGTTGCTACTTTATCTCTTAAAGTAGTTTCCTTCCTTCCTTCAAACGCAGTTCTCTTAACGCAGCTTTTTCCCATTTATCCTGTTGAATTGTATCACGTGTCTTCCTTGCTCTCAAATCGAAAATTTTAATGCGTACACGCTTTCCTACTCGAAATCGTAACTTACACAAATTGTGACAAGCTGATTCGTCTGAATTTACGGTTGTGATCTTTAGAAATAGTGTTTGTCCTTAGGTTTTGGACAAAAGTTTATATACACTACTTGGAAAGAAGTCAACGGATGCGTGGATGAACAAGGTGCATCGTGCGATGTAACTAGTGACGTGTTTCAATAAACTGAAGGAATGTGATGCTCCCAAGTTAGTGTAATTGTTTCCAGGTGAAATGGCTGCGAATAGGGAACTGACGGACTTTGAAAGAAGCGTTCTTATAGGATGCCATATTGCAGGCCTATCTGTTCAGCATATTGTTGACAAATTGGGTCATATCAGGACAACAGCCACTGTACTGAAATGAAACCGCAGGGAGTCAACTGCAAGTGCTACTCACAGTGGATGACCCAGCACACTCACCGAGGTGCTATTAAGGAGAATATATAAAAATGACCATTCGTCTGCAGACACGTTAAATGTGCTCTGAGAGTCCATTGGAACAGGAATCCAAAATCATTCGGAGTCGAAGCTACTCATAGCATGGGTTTCCATGAATAGGACGCAGCACACAAGCCCCCCCCCCCACACACACACACTACCCAAACAAACATGCATTGTCGTCTCCAGTGCAGCAAATAGCGTGTACAGATGGATGCAGAAGATTAAAAACTGTGTTATGGAGAGACGAATCACGTTATGTTCTCTAACGAGCACATAGACATTTGACGAATATCCGGTGAAGGTCTCTTACCAGAGGGCGGCGTAACCCTAATTATAATATTCGGAGGTGATGGTATGGCTCTGGTTTGGTCTCGGACCTCTGTTTATGGCGTCACGAACATCCACCATATGGAATTCCGAGAGGCACCTGGACAATGCAACGCTTCCTACTACGTGGCCTTTCTTTGGAACTGACCATTGTCCCTTTCAGCAACACAGTGCACTATAAGGCTGCTGTTGTAACTGCGTGGTTTATGTATATGAACGTCACCACACTTGAATAGCCTTTACAGAGTCCTGATCTCAACCCTATTTAACATCTGTGGGATGGAGTGGAGTGTCGGGTATGTTCAAGGACGTCCGTCCCACGATAGTCCAAGACATCATTACATGCCTACAGGAAGAATGGTGCAATATTCCCATTGATCGCTGTTCTACTCTTGTGGAAAGTATGCCCTATAGCAGGGGTGGCCAACCTATGGCCCATATCGCCAAAAGTGGCGCGCTGAACCCCAGAGAAAAATTTTAATAAAATTTGTATACGATTTATATAAACACACAATTAACCTACCACTGAATTCTAGAGTGCGCACTTATTATACTTGTTTGATCTTGAAACAACAGGGGCACTGGCAAATGCTGACAAGCCTCATCAGTTACTCAATCAGTTTACAGCTGACTCTCGTGTCATAACGTTTGATGAACTTCTGATTCGATATGAGTGAATATTTCTGTGTTTTCGAACTTTATGTTTTTATTAACAGTTCTTTAAGTTTAAGATAAGATTTCTGTTTTCATGAAGGCTTAATATAGTTCTGTAAATTTAAAAATAAATGTTTTCATTTTGAACGCGTATGTCAAGTTCTGTCCCTCCCCCCTAATTTGCTGATTACTAAAACCTGCAATTATTCGATGTATTTGTATGTGTGTGTATTTTTATGTTTCCTTTTATACAATATCTTTCCTTTTTATTTACGTATAGTAGGTTTATTCCTAAAATTTAACTGATCATCAGCAAAGCTTTCGTAATGAGGATGTTTGGGTTGTGTGTGTGTGCGTGGCCAGCTGATCGACTGTTTTATGGCAGGAAGCGATCTCGTATTTCATTGGACATAAAATATTACAAGAGAGAGAGACAAAAATTCTTTATGAAAAAAAAATACACGATTTCTAAACTTATAGAACTGTATTAGGCCTTCATGAAAACATGAATCTTATCTAAAACTTGTAGAACTGTTTTTGAATGTTCATAATGTTTAAAACGATAAAATAATTTAAATAAATTATTTAATAATAAGCTTTAGTTTTTGAAATAATTTTTTTTTACTGTCAGTTACCATTACTTTGCAAAAGAAAATGAGCAGAAGAAAAGCAGAAGGTGATAGCAAGCTCCAGTTTAATGAACTGTGGGAATATGAGTTCTTATTTATTGAGGGTCCTTCAGGAAAACCGTTGTGCATTGTTTGTGAAAGCACTCTCTCAGATAATAGAAGACATGATCTTAACAGACACTATAGAAAATATCAAGCTGAATTAGAAGAAAAACTAAAGTTAGTTCCTAGGTCTCAGTTGCAGAAAGAATATGTGGTTAAGAAAAAGGAAGAAATAAAAAAGAGACAAAATATATTTGTGAAACGAAGTTGTGAAAGTCTGGCAATGCTGGAGGAGTCTTATGAAATTGCTTTTGTGTTGGCTAAAAAACACAAGCCTTTCTCTGATGGAGAGGAAGTTGTTAAGCCTGTCTCGAAAAATTTGCAAAATGTCTTGGTGATAAGAATGTTGAAAGAAAAGTAAACCAAATTGCTCTGTCCAAACAAACAATTACAAGACGCATCGAAGAACTTTCCCATGATGTTACTGAGCAATTAAAAGGCCATGTTCATTCTTGTTCTTTCTTTTCTTTAGCCTTGGATGAATCCGACATACGTGATGTAGCCCAATTAAGCATTTTTATAAGAGGAAGTGATGGTAATTTTAACATCTTTGAAGAACTTATCGGTCTTGAGTCACTTCATGGAAAAACCAGAGGGTCAGACATATTTGACAAAGTAAGGTCATGTCTAGAAAATCAACAACTAGATTCTAGTAAGCTCATCAGTGTTTGCACTGATAGAGCACCGTCAATGGTAGGTAGAGTTTCTGGGACTGTAATTAAAGTATCACTGTATTATACATGAAGAATCTCTGTGCGGAAAAACTCTAAATTTGAAGCATGTTATGATACCAGTTGTAGAGTGTGTATGAATAAAATTAGAGCAGGAGGGTTAAACAGAAGAGAATTCAGATAATATTGTGAACTGCCAGATAAGGAATATGGTGATCTCATCCTTCATTGTGAGGTGCTCTGGCTTTCTAAAGCACAAGTTCTCAGTAAATTTTGGAAGCTGAAAGAAAGTCTTCGTAATTTTCTGGAAGAGAAGGATGTGCTGAATGAGGAAAATGCCTTGTTGTGTGATGAGAAATGGCTCTTTGATTTAGCATTTTTAGTTGATGTTACCAGCCGCCTCAATGATCTAAATTTGAAACTGCAGGGAAAGAAAAAATTGTTTCCTAGCTTAGTAAATGACACCAGCGCATTCAAAATGAAATTAAAACTGTCCATCTCCCAATTAGAAAATGGATATTTAAGTCAATTTCCACATTTAAAAGAACATAGTGAATCTGTTGAAGATAATGGCTACTTTACAGAATATACTGAGAAACTCAGATTATTGCAAGAGTCCTTTAACAGTCATTTTAGCAATTTTGCCGAAAAAGAAGACTGCATACTTGCATTTATAAATCCCTTTTCACTTACTGAACAACAACAACAAAAAAAAATCTTGACGATGCCTAGTAACATACAAATGGAACTTACTGATCTCAAAACCAATTCTTTATTAAAAATGAAATTTAATGAACTTCCATCACTCCCAGATGCTTCTGATATAATTAAGTTCTGGCTATCGCTGCCCTGTTAACATTTTCCAGAACTGAGAAAATTTGCTCAGAGATATATCTGTCGTTTTGGAACTACATACAGATGCGAATAAGCATTTTCATCAAAGAAAATGATTAAGAACAAACTACGATCGCGACTGACTGATTCAAATTTGAAAAACTATTTGATGTTTTCTGTAACTGATTTAACTTTAAACATTACAAGCTTAACAAAAGCAAAGCAATTTTAAAAGTTTCAATAAAATAATTAATGTTTATCTTGTCTTTATATGAAATCCTTTTATTTAAAATTGATAAAATGTCTATATTACCATACAAATCATTTTATGCATAACTGTTAAATATATCCATATTACCATATTTTGAAAGGGCTCAAAAGTGGTATAAGTTCGAATGGCTCATCTTAACTAAAAAATGAAAAAATTGATGCATGAACATTAAAAGTTTGGCCACCCCTGCCCTATAGGATTGTTACAGTCATCGCAGTGAAAGGATATCCTACATGTTATTGAGGTGGGTACCATGGCTGTTCCTACTTCACGCTATCGTGCCCGTTGACTTCTTTCCGAGCAGAGTATATGGAATATAACAGCATCCCGATTATTAAAAAATTGAAGTTATTGAACAGATTTTGGTGCACACTGCAATTTTTAATGCCAGATTAGTAGATTTATAACTTATTAGGCATCTGTAGAGGGCAGTGTAGGGATAAGGTGTTATTGAGCTATTAAAGCTCTGATCATGGCAGGAGGGTAACAACAATAGCCGAGCCTCAGTTAGAACTTCATTGGCTACAGTATTGCCATTCATTACCCTCCAAGGATATTAATCACCGCATATCAGGGTCGATTTTTTCCTCCTCTTGATCTGCATTCAGATGTTAGAAAAGTTTGATCCTTTTATATCGGAACACAAGCGACATGTAGCTAATGATCCTGACTTTAAAAATATGCCATCCTATTTAGGAGATAAAATTCAAAATGGAATACTCACTTTATTGGCATCAAATATTAAAAATAACGTTTTCATAAAGTGATTTTTTATTGGGGGGCGGGGTATAGGGGCACCAACTAAAATTTTGCACACAAGCGTGGACACTACTGGCATGCCCCTGGACGTGAATATATTTCACATGCATAACTTCGTTTTGCTTACTTGGGAAAAGGATTAAAAACCAAGTATAAAATTTCTTGGTATCTTTAATATATATATATATATATATATATATATATATATATATATATATATAATCGTTTTCCTTCATTCTTCTTCTTCTTCTTAGATTACTTCATATGGTACCAGAAATAAATAGTTATTTATTATTATTATTATTATTATTTCACTGATTATTAGCTCTGATCGTATACTTTATGGTAACTTTCGTTTACAAATTCTAAACAATTAGAACTTTTCGCAAAGAAACTTTCAAAGAATTTGTGGATCACCCATTATTTTTACATTACCAAACACAAAACACCACAACACAAAACAGCAGCTGCAGTGGATGAACGATTACCTTAAGTCCAAAGTCACTCGACTCTATGGTATTTTCTTATAGTACTGTTTACACTTACCATGCCCTACCCTGACTGTTCCTTCAAAAATGAACCTTTTGTGCAGATGACTCAACGACATGTTTTCACATGCTGTTGGATATACTGGTGGTGTGTTTTTATCTTACTTTGTGTGGGGAAAGGTAAAATTTGCATATGTGTTATCTGGAGAGTACAAACATTTTTTCTATACCAAACTTTAAGAGTTAAAGTCTCGTTTTGGGTTAATTATCTTCTCTCTCTGTAAAACAACCAAATTCTAACAATTCGGATTTTCGATTATGTGAACGTGAACGAATTGTTTTCAGATAACTCAAACAATGTCAATAGGTAGCATTAGACAATTTCTAAAATAATCAATACATGGATATCAGTTTTCAACTTTTCCCCCCGTTCCTGGCATTAATTTCACAGTTGTGATTTTTTTTAAATAATTAAACAGAATTGCATTAAGATATAAAGTTATGGATTTAAATATGAAGTTATAATCAGAAAAACTGAGTAATAAATTCGCTGTGGAAAAACACAACAACAAAAGCACACATCTTTGTTCATTTACGTTTACAAATGCACATTTTATTTTGCTGAAATACTATTTTCAAGTATATTCACTGAGAAAAATTCGAAACATGTAATTACCTAAAAATATTTCACAATATTTAGTTTAGACTCTTAACATTTTCCAAAGAGTTCAGTGAATAATATTTTTGTTACTCACTGTTTCTTGGTTACATTACATCAAAATAGCTGGTCATGCAAAAGAGTTTTTAAATCAGATACCATGGTAACCACACTTCCATACATTTGATATTGTGTCAGTCTGGAAATGACACCATGCCTGCCTAAACATTCTGTGTATTCTTTTGTCAGTAAATATACACAAACAGTTTTTGTAAAATGCTCGTAAATGTCCCAAAATAAAGAATCTTTATCGAATTGGATAAAATCTTGAAAGTCAATTTTACCATTGATGAATTTATATGATTAGCAATAATTTTCCCCATGATACGAATAGATGGTAATTCAGTTTCCAAAAATAATAAATGATTATCAATGTCGTACATTTTTGGTGAAAATCTCTCAGCTTCTTCACAACTAATAGAAAAAACTTTATTTTCATCAGCTCCTGTATCATCAAGTATTACTTCCCCATCTTGGCATTTTAGAATATAACACTCACCAAGGTCTATTTTGTAGTCAACTCTTCTTTGCAAGTAGCCGAGGATATCAGACCACTTCCTGCATAACTTTTCCCAAGTGGTCCTGAATAAATACATCACAATGCACGTGTCTTCTAAAATAATAATCGGTTTCCATCCTTTTAGAGCTAGGTAAATAGTTTTCTCTCATGCTATTTTCCTGAAGAAAGAAAATTTCAATGACTTTTGTGGCTCACCCATTATTTTACTTTACTTTCCTGGATACCAATCATCACAACACAATACGATTGTGCACGGGATGAACGAATTGCCATTACTGCAAAGACACTTGACGAGTTTGTTTTTCCTTATAGTACTGTTTACCTGACCCTTAACCCTGACTGTTCCTTCCAAAATGAAACTTTCCTGCAGATGATTGAAGGATATGTTTCTACATGCTGTTGGATATGATGTTGATGTGAGATTATCTTACTTCGAGACAACATAGGGCAAATCTTATCTCTATGGCTTGAAGGGTATTCTATATTATTTGTCCTTATTATGTTAAGTATTTTATCCTCAAAAAGTGTTTTTGATGTTAGATCATGTGACTATTTCTCTCACTCATATGTACAAAATTGTTGGGATGGGAAAAAAAAGTATTAGGTGATGGAAGTGAAAAGGTCATCAAGAGGGTGACAGAGATCTTCCCTGCAATGCTCCCCCACCTAACTCCATCACCCCCTATTCTCCCCCTCTCCTCCAGAAGATGTCTGCTCAGCCTAGTGGAGATGAGCGAGCTCATCTTTTGCAGATATCTTTTACTGATGTCACCTCCAACTGATACTGATAACTTTGGAGGAAAAAAATATAGCATTAGGTGGTGGAAGTGAAAGGGTAGTCAAGAGGGTGACAGATGTCTTCTTTGTAATACTTCCCCTCACCCCTCTCCTACAGAAGATGTCTGCTGAGCCTCATGGAGATGAGTGAGCTGATCATTTGCAGATATCATTTAGTAATGTCACCTCCAACTGATACTGATAACTTTCTAGGTAAAAAAAATAAAAAAACGCGTGTTTTTATGATAACTTTTTAGGAAAAAAAATAAAACAAGCGTTTTTTTATTTTTTATCTCACGTCACTGACACAATTTCCCCAGGGAAATTCCAAACATTCCAATCTCATGACGTCACGCCCACAATTACGTCATCTTCTTATCAACCAATGACGTCACGATTCCTTATCTTATCTTGATCTTGATCTTGTTCAGAGTGACCACCCTACTACTAAGATTTTAAGGTTTACAACTGTAAAGGCCTGTTTCACTGGGATGGTTTCTATTTGGAAATGAAAACAATTAAATTCAGTTACATTTGCTCTGGTTACTGTTACTAAGTAGTAGACACCATTTACTACCATGCTGATTTTGCCACTGGAGGATGCTGGAAGTCTTATTCGGCCCTTGTCAGCACAATAGGATTTTGAGATTGACAACTATAAAACGGTCCGTTTCATCCCCGTGGCTCAGAACGTGATTCACTTACTCTCGTTAATCGAACAGTATTCGTAAGACAGTGGTGAAATAAAGACGAATTTTTCGGAGTGTTGTTACAATTGGCATTTAAAATCTGCATATTTGTACTTGTAAACAGTTCCTCTTGGTAAGTATTATTATAAATTATATCACCGATTATCTGTTGTAATTATGGAGTTTTTATAAAAGTTTTATTTTTATTTTTCTTCTAATAACTTCAAATATAGAGCTGACCATTATTATTTTTTTTTCAAAAGTTGTTTTGTAACCCAAAAAATTATTATATTATTTATTACTATAAAAATTTTAAATCTAATTTCTTAAATTTCAGTTTATTTTCAAAAAGATTATCATAGATAATCTTTAATAAATGAAAGAATATTATAGATAATTTTGTTAATATCAAAACTAGGAAATTTAAATTTTAATGAATAAAATGTTTTCAAGAACAAATGTGTAATTTAATTTCTTTCTTGTAAATTCTTTCCACATGATAATGATAAAAATAAAAATAAATAAATGAATTACCATTTGTTCGGTGCGCCCATGTCAGCTTTTCAGGTTGGCGACGTCCAGCCTAGCGCCGGCCCTGGGGAAAAGTACAAAGTGCTGGCAGCACTTGCTTGCTGGTCTCTTCATCGGTGGTGGCTTATAATTATTGATAGTCATGGGCCAGCTATCTCCGGTGGAGACTGAACTGTCCAATCAGTCTCCAAAAGCTAGATAGTTTAAGGCCTCGCCTACTCACCATAATGGTAAAAAAGGCGTTAACTTATCATTATTATTTTATCAGCAGTAAAATATTTCCACATTTTAGTTTATAAAGATTTATTAAATCTTTACATATCTCCAGTTTTAATTTTAATGTTTTCTTTAGTGATTAATGAATATCATTATCTGTAATTAGTGGTTGAGTTTGTTTGTTGATAAAATCTAATCCTTTATCTGTTTGAATCTTTTCGAGAATTCTTTCTTTAAAAATCAGTTTAAATAAATTTACATTTCATTTCCTGTGATGCACTGTTTTTACTTTTGGTCTCTGTATGTTATTTGTATTTAAGACAATATCATTCTTATTTCTCCCTCTTCTGCTGCTTATTCTTCTTTTTCATCTACCTAAGTCCTTTTTAAAACCCTTTTGGCTATAGACCTCCCTCCGTTTGTTTTTCTCTGTTAAAGACTAGTGAATATCAGCATTCTCCAACAATCTTCACTAGGTCTAGTATTCCTAATCCATCTTTTTAACTTTTATGATTGCCATTATAATGGTTATAGCTTCACTTTCTCCTAAGAGATAAAACTTACGCGTTCGATTTTGCATAGCTTATCAGTAGCGAAGCCTGTGTGGTCAGTGCAAGTGGGTTTGCACCCAAGGGCGCTTGGCCACCTGAAGAGGGACCTCGGCTCGTCTCTAGTTGCCGAACAGAAGCATATTTTACAAGCATTTATTCGACCTGTTCCAGAGTTAGTCGACCTCTAGCACAAACAAGCAGATAGGTTTGTATTTAGGGTAACTGTAGTATGAGATCCATTTCCCATGATACAATTTTCTTATCTTTTATGTCAAATATATCTTAATTTACACCCTCCTTCATGCTTTATGTACCTTGCTATTGTATTTAATACTTCCATTTTTGAAGCATTATATTCTGTAATTATTTTCCCTAGAGAACAAATACCATCTATATTTTTTTTAGTTCCTCAGATGGCAATAAAGACCTGGAAGTGGCATTTGCACCCATAACTCTAGATGGCCTGAAGAAGACGTTAGTTGAATTATAGCCCATGACTGCAGGAACTTTTCCATCTTTCTTCTAGAAGTTTCCGAGTTAGTCGAACTCGGGCATATGAAAGCAGGTTTTTTTTTTTTTAAACTAATTTATTTTTGTCTCGTAAAACCAAAAAAATTGACCTGTGAGCACAGAGTGTTTAAAACAATAATATATTTACTAGGGCTCGGAATCACAAAATAGCGGCATCGTCTGCCGTCTCTTCATCTGATACTGTTTAAAATTAGTGATGGACGTGGGCAGGTATTTCGGATTGACTAACGTTGGCGTTTGAATTCCCCTCCAACTCCAAAAGTTAGATGTGGCTAAAACAGAATTGCCTACTCCCTATAGGAATAAAAGGCGTTTGTGAATGGATTTTTTTTTTTCAGTTAACAATATACCAGGGTACATGTTCTTAAAACATCTAAAACAGTAATTAAGAATGATTGTACTGTATACCGTATTTGCCGGCGTACAAGACGCACCGACGTATAGGATGCATCACCTTTTTTGTACACATTTTTTAGGAAAAAAAATTTATCAATGAATATTATAATAAATTTACAGTATTTCAAATATAAAGTAATAAGTAAGTCTACTTTCAACAAATACCTAATCTAACTAGAAAAGAATAACGACCTTTTAATCGTCAAAATCCAGAAATTCATCTCCAGAGCTAAATGAAGACACACTTGAAACCTCTTCTAAATCAGAATCTGAGTCCTCATACCACAAATTGTCCTCTGTACCATCCAGTGCATTACTAATTCCACACTTCTTAAATGATTTAACCACTGTCTCAGTTTTCACAGCATCCCTTGAAGCTTTGACTCACTCAAAAACTTCCGAAATGCTAGGCCTCTTCCTTCTTCCTGATGGTATAATCTAAAAATCTAAAGAGTCCATCCAGCTGTTCCATTTCTCCTTCATTAATCCCTTAAATGGTTTACTAATACAGACATCTAAAGGTGGAAGCTGACTAGTTAGACCTCCTGGAATTACAGCTAACTGAGTTTTCAATTCCTTGAGTTTATTTGTAACATCGTCTGTTAGGTGAGAACGAAACTGATCCCATACTAGCATGGCAGGCATCTTCAACAGTCCACCAGGCGCCTAGACCCAATTTTATCTATCCATCACTTTATTCCTCCTCTATCCATCCAGCCTTTTGCATGAACATATACAAACACTCCTTTAAGCAGTTTTTCTTTGGGTAGCGTCTTCCTTTTAAAAATCAATAGTGGCGGCAATTTTATCCCATCCGCACAGGAGGATAAAACAACCCTGTAGTGAGTGTTTTCGTGCCCCGAAGTTTTAATAGTAACAATTTTAGTGCCCTTGGAATCTGCAGTTTTGTTTGAGAGCACATCGAAAGTCATCAGAACCTCATCCATGTTTCCTGTTTGCGCAAGTTAAAAATTTTCTCGTTTCCTTGCGTTAATGACGAATCGATGAAATTCAATCATTTTTCTTCATATTCAGCTGGCATCTTTTGTGATATTTTTGTTTTAGTCCGCATGCATAGCTAGTTTCTTTTCATAAATCTTGAACACCATTATGTTGATCCAGAAAAGTTGGCGATCCATCTGTTAGTGGCTATCGCTTTCGCTTGATGAATAATCATTTTTGTAGACATCCCGCTTTTCTGTGGTCTAAAATTCAAGTATTCAGTTCTCTCTCAAGTTCAGGCCATTTTTCAGTTCCACTTCGTAGGTTTTACTGTGAATTTACTGTGAATTGCTTTTTTTAAATCCTCTTCCTGATTCCGCCAAGTTCTTATTATTTTCTCAGTTGGGGTGGTCCGTAATGTGCCTCTCTGCAGCCTTGTTTCCATGTTCTTTAGCATACGCAATCACACGTAGCTTGTATGCAATACTATATGCGATGTACGCCATTTTTTAGCAAGAAATTTAGAGAAACTTTAATGGCAGTAATTTATCACCGTTCACAACTGCGACAACAATTGAAAAGCTTAAACGAACAGGACACAGCTGTGATCGTCGATGACAGCACATCCGCATCCACTGAACTCAACCTCAGTGTTTCTCAAAGTGTGGTACGCGTACCCCCAGGGGTGTTTGATAGGTCTTCAGGGGATCGGTGGCAATTTCCGGCTATGCATCATTAACGCACAGAATAAAATTCAAGGTATCCGTGAAGTTCGAGATCGTAAAACGTTCCTATTGTATCACTGAATAAGGTACAGAGACATCTGCAGGCTGTGCAATATGTTTCTCAACAAACAGTTCAATTAGAGACAACTGGGATAAAAACAACACTAACTAAGGAATCGCATATCCCCCTCCCACAGTAAATGCTGTATGACTCAAGCAAAACCATATGCTGCAGGTGCAACATATGGTTTTGTTTGAGTGAACGTGTTAAAACGAAGAAATATATAGTGAATGTGTTTCAGATATTATATAAGGAATTCGGTTGAAGAGAATTAGCATTTCAACTCAACTGTCGGCTTGTCTTTGTCATTTAGTAGCACGATCTTTTATTAATACCGCACCAATCATATGAACGCGAATGTCTCAAGTTTGAGAAACACTGCTCTATGTAACTGGAATGCTCTCACACACACACTCCACAAGGAAGCAATAAAGAAATTGCCTAACTCGGGACAGAAAAAATTTTCAGAAATGAAAATAATAAAAAATTGAGTATCGGCTTATAAGATGTACCCTGTTTTTCGGACCTATTTTAGAAGAAAAAAGTGCGTCTTATACGCCGGCAAATGCGGTATTTATATTCCATCATTACTCATTGTGATTTTTTAATCTTGATCGTAGCTTAACATTCCGATCACTGAGAAAAATCTTCACTTTGAAGTACCAAATCATATAAACAAAAATCCTGAAAGCTCCTAAATTTACTTCCACCTTTTATTCCACAAGGGGAGTGGGCAGAACTCCTTTAGCCCTAACAACTTTTTCAATATTGGTGGGGAAACCAGTAGCGGGAACATGATAGACAACTGTCATCATCTTAAGGCCCTAAATTTCAAGTCATTTATAGTTGATTTAAGAGGCATGATTAAAATTCTAACTTTAATCGTGCCTCTTAATTTCTCCTTTTCCAAAAGGAGAAACCTCACATGCCTTTCCAGAGATAGACTAACTCGCAATCCACTCGAAGAAAGGCTTAAAACATCCTCTAGTCAGTAACCAGAATAATTTTAAAGTGAATAACAACCTTACAGTGAGTGAATCTACCTTCGGGTGAATTAGTTAGCATTATTGTCACCATTTCTACAGCTACCCAGGCACCTTTACTCATTTATTAGAAATTTAAAATTACGAATAATACTTCGACATCCACATTAGCGATCATTTTTTTCATTTAATATCAGATTTAAAGAAACTTTCTAGCTGTAAATCCTTCTCAGTTTTGTCACCTTGTAATAGTTTATGAAGAGAGTACGTGTAATTCTTTTAGTCGGAACAAAATTTTTGGAAATCTGTGGCCAGTCTTTACCCTAAAACCATGTGCTGATGATTTCAAAACACTGACAAGAGAGTACAACAGGCAAATGCCACCATCTTATGATCCAAACAATAACACTCGTGTTATTGTTTGAAATCGGCTGAGTTTGAAGACCATTTTTCCCGAGATGTGGATTAAAACCTAGAGTTTCCAAGCGAAAATTCTTACTTCCCTGTGCTAAAGATCAACTCTTAGAACAAGCAAAAGTAATGCATATGAAAAAAGTGCCTCCAGTCAGGGACAAAAAAAAAAAAAAAAATCGACTGTAGAACTAGCACTATTCATTCCATATTGGAAGAATTAAATATTATTTTTAATCCTTTACCAATGCCGTTTCACTCCATTAAGCCTCTAACATGAGTTTCTAAAGAGTAAACCAGCTGACAGTTGATCTTTAAAAAGAGTTAGCTAATGCTGAAGTTGCTCCACCTACTCTTTTGGGGAATAAAACGCCTTTAGTGATGTATTTATTTATTTATTCATGTATGTCATGCATTTTAAATACAATGTTTTGCGAATTTCAAATCATATGATATAAAAAGCATTAATAAACTCTTGATTTATTGGCAAAATTTGAAATAATGCGAATCCAAAATTATTCGAAAAATTTGGCAATAATCACGTATTTCATATCTTGCGCGCTGAGCGAGCTTAGTTTCTTATCACGTCGTGGCGCAACGATGCACGAAAACAAAGCATGGTGTGTGTATGTGTGAATGCTGTTGATGTCCATGTGTTTCGGAATTTCAGCGTGTGATTTCGCAATTTAGAATTTTTTAATCTTCCATAATGTAAGCAAAGCGTTCATTAAGTGCTGGTACTAGTGATAGCCATGATGCGATAGGCTCCTTATGAGAAATATTAATGCTGAGAAAATAAAACAAATCTGATATTTAAGCTGCAATTGGATGTGTTTAGATATTAAATTGGTGAACAATATACCATTTGACATATCGAAGGGTTGTGTGTTGAAAGCTTTTTTCACTTGGTTAAGGCACAAAGTATTTTTGATTCTTGGAAATTACTGTGATGCTATAATAGTGTAACAAAAAGCTAAGATGACATTAATGATCATGTTTGAAACTAGAAATACCAATAGTCGTAAATGTGCTCCGAGAACATGCACATCCAATGCTTTACGTTTATCCAGTGGCGTAGCTAGGGGCGTGCGCGGGGCGGGTGTCCGCCTCGGGCGGCACTTTTCACGTGAGACACAATTTTATTTTTCGACGATTTCTTCTATATATGTTAACTTAGTAATTATACTACTTAATTAACCGCGATGAGTCTTCGGACTCCTTGGAGGTATCAAGAATAATAATAATAATAATAATAATAATTAGTTTTAAACAACTATACTTACAACTAAAATAAACGTAATGTTTTAATTTCTTTCCCTAAGTGTTTTGACTTTATGTAATATTTTTGGTGTGTATTGAGAGCGGCGGCAAAAGCTCTAGCTACACCATAACTAGCTTTAATTATGCGAGGTCATCGGGAACGCATCGGTGCACAAAATGCGATCTCTTTATCTTGTACTAGAAAGGCGATTCCAATTCTAATATACTGAACACGAAATATAAAACCTTACAGAAGCGCATGTACCCATCTCCGTGTCTTCCCTCAAGGCATCATGCATTGTGTACTTTGGAAAGTTTAGGTGAGTTGTAGGCGTAGAGGTCGCCAGCTGAAGTTCACTGATAGTATTTTTAAAAAATATTTTTGTGGTTCAGATATAGGAGAAATTATTAAGAGCTCATATACAAACTTGGTGAATTCAAAATGCACTTATTTCGGTAATTTTTTTAAACTCGGTAATCAGCTTAATTTTTATAATAAAGTAACACCGGCAGTGGATGAGGGAAATGCATACACCATAACTGTTTTTGGAGTTTGCAAAAGCATTTGAT
Source organism: Typopeltis vanoorti (assembly GCF_054136105.1). Classification (NCBI taxonomy): domain Eukaryota; kingdom Metazoa; phylum Arthropoda; class Arachnida; order Uropygi; family Thelyphonidae; genus Typopeltis; species Typopeltis vanoorti. The sequence continues at coordinate 49,422,647 of NC_143557.1, read as the reverse complement.
GAGGTTTTACATGATAAACTTTCGACTATGATAAAAATTCGACTGTAATGAATCCATGTTGCCACCAATTGGTGAGAGTGATCATATGGTCTTGACCTGGGAGGTGGCTAAATGTGTGGAATTTTGAATTAAGACAGGGTACATGTGGAATTACCAGGCTGGTAAGTATGACAAGCTTAGGAGATTGCTTGGTTCAGTGCCATGGCATGTAAAACTGCAAGGGCTGGATGTTGATAGTGCATGGGAATTGGTTAAGGAGCGTTTGCAGAAGTAGGGAGATTCTTGTTCCATTGTATAAGGCTTTGATTAGGCCACACATGGACTATTGTGCCCAGATTTATTCACCAGGTTTTCAGAAGGATGAAGAGATGTTGGAAAGGGGCCAAAGGTGACTGACTAAGGTAGTTTCTGACCTCTGGAATGTTGAGTATGAGGAAAGATTGAGAAGATGTAATTTGCAGAGTCTGGTGGAGAGGAGGAAGAGGGGAGATATGATAGAGACCTACAGCTTGGTAAGGGGTTGTTATAAGATCAATAGTGGAGAAGTTCTATAGAGAATAATGGGAGATCAGGGGAGAACCAGAGGTCATCCCTGGAAACTGTATAAAGAGGGTGCGAGTAGGGGAGTAGTAAGAGGCAGGTTTTTTCCGTGCAGAGTTGTGAATGATTGGAATGCCTTGCCTGAGAGTGTGGTGTCTGTAAGGAGTTTGAGTGTGTTTAAGACACGGTATGATGAGATGTGTGTGTGTGTATGTATGTGTGTGATAAAAGGACCTCCAAGATGAGTCTTTGACTCCATGAGGTCTTGGGGTAATAATAATAATAATAATAAACTGGGTTTAGTTGGATTGGTTTAAATTTTAAAATGGTGGACAAAGGATTGTGTGTTGAAAGCTTTTTTCACTTGGTTAAACTATAAATTAAAGATTATGGTGAAGGGTATAGTGTGTTCAGGAGGGACAGAGAGAAAAGAATTGGGGGGAGGAGTGTTATTGATGATAGCTGATGAATTGCAGCCAAGGAGAATAGAAGTTGAACTGCAGGATAGTGAAAAGAGCACATTTGAGGCTATTTGGTTTGAGATCGAGGCCAGCAGAACAAAATATACAGTTGGGTGCTGCTGTAGACCAGGTGATGGAATAAATGATGGGGATAGTATGTATAGGCAAATAGACTCAATGAGTGGAAGATGGGTAATTATTATGAGGGATTTCAGCTATGGTAATATTGATTGGAAGGAGGAGAGGACACATGAGAGGAAGGAAATGGATTTTATGCAATTACTAAGGGATAACTACCTTAGACAGCATGTAATGGAATATACTGGTAGTTTGAGAGTGCTTGATCTAGTAATTGCATCTGAGAATTCGACTGTAATGAATATGACCATGTTGCCACCAATTGGTGAGAATGATCATAGGGTCTTGACTTGGGAGGTGGCTAAATGTGTGGAATTTTCAATTAAGACGGTACATGTGGAATTACCAGGCTGGTAAGTATGACAAGCTTAGAAGATTGCTTGGTTCAGTGCCATGGCAAGTAAAACTGCAAGGGCTGGATGTTGATAGTGCATGGGAATTGGTTAAGTGGCATTTGCAGGAGGTAATAGCTGACTACCTAGAGTCCGGATAGTAAATCAAGTGAGGGTTAAATGGATGAATAACACCATTAAGCTTGAGCTGCAAAGAAAGAAACAACTGTGGAGGGAAGTTAAGGAGAAAGGTGACCTGCAGGCACACGAAAAGTATAAAGCTCAAGCCAGAAGGGTAACTAGTGTGGTAAGAAAAACAAAAGCAGATTATGAAAGGAAATTAGCAATGCAAGCTAAAGAGAATCCCAAACAGTTTTTTCGATATGCGGCAAGTAAAAGAAAAGTATATGGCAAAATGATTTTAAGGAATGCCAATGGTAGGGAGGTAACTGAATCAGTTGAAATAGTGGAATTACTGAGCAAGCACTTTGCAAGAGTATATCATCCAGGTGGTGATGTTGCAGGAATGAAGGAACCAATAGCTTATACAGGAATTGAGGTGAATGAAATGGAGGTGAATAGTATATTCATCATCATCATCACGAATCATAGGCTCACTTCCCATTGATGTGTGATGCCTGTTTCACTATCTTCTTCCACCTTTTGTGGGCAAACAAAGTTTGCACCTGAAAGTATCTTCAGGACTGGGGTAAAGTGGTACAACACCAGGGCAACTCATTACAAAGGTGGAGAAAGCTACCAACACTCCTATCTCAGTATCTCCTATAATGCAAAACACATCTCCTTGCAGATATGTCTAATGCTATGCATTAAGGGAAGGACCACTACCCAGACTAGTTTTGACCTTTATTGAGGTCTCTTCAGTGGGAGCCAGGCCCAAGTGGAGATACCAGGCAGAAGTATTAGCAGGTCATCTCTACCTATAGGAGCTGCCAAATGGTGTGCCACCCTTTTTTTAAATAAATTACTCTGGATTTAGAGAAAGATGTTGAAAGTTTATTTTTCACTTGGTTAGAGTATAATAAAATTAGTTTAATCCTTTATCCAAGTGTGGGCAAACAAAGTTTGCACCTGAAAGTATGACCCTTCCCTTAATGCATAACATTAGACATATCCGCAAGGAGATGTGTTTTGCATTATAGGAGATACTGAGATAGGAGTGTTGGTAGCTTTCTCCACCTTTGTAACTAGTTGCCCTGATGTTGTACCACCTTACCCCAGTCCTGAAGATACTTTCAGGTGCAAACTTTGTTTGCCCACACTTGGATAAAGGATTAAACTAATTTTATTATACTCTAACCAAGTGAAAAATAAACTTTCAACATCTTTCTCTAAATCTAGAGTAATTTATTAAAAAAAAGGGTGGCACACCATTTGGCAGCTCCTATAGGTAGAGATGACCTGCTAATACTTCTGCCTGGTATCTCCACTTGGGCCTGGCTCACACTGAAGAGAACTCAATAAAGGTCAAAACTAGTCTGGGTAGTGGCCCTTCCCTTAATGCATAACATTAGACATCCGCAAGGAGATGTGTTTTGTATTATAGGAGATACTGAGATAGTAGTGTTGGTAGCTTTCTCCACCTTTGTAACGAGTTGCCCTGGTGTTGTAACACCTTACCCCAGTCCTGAAGATACTTTCAGGTGCAAACTTTGTTTGCCCACACTTGGATAAAGGATTAAACTAATTTTATTATACTCTAACCAAGTGAAAAATAAACTTTCAACTTCTTCCACCTTTCTTTGTCCAGTGCACAGTGTCGCAGTTTTTGTACACCCATTCCACACCAGTCTTTTATATCGTCTATCCATTCTCTCTATGGTCTACCTCTTCTGTTTAAACCATCCAAAATACCAAACATAAATGTCTTTATCTTCCAGTCCTCACTCATTCTACAGATGTGTCCATATAATTGTAGCTTCTGTTTTATAATCTTCTGCATTAGATTCTGTTTTGGTTGTATCTTCTGATAGAGCTCTTCATTGGTGATTTTCTGTACCCATCCTATTCTTAGAATCTTCCTGTAACAAGTTCTTTCAAATGACAAAATTCTTTTTCTTGATTCCTTATTTATTTATTACCCATGTTTCAGATCCATACAGTACACCGCTGAAGATGCATGTTTCCAATACTCGTAGTTTTGTTTGCAGACTGATCACTTTACTTTTCCAGATGTTATCCATGGCCTTCAGATTTGTTTTTCCCTTTGCAATCCTGATCTTTATTTCTTTTTTGCAGTTCAAGTCATATGTCAGTTTACTTCCAAAATATGTGAATTGTTCTACATTTTCTATATCAGTTCCATCCACTTGTATCTTTTGTTTCATGTTCTTCTCACCAAATACCATTGTCTTTGTTTTTTCAAAGTTCATAACAAGTCCAAATCTCTTCCCTTCCTCATTTAACAGTTTCAGTGTTTTTTGTAGTTTTCTTTCATCTTCTTCAATAATAACAATGTCATCTGCAAATCTCAGATTGTTAATTCTCATTCCGTGTACAGATATTCCTTTGGCATCTTCTTTTATTTTATCCATTGCTCTTTCTAAATGTGATGAAAATGCTTGGTGATATTGGGTCTCCCTGTTTAGTACCTCTGCTTGTTTTAAACCATTTCCCCAAATCATCACCTATTCTAACTGCTGCAACTGCATTCTGTTTTCTGGTAAACATCTTTTAATATAGCTATTAGTTTTTTTATCAATTCCATAGGATTCCAGAACTGCTAATGTCACTTTCTGATCAATACTGTCAAATGCTTTCTGAAAATCAACAAAGCAAGTATATATGTTTTTGTTTTTTCTCCTAGCTTTCTCTGCTATTAACCTCATTGTCAAAATCTGTTGAATTGTAGTTCTATCCTTCCTAAATCCTGCTTGCACTTCTGCAAGGTATGCTTCCAATTGTGTTCTCAATCTTTCTGTCAATATGATCATCATCACTTTACCAAGGTGACTTATCAAGGCTATTGTTCTATAATTTTTATATTCTAGCTTATTTCCTTTCTTGTATAATGTTACTAATATTGATTTCACCCACTCCTCTGGCATTTTCCCTTCTTTCCATACCATATTGCATAGTTGGTGCATTTCTGTAACCATACTTTCACCACCATATTTAATCATTTCTCCAGTAATGTTATCGTTACCAGGACTCCTGTTGTGTTTTAGCCGTCCTACTGCTTTTTCTACCTCTCCTCTTAAAATGTCCATATCATGCTCATTACCTGGTGGTGATATCTGCTTCAATTCTTCAATGAGTTTCCCAATGCTATCTGAATCTAGTTTTTCTTCATATAACTCACTACAGTATCTTGTCCACCGCTGTACAATTTTTTCTTTATTCATCAATACTTTGCCCTTTTCATCTTTAATTGTGGTCTGTTTTGGTTGCCACTTTCTATTAATGGTTCTGATCATTTTGTATACCTCCCTTGTTTTATGCTCTCCATAGTACTGTTCTATATTGTTGCATTGGGCTTCTAACCATTTCATTTTATCCATTCTGACTGCTTTTTTCACCTCATTACACTTTCTTCTATATTGCTCTTCTATTTGTTCTGATGTATCCCTTCTTATCTTCAACATTCTTTTCTTCTGTACTAACTTCAGTGTTTCTTGTGTAATCCATTTCTTCTTGATCTTCTCTTCTTCTGGTACTGTTTCTTCAACTGCATCTTCTATCGCCTTCATTACTGTTTTCACTCTTAAATTCGAGTTTTTTTCTTTCTCCACACTTTTAAGTTTCTCTGCTAACACTGTTCTGTACCTTCTTTCTATTTCTGCTTCACTTATTCGTGCTGTATCTCTTCTATTCTGTTGTTGGGGTTTATATTTCTTTTTCAATTTCATCTTGATGTTTGCAATCACTAAGCTATGGTCCGAGTCTATATCCACTCCTTGAAAAGTTCGACATTGCTGTACTGATGATATCCATCTTCTTTTAATCATAATCATATCAATCATGTTTTTGGTTTTCCCATCATTTGATCGCCACATCCATTTTCTACACTCTTTTTGTTGGAATCTTGTGTTACAGATCATCATCTCATGGTCCACAGCAAATTCTAACAATTTTTCACCTCGTTCATTTCTTTCTCCGAAACCATATTTTCCCATGACTTTTTCCCAACCATCATTATCTATTCCAACTTTGACATTCCAATCCCCTTCAATAATTAGCACATCTTGCTTTGGTATTGTTTCTATTGTCTCTGTCAGATCTTTGTAGAATAAGTCAATATCCTCATCTGTGCTGTCAGATGTGGGTGCATATATCTGGACTGTTGATATGTTGAATGGCTTTGCCTGAAATCTTGCTGCTATGATTCGTTCATTTACTCGTTTGTAGCCTAACAGTGCCTCTCGAGCTCTTTTGCTAAGAAGGAAGCCAACTCCTGCTTCGTGCATGGTGTCATGTCCTGACCATATTACTTAGCATCCATTGATCTCTCCAGATGATGTCCATCTCATCTCTGCCAATCCTAGTATATCCCACCGATATCTCTTCATTTCCTCACGAAGTAGTTCTAATTTTCCTGACATCCAGAGTGTTCGCACATTCCATGTTCCTACTGATAACAGTTCTGTTAGTTTCTGTTTCCTTTCGGTATCCCACTTTTCGATCCAACCCCGATCGCTTGATTGGTATCGCGGGCCTTGTTTATCTGGGTGATGCCCGAGCCGGCATGTTGTAGCTGTTGGTTGTATAGGCATCAGATAACAATCATGTTTTTTCTTTACAGTCAGGGCATCGACACTCATCTGACCGACCCTCTTCCTTTATCCAGGCTTGGGACTGGTATGAGACCCCTAAGGATCCCATGGCGGAGTTGAATAGTATATTACAAAACCTTAATGTGAATACATCTGTGGGATTGGATGGCATACCAGCCCGGGTCTTACGTGAAGCAGCCAAAGAATTGTCAGTGCCCTTGACCATTTTGTTTAATTTGAGTCTCAGGTCTGGGTTAGTCTCGAGGGGGTGGAAGGAGGGGAAAATAGTTCCATTGCATAAAGAAGGCTCCAAGACTGCTGTTGCATATTACTGACCGATCAGCCTACCAGGAGTCATTGTCAAGGTATTGGAGAAAGTAGTCAAGAGGAAAATACAGGAATGGATAGATGATAATGGGATACTGTATGGAGAACAGCATGGTTTTGTGAAGGGTAGATCATGCCTTAGTAACTTGCTCACGTTTTATAACACAGTGATGGCTGAACTGGATAAGGGTAATGGATTTACAGTGATACTGCTGGACTTCGCTAAGGCCTTTGACAGGATACCACATGGAGTTCTAATCAGTAAACTGCAGCAGATGGGGATGGATATAGGGTTGGTGAGATGGATAAGAGGGTGGTTGATGGAGAGATATCAGAGAATAGTTTATTCAGGAGTAGAGTCCAAAAGAAGGCCTGTGACCAGTGGTATGCCGCAGGATTCTGTTCTTGGACCACTGCTGTTTAATTGTTCATTAATGATATAGGAAAGGATCTGTTCAGTTGTTTGCTGATGATGCAAAGTTGGGTAGAGCAATAGTGAATCCACATGATGTCAAAATTTTGCAGAATGATTTGGAAGACTGGGCTAAGGAATGGATGCCAGTTTAATGTGGCAAAGTGTAAGGTTATACATTTTGGGATGAAAATAATAGAAGCAGTATACCACATTGGTGGAACTGTACTCCAGGAGATTGACAAGGCCAGGGATTTGGGAGTGTTGGTGGACAGGGAGTTGAAGTTTAGGGGGGTACATTGCAAAAGTGGCTAAATCAGCTCATCAGATCAGTTGGTTATTGAAGAATACTTTGACGAGCAGAGACAAGCAAGGTATTGTTTTTCTTTATTGAGCATTGATAAGACTCCATCTTGACTACTGTGCCCAGATCTGGGTGCCAGAGTTTCTTCTTGATGGGGAGGAGGTAGAGAGGATCCAGAGGCAAGTGACCAAGATGATATCTAGTCTATGGAACGAACCTTATGAGAATAAGTTGAAGATCTGTGGGGTTTCAGAAATTGGCTGATAGCAGAAGAGGAGTGATATGATTGAGACATTCAAATTACTGAAGGGTTTTTACAAGATTAATTCAGAGGAAATTTTTCAGAACAGGTCTAGTAGTGGAAGAACTAGGGGCCATGCATGGAAACTGGGGAATAGTGTGGTTAGCAAGGGTGTTAGAACTAGGTTTTTTTGCTTGGAGAGTGGTGAATGAGTGGAATAAGCTGCCAATGTCTGTTGTGGGTGCCATGACTGTGAATGAGTTCAAGGCAAAGTATGATAGATACTGTGTGGATGCTGAATAGTTGTTCTGGATGTGATGTTTAGGGCCTCCCTTGATGAGTCTAAGCACTCCTTGGAGTTGCCCGTAATAATAATAATAAAAAAGATGCCAAGAAATTATATTTTTGGTTTAATCCTTTGTCCAAGCATGTAAGCAAACAAAATTTGCACTTGAAGTATCTTCACATTAGTTGCCTTAGTAACCCATAATGCAAAGTACCTCACCCCCCCTTCAGAGGTGTATAATGCTATGCATTATGGGAAGGGCCACTACCCAGACAGTTTTGGACCTTTATTGAGGTCCCATTGGTAGATCCAAGAATTGAGGAGCAATATCATTTACAAACTGGGTTCCACACATCATTACACTAGGACCATTACTTTTGACCTTTATGTCAACGATATTGTTGTTGGAATTTAGGAAGATATGCAGTTGTTTGCAGATGATGATGATGACAAGGTGAGGAAGGTTATTGAGTGTAGTGCTAATGTGGTGTCTCTTTACGAAGATCTGAATAATTTGGAAAAGTGGGTAAAAGAATGGGGATATCAATTTAAAATTGTCAAGTGTAAGGTTTGAATTTTGGGATCTGCAGATGAGTCACTACATACATAGGATTATACTGGAAGTGGAGAACACACAGGATCTTGGGGTTATGGTGGATTGCAATTTGAGATTTAAAGGGCATACTGCAAAGGTTGTAAAGATAACTCAGAGGATTGCTGTGATATTAAGAAGAATGTTAATCAGCAGAAATAAAATGGTAGTGATTCCATTGTATAAGGTTCTGTCGTGCCACATTTGCACTACCCTGCTCAAATCTGCTGACTAGGGTGTGAAAGAGAGATGAAGACGCTATGAAGAGCGTGCAGGGGTTGTTGACAAAATGATTTCAGTACTGTGGAATGTTAGTTATGAGATAGATTGTAGTCATAATATTCTGAGTTAGGCAGATAGAATGCAAAGAGGTGATATGATTGAGACATTTAAGCTGTTGAGATGTATTCATCAAATGGATATGAGAGAAATTTTTTGGATGGTAGAACAGAAGGAAGGTGTAAGAACTAGAGACCATCCTTGGAAATTCTTCAAGGGTGTGGTGAATAAGAAGATGAATTTTTTCTTTTTATTTTCAGATGCTGAGTGAGTAGAAGGCATTGCCCTAATATGTTATGAATGCTAAGAATGTGAATGAGTCTTCAATATTACAGATATATTGCAGATGGGAGTATTTTTTATGAAAGGTTCTATGTTCTATCATGCCACATCGGGACCAACCACATGTTGGTCCCGAGGGGGGGGGGAAGAAGGGAAAATAGTTCCATTGCACAAAGGAAGGTCCAAGACTGATGTAGCAAATTACCAACCGATCAGGATATCATGAGTTGTTGTCAGAGTTGGAGAAGTTGATCAAGAGCAAAATACAGGAATGGATAGATGGAAATTGGATACTGTATGGGGGCAGCATGGTTTTGTGAAGGTTAGGTCATGCCTCAGTAACTTGCTTACGTTTTATAATACAGTGACAGCTGAGTTGGATAAAGATAATGGGTTTACCGTGATACTGCTGGACCTTGCAAAAGCCTTTGACAGGATACCAAATGGAATTCTAATCAGTAAACTGCAGCACATGGGGATGGATTTAGGGTACCCGAGCCATAGCAGAGGCGTAAGGCTAATTGAGTTTCGTGAGCAGAATGATCTGATAATACAAATAGGTTCTTTCAACAACCAAAAAGACAAATATATATCTGGAAAGCCTATATGGTTAAATAAAAAACCAGATTGATTATATAATGATTATAAAAAAAATTTGAAAGAGCATTGCAAAATAAATCCCATAGCAGATATAAACTTAGACCACATCCAGTTCTTTTAAAATTAAAAGTAAGACTAAAAAACACTAAAAGTAGAAATAAAAAAACTCACCTGAATTTTAATTACTTAAAGAATGGTTCAGTTAAAAATAAGTATGCAACAGAAATTAAATTATTTTGAACACATTAGAAAGTGAATATCATTTAGAACATAAAATGGAAATTGATAAACTGAAGATGAAAAAAGAATGGAAAAGTTTCAAGGAGACTATTAAAGATGCTTCTTATGACTGTTTCTCTAAAAAAAGATTAAAAACAGAAGAAGACCATGGATGAGTGAAAGCATATTAAATGTGTTTAACAAAAAACACAAGCAGAAAATTATTATTATTCCTGACACCTCCAAGGAGTCCGAAGACTCATTGCGGGAGGACACCTACAACTGTCTCAACCACTACACCGAACCTCTACTATGAGTTGGCTCCATCAATGCCATCTACCACCCATTTCCACCACCACAACTGGTATTTTATGTCTGTAAATTGCGTGTGTTCTGAAGGGCCGATTTGTCTATATGCTTGATGAAAAACCCGAGTTTTCGGGAGAAAAAACCCTGCTGCCTCCGTATGAGATCAGCTAACTCACCTTCGATTGAAAATCGTCCAGATAAAGATTCCTCCTGTCGCGACGAGAATCAAACTTCGGCCTATTCCAATCGAAGGGCACAATGTATCATTGTTCTTCCAATTGCGCTACGGAGGCGCTTAAAATAAACCACAATATAAAATCTTTAAACAATATAGGCAGGCAGAGAGGCCAGTGAAACAGCTTCATAATAAGTGCAAGGAAATGGAAGACCTAGAAATAAAACAAAAATCTTGAGAGGTATACCAAACAAAATAAAAAAACAAAAAAGATGAATGATCCACAGAACTCTCCATTCAAGAGGAGTGATGGCAAAATGTGATTTGATACTGATGAAATTAAGAAAAGGTGGATTGTGTACATTTCAGATCTTTTCAGAGATGGGTAGAGAGATATATTATCAGAGTTCAACATTTTTGAACATGGTTTCCCATACTAAGAGAAGAAATATTAGGCGCTATAGAGCAAATGAAGACAGGTCAGCACCAGGTCAAGGTGACATTTATACAGTCCTAGCAGCAAATGGAATAGAAGAACTATTAATCATGTATATGAAAGTGGATATGTTCCTGATTAACTCAGGAATTTCATCTTTCTAAACATTCCAAAAAAAAAAAAAAAAAGTTGTGCAGTTGAATGTAAAGATTACAGACAAGTAAGCCTAATGAGCCATATAATAGCATTTCATAAATTAACATAACACAAGAAAAGAGTGAATAAAAATAAGATAATATAATAATATTACTATTATAATTCTACTGGCAAGAATGAAATCAAAAATGTCAAATGATATAAAAGTCATCAAAGGTGGAATTATAAAAAACAAAGAAATGAGAGGATTGATGGCCTTGTTGGCTGAGTGGTTAACGTATCCGCTTTCCATCCAAAAGGCCGTGGGTTCGAATCCTGCCATGGGAATGGATGTTTGTATTGTCAGTGAAAATACTAGTGGTGGTGGTGGGAGGTAGATGGCATTGGTGTAGATCGTGATGGTAGTAGCAGTTTATTGTAGTTGGTGGTGGAGACAGAATTGTAGATCAGGTGCCTTCCCTTAATGAGTCTTTGGACTCCCTGGAGGTGTCCTGTAATAATAATAAAATAACATTTAGTATTATTTTCAGACTTCCATGGAGTCAAAGGTACATCTGTCACACACAACTCATTTCGTGCTTTAAATACATTCTCTGCAGTCACCACACACTTAGGTAATACGTTACAATCATCCACCACTCTTCATGCAAAAAATTATTCTAGTCCAATCTCCCACCATCCTATAAACAAACTCTTCAATGTTAGTCTGATAAAAAACCCTTACCAACTTACATATCTATCATATCCCTTCTCCTATCCATTACATAACATTACATGAATGATACTTAGAAACTTGGAAATGCAGAAAGATGTTTATTATTATTATTATTATTATTTGACACCTCCAGGGAGCCCAAGACTCATCGAGGGAGGGTACCTATTCTACAGCTCTCTGTCCCCATTACTCTGTTGGAACATCCTTCTTGGTTCTATGGTTCGCCATCTTGTTGTAATGTTGTTCTTAATAAAATCAATTAATTGCTGAATGATTACTAATCAAAATGTAGGGAAATTTATATTTATACTGCACCACTATATTTAGATTAGTCTATGTAAAATAGTAGAATCAATTTTCAATTAACTTAGCAGTCTCCTTATTCATACAGGCCAAATTTAATATTTTTCACTTAGGGCTCCCGCAAGATTCGAACTTTTTATGAATGGTGCAATGAAAAAGAATCAGGCACACACAATATTGAAATCAACAAAACAAAACATTTAATACGAGGTTATATGACAAATACATAAATTTAACTCCAAAAATAAGATAATACAATTAACTGTCAGAACATTCATATTAAATTAGATTTTAGATCTTCAAATACAAAATTCACAGTTCTCTCAATCACAAAGATTGTTCACGCAGATCAATACTACAGAATTTCTTGCTAAATAAATTTTCTGGTATCACTCAGTTACACTCTATATTTAACACTTAGCAATCACTTATAACATTATTAATCGCGGCAGTTACTGCTTCAAGGGGAATTATTTTCAAACTTCTAACTTCGGCTTAATTCAGTGAAACACCACAGTAAATGTTAGGATATTAGAGACGGAACTATCACTTATACTGTCACATTGAAATAAATAAAATAGGACTATTCTTACTGGGATTAATCCTTGCACATCAGATTCAATGTGAGCACATTTCAAACTATATTCACTTGGTACTTCGATGGAACACTATTCAAAAGAATTCTTCAAGGAGATAACTGAATTATTAATTATCATGCTACACAATTCTTGACGGGCTTACTATGATACAGAACAATTATTCCATGTTTACTACTGTATAACAAATTGAGCTTTGTACAATCCTTCTTTAAAGTGCTATAGGAATACGTAGTAATTCTAAAACTTAGTGGATTTATTCTTAATCTTCTGTTTATCTTCTGGTCTTTCAGTTATCTCATTACGGCACTAAATTCCTATTACTGCCACTGCTGACTTTACTCTAAGCTGTCTATAGGTTTTCTCCTCGTCTCCATACACTTCTGAATACTACTCCCTTGAATTTCCTGCCCTTCAGTCTTCTTGTTTACCTTTACCTCTCGCTTATAAGCCTTCCTTCTTCCCGCCTCAAACTTGTTCACTCCGTCCAACTCATTAATTTCTCCTCTCCCAATTATCAAAGCTCATGCCCTAAGCTCGCACGTTCTATTTTATTTCTATCTCCATAGCAACGATCAACACAGAACATAAACATAAGCATTAACGTTACATAAGGTTATACCTTTACACTGAGTAATGAAAAATAATAATAAAAATATTATAGTTACTTAATTTCTCTTTCATTTCATTTACAAATAATAATAATAAAATATATGTTACAGTTTATATAAGGCACATAAAAGTTATATACATAGAATTCCTCATAATATTATTGAAGGAATAAAGTAATAAGATAAGTGTTATTTACTACAGAGTTCTTTCAATAGTATAATATACATTAAAATAATATAATTAAATAATAGCTGATAAAATTCAAGGATGATACATGAATAATAAATCTTAAGCAAGGGACTAACAAATAATATTTAAAAGTCTTGCTTAGTATATGGTAGATTATGTTAAATGTGAATGAAGAATAAAAATATACAAAACAATTTCATTCACAGTTTAACAACTCAACCTCATTCACCAAAGCATCATCTACGCCAACGCCATCTACTGTCCACCACCACCACCACTAGTATTTTCACAGACATTCACAAACATCCATGCCCACTGCTGGATTCGAACACGCAGCCTTTTAGCTGGAGAGCTGATACGCTAATCACTCGGCCAACCAGGCCTGCCTGGTTGCTGATCTTGATACCAAATTTGTTACAGCAATTATTCAATTTAGTCAGGGAATCCTGCAGACCTGTGCTGGACTTATTCAGAAGTATAACATCATTCGCATAAAGTAAAGATTTAAGATTAGCATTGCTAATGTCGACATCAGATTTAATTATTATTATTCAGGCCTCCATGGAGTCAAAAGACTCATCGTGGTAGGTCCTTCCTAAGAAACACAAAGTCTATCAAGACTCATCGAGGGGAGGTCCCCCCCCTAAGAAACACAAAGTCTATCATACTACTCCTTGAACTCATTGATTGTTCTCGCTCTCACCACTCCATCAGGTAATGCATTCCATGGTTCAACCACCCTCCATGCAAAGAAACCACTCCTCACCTTCTTGCTCACAGTTTCCTTTCGTAACGTCCAGGGATGGCCTCTTGTCATCACTCCTTCCTGCTGTTCAACCAAGCGAAAGAACTCCCCAGTGTCAACCCTGTAACCACCTCTCAACAGTTTAAAAGTCTCAATCATATCACCTCTCCTTCTTCTATCCACCAAACTCTGCAGTCCACATTCCCTCAGCCGATCCTCATAACTATCATTGTACAGTCCTGAAACCATCTTTGTTATCCGCCTTTGTACCCTTTCCACAGTTCATTTATCCCCTTCAAACCCTGGGGACCAAATCTGAGAACAATAGTCCAAGTGTGGTCTGATCAGAGTCTTATACAACGGAATGATAACTGTTTTATCTCTGCAGGTCAGTGTCCTTCTCATTATTGCAGCAATCCTCTGTGTTACCTTCACCACCTTTGCAATATGCCCCCTAAATTTCAGGTTTCTATCAATCATCAACCCCAGATCTTTTGTCTCCCCTACTTCCTCCAGTATAACTCCTCCCATAGAGAATGTAGCATCCCATCAATGTTTCCCAAACCTCAAGACCTTACATTTTGCTGCATTAAACTGACACCCCTCCCCCATTCATTTGCCCATCTATCTAGCTTATTCAAATCCTCTTGCAGGGCTACCACATCTGCACTATTACTAATAATCCTTCCCAGCTTCGCATCATCTGCAAACAACTGAATATTCCCTTGCTGTCCACTGGCAATGTCATTGATATAAAGATTAAACAATATAGGTCCTAGTACTGAGCCCTGTGGGACCTCACTTGTAACCTTCTGCTTCCTTGAAACTGCTCCACCATACACAACTCTCTGATACTTATCAGACAGCCAATCCTGAATCCAGTTGACCAATCTGACATCCAGACCCATGTGATGCAACTTAAATATCAGCTTATCATGTGGTACCATGTCATATGCCTTCGCTAAGTCTAAGAAAATTGCAGTATATGCCTTTCCCTCATCAAATGTTCTTGTAACTTTATTATAAAAGGCTAGCATATTGCTAAAACAAGAATGCCCTTTCACAAATCCATGTTGACTCCCACAGATAACTTTACCCTCATCTACCCAATGCTGTATACAGTCCCTCACTACTTTCTCCAAGATCTTAACAACTACTGATGACACACAGACTGGCCTATAATTAGACATTTCAGTCTGTTACCACCCTTATGCAATGGCACTTTGTTACCTTCCTTCCATTCCCTGGGCACCTTTCCCACAGCCAGACTTTCATTGAAAAGCCAGGTCAAAGGCACTGTCAGTTCCCTAGCACATTCTCTCAAAACTCGTAGTGAAATACCATCCAGTCCCAAAGCTTTACTGACATCCAGAGTACTCAGTATCTGAAACACACTCTCCTCCTGTACATCTAAACCTCGAACCAGCCCTATCCCTCTAGCATTAAAACTGACTCCTCTAGGATGAAATACTCCAATAAAGTGTTCATTGAACAATTCCATTATGTCCTCTGCATCAGTCACTCTATTCCCATTTTTATCCCACAATATCATTCTTCCACAGTCATTTCTCTTCCTACTGGCCACATAGCTGAAAAATTCCCTACGATTTTCTTTGGATCTTAGGGCCAATCTCCTCTCATATTCCAGTTTCGCTTTCCTTATCACACTAGTCACTCTTCTGGCCTGTGTCTTATATTCTTCATGCATCTTCTCTTCACCTGTCTCCTTATATCTCTTCCATAGCCTCTTTTTCGCATGCAATTCCTGTTTAATGTTGTTTGTCATCCACTTTACTCCAAATTGTGTTCTCTTCTTGACTCGTGGTATACAACTTACCGTTGCTGCTAACAAATATTTTTTCACAATTTCCCATGCACTAATGATATCCCAGCCTTCCAATTCCTCCCTCCATGAAACTTCCCGAAGTTGACGTCTAAGACTATTATAATCACCTGCTTTATAATTCCACATAAGTTCCCTTCTCTTTGATACTCCTGCATGTCTATTCATTTTCCAAGTCAAAACCATATGGTCACTCTCTCCAACTGGTGGGAGAGATGTCATCTCAGTTATTATCAACTCTTCTGATGCTATAACCAAATCCAAAACTCTTGAACCTCTTGTTACCTCAGACATTTGTCCCTCAAGAATTCTAGAAATTCCATTCCCCTATTGCTACATGCATCTTCCTCTCTCCAATTTATATTACTGTAGTTAAAATCTCCCATAACAATCATTCTTCTTGCACTTGCTAAACTTAGCTGTCTAAACATCTCCTGGTCCCCATCCTCTGTGCTCCTGGGTCTGTAGCAACACCCACTAAATATCCTGTCTTGCCTACCTCTACCTCACACCATATGCTCTCAAAATCATTTGTCTCACTTCCTTCCAAAGCCTCCATCCTAAGATGACCTATGTCCACTCTTAGAGGACATAGGTCATCACTTATCATAAGCAGTACCCCACCACAATGCTTTCCCCTCCTATCCTGACGAAAAATGTTGTACCCAGCGACTTCTATTCCTGTTATTATATCCCCTTCTGTCAACCACGTCTCAGTGATCCCAATAACTTTTGGCCAGGCTGATGCTATCTGAGCCACCAATTCCTCTCCCTTATTCCGGATACTCCTGGCATTAGTATAAAGCATATAAATGCCATTGTTTCTATACCCAGCATTATTCCTTCTAGACTCCACTGGGCTCAGTGTTACCTGATGTTGTTTCCCTTCTCCCAAATATCCATTCCCACAAGAGGCCACCCCTGCTATCATCCTCCTTGGGACACACTGACTCATTCAGAACAGGAATCGCTCCAGATGCCTACATCCTTCCTCATTCAAATGTAAGCGGTCTCTCGCATACAATTCTTCTCTTTCTTCAAATGCACTCCAAGTGCTTATGCATAGACTCTCACTGTACTATGCAGACTTTCGAGACCAAATCTGACAAAATAGTGTAGTTATTCCTTGTCTTGTATAAATAGATTAAATTCTCTTTACTCTCCTGCTCTTGTAAGTTCAAAATTATATATATATATATATATATATATATTTATTTTATTATTTTTTTTTTTTAATCAATTCTTATATGCTGGTCCTTCTTTTTCTCATTATTTTGAAACGTTATGACTCTGGCTAACCTGTCTGAACTGCTGCATAGGTAACATTGACATATCTGCAATAAAAAGAAAAAAAATTTGAAAATTTCTTATAGTAACCTCACCAATATGTTTCTCCTAGAATTTATAATGAAGACAGCATAAACTGAAATGATGCTTAACAGAAGAATAATATGACATTCTATTTCCAATCTATTTTCCATCTTCTGGTGCATATGCATTGATTATTGTTATGTGACCTCTTAATGTTTTAAGTCCAGTTCTTATCAGTCTTTCATTCCATTAGTTATAATATACAATATTGTTCTTCATAGATTTATGTTTCATAATCCTCTATACCCTCCTTTACATTTTTTTTAACTCTACTGTAGATTTATAAATAGTTATTTGTTTCATTGATATCTTTTTGCTTTTTCTTTGGTTCTGTTATTACACATATCTTTTTTTATTGATGGCTTGGTTTAGTTGTTCATGAATTTTCTCTTCTTTGTGTTTAATGCCTCTTACATTCCATGTTGCAATTTTCATTATATATTCCTTCTTCCAATTTCATCTACCTTATCCTGAATCATAGTCTTTCCCCCTGATATTATATCCAACCTTTCTTTGACTGAAACTTAAAAGTATATCAAATTTCCCCAGGACAGGTTACCAATCTGTCACTGGATAAGTCTAGGGTGGTGTTGCTACCTAATGCCTTTGGACAGGCTGTTCTAATAGCATTTACTCAGTTAGGGTTATACTGCCCGGTACTCAGTTGTCAGTGCTTCATTTGTATGTTTAGAACAGAGTGGAGTGAAAGAACAGGGTGAAATGCCAATTTCACCATGTGAAGGTGAAATTGGCATTTGATTGGGAAAGGCTGTATATTGCACTTTACCACCCCTTCACATTCCAAATATAGTGTATATATAAATGATAAAGCTCTCTCTCTCTCTTTTTACCTCCCTTCCTCCCTCCCCTCTTTGTGTGTTTGTGTGTGTATGTTGTAGTAGTTTTAAAATACTCAAATAATTTTGGTTGTATAATTCTACAAAATTTTTAGAAATTTAAAGATTAATTACAGATAAAATTACTATAAATTTCATTTGTAATAAGTCTGAAATAGATTATTTTAATTACAGGCATGGATTTGATAATCCCAGACAAGGAGAATAATATTTTATGCACTATTGAGAGAGCTTTGGATAAATGTCATGAAGAGTATGATTGCTATCCAGGATATTTTAGTGATCAAGTTGAAGCAGTAGCTGTTATAAAAGTAGAAGTAAGTATATGAAATACTTTATAAATTTAAATGTTTTATGCCATACAGTATTTTTTATTATTATTACGGGTATCTCCATGGAGTCAGTAGACTCATCGCGGGAGACCCAAACTAGCAAAACAATATCTGTCATATCTCTTCTTGAATTCATTTACAGATGAAGAGCTCACAACAAAGTCAGGCAATGAATTCCACTCATTCACCACCCTCCAGGCAAAAAACCTTGTTCTGACACCTTTGTTAACCACACTCTTCTTTAATTTCCAGAGATGACCTCTTGTTCTTCCATCACTATCACACAGCTGATAATGTAACTTTCCATTTTCCCTTTCCCACATAAATGCTGAACCAGCAGTCTACTTAGGAAAGAACAATGGAAAGCATAACTTCATTATGCATGAAGAATTGTCCAGGTACCTAGAAGAGAATACTCTTAAACCTTTGTAGTTTAGGCCACTCCTTCTAATCTAATCACAGTCATCTGAAAACCTTGTGGTTGAAGGAATAGCTATTTTTGTGGAAAAAAAGGATGCCTGGGAGCAATATATACCACCTTTGTAATGGAGTGAATGGGAAAATGACTATAGACTTCACTTGGACTCTACTTTTTAAAGGGAAAGCAGAATTTAATCTGTTATTAAGCTATGTGCTTCAAGTAGGGGATGAAGAGAATTATGGCAGAAATGTGTTGCCAGATCCTTGATCTCTTAATAATTTTTGCTTGGAATGCTGATTATGTCTCTGAATAGTGGTGAGTTTGTAAAATATAAGTTATCTAGACCTGATTTTTTTATATTGGATGAATTTAATATTCATATGCTCTTTTTATTGGATTTTTATGTTGTGATTTTCCAGCTTTTGGAACATTGCAGGTATGTCTGATTTTATATACACCAGGATGTTGTTCTAAAGGAGGATGGGATCATTAGAATACTTGATATAGTTAAAGACGTGTCTGGTGGATGATCTGAATTTTGTTTTATTTGGTGTGAAGTGTTCTGCATATTATTATTAAATGGTGCCTCTCATAATGAGTCCTGACTTCATGGAGGCACCTATACTACTACTACTAAGATGGCAATTGATATATCTTATCATATGCATATTAATAAGTGTAATTGATTGAACCACAGAATTGTAATGGGCAATTTCTAAGTTTATTTGTATACTTCATGTGTGTAATAAAGTTACTCATATTGTAATACCCAAGTATAATTAGATTTCTGAATAAGTTGATTATAGTACCATTAAAACTAGTAGATTTTATGTAGGGTTTTATGCCCCTACGATGAATCACAATGATGAAGAAATAGAAGATTTTTATAATAACTTACAAAAATTTATAGAATATGTAAAATCAAATGAGATACTCATAGTGATGGGTGACTTGAATGCAAAGGTTGGAGAAGGGGAAGAAAATCCAGTTGTTGGAAAATTTGGACTAGGCGACAGAAATGAAAGAGGTGAGAGATTGATACAATTCTGCATTCAAAACAACTTGTGCATAATGAATACTTTCTTTCAACATCCAAAGCGCAGACTGTATACTTGGACAAACCCAGATAACTCTATAAGAAACCAAATAGATTTCATAATGATAAATAATAGATACAAAAATAATATAACCAACATGAAAACATACCCAGGTGCTGATATAGGTTCAGACCATAACCCTGTTGTGTCCACTTTAAAAATTAAACTAAAAAACATTTCTAAAAACAATCATACTGAAAGACTTGACTTCACAGTTCTGAATATACCTGACAACATAATGGTGTTTAATTCAGAAATCAGGAGGAAATTAGATCATGTAGGATATAAAACAGAAGACAATATACTTTGTAACAGAGAGGAAATTGAAATCAGGTGGTCAAATTTTAGAAGTGCAATATATAAGACAACTAACGTGGTTATCCCAAAAATTAAATACAATAAGAAAAAACCCTGGATGACAGAATTAATACTAGAACTTATGAATGAAAGACGAAAAAAGAAAAGTACACAACAGTATAGAATACTCAGTAAAATTATAAAAAATGAATGCAGGAAGGCTAAAGACAAGTGGCTAAATGAAAAATGTAAAGAAATAGAGGAATTGGACAAGAAACACAATAGTAAAGAAATGCATAAATCAATCCAAGCCCTGACAAATAAAAAGAAAAATTTCAACCATAATCCTTGTATAAAAGATCAAAATGGAAAAATGCTACTAGAGACACAAGATATCATAAAAAGATGGAAAGAATATGGGAAAGAACTGTTTGACTCTGATCGCACAGACAATCAAAATATAAATGGTGAACCAATTACATGTGAAGAAATAGAATATGCTCTAAGCCAAATGAAAACAGGTAAAACACCAGGCCCTGATCAGATCCCTATTGAATTGTTAAAGAAAGTAAATGAAAACACATTTAATGACCTAAAGGTTATTTTTAATAACATCTATGATTCAGGATACATCCCTGATGATCTAAGGAAATCCATCTTTGTCACTATTCCCAAAATTCCAAGAACTTTTGAATGTACAGAATATAGACTAATAAGTTTAACAAGCCATGTTACAAAATTACTACTGAGAATAATCCTAGAAAGAATAAAAGGCACTTTGTCAGTAGAAATAGAAGACACTCAATCAGGTTTTCAAAAAGACAAAGGTACAAGAGAAGGAATCTTCAATTTGAAAACATTATGTGAAAGAAGTCTTGACAACCAGAAAAGCATATATCTTTGTTTTATTGATTACCAAAGCATTTGATTCAATAGATCACAAGAAATTAATACATATCCTACAGAATAATGGGTTAAAAGGAAAAGATCTACGTATAATTACAAATATATACTGGAATCAAATGGCCTCAGTAAGATATAAAAATACATATTCTGGCAACTTTGAAATCAAAAAAGGAGTAAGGCAAGGATGTGTCTTATCACCCTTACTGTGCAATATATATAGTGAGCAAGTTTTTAAAAATATTTCAGGACTGAAGGGTGTAAAAGTCAGAGGTAGGAACTTCAACAACTTCAGGTATGCAGACAACACAGTTCTTATAGCTGAATCTGAAGATGATCTTCAAAACTTAATCACAGAAATTTACAACAGAAGCTGAGACATGGGACTAATTATTAACCTAAAGAAAACAAAGTGTATGATTATATCAAAAGAACCAATAAATAAGAAACTGAACATAACTGTTAACAAAAAGAAAATTGAACAGGTTCAGTCTTTTATATATTTGGGACAAATGTTTACAGACAGAGGAAATTCCCTTAAAGAAATAAAAAGAAGAATAGAGATAGCAAGAAAAGCCTTTGCTGATATGAAAACTGTTCTAACATCCAGAGACATTAATATAGACACAAGAAAAAGATTAATAAAATGCTATATCTGGTCAAGCCTTCTCTACAACAGTGAAACTTGGACTCTAAATAAAGAAGCAGAGAAAAAATTAGAAGCTTTAGAAATATGGACCATCAGAAGAATGTTGAAAATACCATGGACAGAGAAAATGAAAAACGAAGATGTTTTAAAGAAAGCAAAAATGAAAAGAACATTAATGAAAATAATTCAAGAATGAAAACGTAAATATTTTGGACATCTAACCAGACAAGATGGCATTCAGAAATTAATATTAGAAGGGAAATTGGATGGAAAAAGAGGGAGAGGTAGACCCAGGAGAATGTGGTTCGAAGACATTAAGAACTGGACTGACTTGAATTACCAAAAATGTTCCAGAGCAGCAAAAGAAAGAAAAAGGTTCTGCGACATGGTTGCCAACCACCTTCTAGGAGATGATACTTGAAGAAGAAGAAGAAACTAGTAGGAGCAGATTTATACATGGAAAGAGAATGCAAGAAAAAAAAGTTTCATTGTTTTTATTGATTGTGGATAGCAATGTTTTCAAATTAGGAAATGATCATTTAAATTAAAGATACCAAGATATTATATACTTGGTTTAATCCTTTATCCAAGTGTAAGCAAACAAGTTTGTACCTGAACTATTTTTGGCAACTTGTATAAAGAAGCTATTGACTTCACATCACTTGCCTTAGTATCCCATAATGCCAAGCACATCTTCTTGCGGGCATGTATAATGCTATGCATTATGGGAGGGGTCACTACCCAGACTGGTTTCCCTGTATTATGTGTGGGGTTACCTCTCCAAAAACTTGTGATCCCCCAACAATGAGTGACCCAAAGGATCTTTTAACTCAGCATTGTTCCACTCAGCAACAGGCTCACCCAGTCACCAAGAAGAATTCTCAGCATTGGCTCAACTCAGTGGCGGGCCTACCTTACCACTGAGCAGAGCCGCTTATATGTCATCTGAGGGGGTAACAGGAACAGCCGAGCCTCAGTTAAAACTTCATTGGCTACAGCATTGCCATCCATTATCCCATGCAGAAACTCTGCTTCCCTGGAATCAAGTCATCACCCGGTTTTGACCTTTATTGTGGTCTCTTCAGTGAAAACCAGACCCAGAGGTGATACCAAGGTTCAAATGATGCAGAAGTCATATTTTCATATAGAAGTAGCCAAAAGGTGTCACACCTTATTATTAAAATACTCTGGATTAGAGAAAGTTGCTGGAAGTTTTTCCACTTGGTTATACTATAAATTCAAGATACCAAGATATTATATACTTGGTTTAATCCTTTATCCAAATGTAAGCAAACAGAAGTCATTAGCTTCTTTATACAAGTTGCCCCAGTCCTGAAAATAGTTCAGGCGCAAACTTGTTTGCTTACGCTTGGATTCAGAATGGAGAAAATATAGAACAAGTAAAACATTTCAGCTATTTAGACACAGTGTTTGATTTAGATAGCAAATTAAACATAGAAATTAATTATAGAATAAACAAAGCTGGAGTCATTAGGAGTCAACTGAATAAATATGTATGCAATAAGAGAGAAATTGATGAGAACACTAAAATAGCAATATGCAAGACAGTGTTTGAACCAGTTTCAATTTATGCATCTGAGAACTGGCTAGAAGTAAACACAGTTGATCAAAGACTGGAGACCACAGATATGAGAGTTCTGAGAAAAATTAAGATGGTAAACACATGACATCAATGGCATAATAATTTTAAAAATGAAGATATAAGGAAGAAACTTGTCATTGTCAGCATCCAGGAATTTGTGAGCTGAGCTCATCTCAGGTTTTATAGTCACAAAACACAGAAGCGCCCTAGAATACCAAAATATAAAATCTAACACTATTTGAATCCTGTCAGATAACACCAATTTGGAGAAAATCTGTCAGTAGGAAGCTAGTAATAATGTAAAGTTATGTGGTACTATCATACTGTCCTGTACTCCCTTTGAAGGTACATATCAAAAATTTGATGACATACATTATGTTATAGTTAAAAAAAAAAAAAAAACCTGCAGATAAGATAACCACCAAAGCCTTAAGTTCATAAGATTGTTGATCATTGAAGCTTCTGAAGGAGTTATGGGAGTATGAATTGATTTGAATTTTTGACATATGGAAGTCAAAAAAAAAAAAAACCTTAAATGAAGAAGGTGGCAAAATACAGCTGACAGTGCCTGATGGGAATTTAGCTTGGAGTATAAAGTTTTGTTGATGGAGACAGTGGTAAAGAGGAAAGCAGAGTTAAAAACTGACTAAAGGTTGGTGAGAATTGTTTTTGATTTTTTAAAATAAAATCTTGTGTTAATTACATATAAGAGAGAGAGGATGATTCAGTGTTTTTTTTTTTTTTTTTTTCAATACTTTCTTGTATAATGAGACGTGGGTAGCATCCTTAGTTATAGAATCATGCATGTACTACAGTAAAAATTAATTTATTGTACAGATATTTCTTCTTACATATCATAAGAAATCATAAGTGTGAGCAGAGAACAATAGTAAGGAATTTGAAGAAAAGAAACAGTAGAATGCATTCGTTATATTAGAATCCCTTTATACATACAGTTGCATGTTCATTTGTTAAAAAATATTATGCTGGAAATAAAACTGAATTAGATCATTTGAATTTAAAAATTAAACTTGAGAATATAAATTTATTTAATAGCTGAGTATAGCAATTTCCCACACTTTAGGAATGGTAAGGCAGTCATTATGATTGAGATTAGGTCGATAAAGTAGAGCTTCAGTATTTTCTTTGAATAAACTTTCATATTCATACATCAATATGTGTGTAACAGTTTTGGTGTTTTCCCATTGTATCCTGTGACTGGTGTTTTCAATTCCATGTTGTGATAGGCCAGATTTGTGAGGTTGATAAGCCAGATGCAGTCTTGATGCTCAGAAATATGTTTATTGACTAGGTAAGTCAAGTTGCACAAACATGGTATATGCAAGGGCATTATTGGTGAGAGTTTGTCTTTTGGAGATGGTAGAATCATAAAAATAAATATACAAAATCATAGAAATAAATATACAAAACAAGCACATCAACCTGTACAATATGATTTGCTGCTTCACCAACCCACATGTATTCCTGCCATGCCTAGATCAGTTGCTCGATTGAGGTTATTAGTTCATTGGTAATCCCCTCCCTATAGTTATTTACCAAGCTACTAATGTATACAGCTGTGGTTTATTATTGTTCGATTATATATATTTCACTAACAAATCTCTTTCTCTCTCTCCTGATAAGTATTTTTTAAAATTATTATTATTATTATGCGACACCTCCAGGGAGTCCAAAGATTTGTCGAGGGAGGGCACTCACTCCATAACTCTCCACCTCCACCAACTACAATGAATCACAACTACACGAATCCCATCTACCACTTTCACAGACAGTCATATCCGTAGCAGGATTCGAATTTGCAGCCTTGTGGATATGCTAACCACTTGGCAAACAAGGCTGGCCCTAATTATGGCCTATCACAAATGCAAATATGCATGTCTACAGTTTATATGATCACATGTTATTTGCTCCATCTCAGCAACTTATTTGATACACACATATAATATCACAAATTATCCCTCATATTCCTCTCAACATACAGACTACAGTTAATGCTATTAGTATTCCCTATATCTGGGGCACCTCAGAAAAACTACCCAGAATTCTAAAGAAATATAATCTCTCTACTGCTTTTAACCTCATATGAAACTGACTTCCCGTATCTGCCTGCCTAAGGATCTTCTTCCTCCCCTCTTTTCTCCAGGTGTTTACAATGCTCCTTGTTTTTGTAAATTATCTTATTATGGTCAAACTAAGAAATCTGCCTTGACTACCTTGTAAAGAATCAAAGGGGAAGAAAAAAATACCGTGCTTCACTACAACAAATATAAACTTGAAAGACTTTTCTACTTTTTTTGGAATCAGCAACAAATTTGAAAAAACAATCTAATTTTAATAAATACGACTGTGTTAAACTTTCCGAGGTTTGAGAAACTCATTCTTAGGCCTCCCACTCAACTGCTAAGGCTAGCCAACAGCACCCGTAGGGATGATGCCCTTCATAGGACTTTAGGCTATTAGTCTAACTTTTCTTTCCACTTATTGTTTTGGTTTATTGTATGTGCATTTACAGTTTTAAAGTTATATCCTTGATGATGTCTCTCTTTTTCTGACAGAGATGAAATGTAGAATGTATTAAACGTGTGTTTAATTGTTTCTCTGTGCTGTATTCATTCCATTAAACCTAATAATGAGTTGTTAATAGCCATTAAATCTGCATGAAGCTTGAGTTTTTCTGATACAATGCAAATAGATATGGAAATTTTTACAGGGATGTTTAACATGCTATCTGAATACAGTCAGTGTTCTGTTAAAGAAATATTTCTTTAATAGGAGGTCGATTGTATTTCTTTACTGATTGTATTTAATCCATGGTGCCAAAACAGTTTAGGATGAAAGAAAGTTAATTTTTAAGAATGTGATTTTTTGTTAAAATGGTAAAAGCTAGGGATAATTTATATTTTTGTTAATAATGTCTGTATGTATAGTAAATACACAAAGTGTATTTTACTATGCATACATTACCTGGAATGTGACGATGATAATGATTTTGCCAGAAATATTGAAGGAATATTGTTCCTGGATAATACTTTAATTTTTGACAAAATTCTTTTAGACTAATTTATTTCAAAAGTTGTTAAGTTGAAGAATTAGACAAAATTTACTTTAAAATTTGTTCGTATGCTTTGGTGAAAATCACTTATTTATTATGAAAAGGAGTTTGTTTACAGAAGATCTGAACTAGCAATGACATAGGATTGCTGTCATAGTCAAATTTTAAGATAGCTATGTGCAAAACAGCAGTTTTGGTCCACTCAAGTATTCCCTAAAATACTGTCGAGAGGGCCTTTATATTGAAATGAATAGTTTTCTAAACCAAGAGAAGTCATAATAATTTTCTTAGTATACAGGAAGATCAAATGATCATTTGTTTGGGCTATTCTGAAAACAGAACTGCTCCAGAAGAGCAGTTCTAATTATGTTAGATTAATT
This sequence comes from Typopeltis vanoorti, assembly GCF_054136105.1. Lineage (NCBI taxonomy): Eukaryota > Metazoa > Arthropoda > Arachnida > Uropygi > Thelyphonidae > Typopeltis > Typopeltis vanoorti. The sequence continues at coordinate 49,395,839 of NC_143557.1, read as the reverse complement.
GAACTGCTGGTATACCTGTTATTTTTTTTAACTTCCTTTTCCAACCGGAAGAAACAAAAATAATCTTTTCCTGATATGTACCTTTGGGTGTGGGGGGGTGGGGTATAGGATTTTATTATAGTACCACATGAAAAGTTGATATCATTACTGATTTCTTATTGACAATTTGCCTTCAAATTAATCTGTTATCTGTGAGGATTACAGTATATTCTCAAATCTTATGTTTTGGTCTTCAAAGGCACTTCTCTCTGTATCAATCCACCTAGATCTTGATCTTTCCAAAGGAAGATCAAGATCTAGGTGGATTGATACAGAGAGATTTTTCCTGCCATCCTAGCGATAAACACTTCTATATGCTAGCCTTTCCTCTCCCATTCTGTTTTGAGTGACTATACCACTTTTCCTCATTACTGATTTCCTTTGTCAATTTTTAATCTGTTTAACTTTCCAACTCTGTTTAAGTGACCATACCACTTTTCCTCTACCATTCTGTTTAAATAACCATACCATCTTACACATTCTTAAATGTTAACAATGTTAAGTCCCTTCCTAATAATATTCCCATTTTTAATATAATTCTGCCATCAATGTCATCTGTTCACTTATCCCTAATTTTTCTCAGAACTCTCATAGTTGTGTTCTTTAGTGTTTGATCAAGTATTTTATTTCTGACTCAATTTTCAGATCCATAACTTAAAATTGGTTTGAACGCTATCTTGTATACAGCTACTTTAGTGTTTTAACTAATTTCTCTCTCTCTCTCTTATTCCATATAAATTTATTCAGTAGCCTCCATACTGTGCTGTCTTTGCTAATTTTGTCATCTAATTCCATATTTAATTTTATCCATCTTTCACTAAAAATTGTGCCTAAATAGCTGAAATGGTTTGCATGCTCTGTAGGTTCTCCATTCAAGATGCAGTTGATGTTTTTGTTGTTACTGCCTGTTTTCATTGTCTTTTTATTGCTGATTTTCATACCAGATTTATTACAACAGTTATTCACTTTGATATGGAATCCTGCAGATTTGTATTGGATTTTTTTTAAGATTATAATATTATCTTCATAAGGTAAAAAGCTGAGTTCAATATATCTCCAATTTTGATTTCATGACTAATGCTGCTTTCCTTCATAATGTGACCCACATACATGATTGGAAATAATGTACAATTTGTATCATACATGATTTAACATCAAACCATCTTCCTGAACCACTTCAGTCCAAGTAAAAATCTGATCCTGATAACTTCTATTTGTCCTAAACCTAACTTGTTCTTCTTTAAGTTTCCCTTTCCACAATTTTTCTTAGCCTCTTTCGAAGTATGCATACATTAATCTTACTTGGAACACTCAGTAAGGAAATTCCTCTGTAATATTCACATTCATTTTTATTTCCTTTTTTTTTTAAAGTGGGTACTATGAGAGATTTCTCCATTCAGACCTTCTGACTAGGACTTCTAGATTATGCAGTTTAGCAACTGAATGTTTATACTTCCATATTTGTGCATTTCTGTTTTGTTATCATTTGGCCCAGCTGCCTTTTATATTTGAAATTTTTAATGGGCTTTTCTGTCTCAAGTATTGATATATACTCCCAATTGCACTTCACTTGATCATTTTCCACTACTGTTCAGTCACTGCTTTCTTCATTTAATAGAATTTTAATGTAGTAGTTACTCCAGACATCTAGAATGTCTTCAATTTTCATGCCACCTTGATCATTTCTGATTCCTTTTACAGTATTCTTTCCTCCATTTTTAAGCTTTTTCAATAGCCTCCTGAACATTTTACCACCTATTCACAAGAATATAGTAATTTTATTACTGCAAATATTTTAACAAGAAACTGGTCATCATCAGTACATGAAACTTTACTTCTGTTTAGTTATTTTTACATATTGCTTCACAGTTTTACATGTTTCTCTATAATCTCTCAGGGCATATGCTGAGATTCAATATACTTCTTTCTTTTTCTTCTCTTCCACAACTGCCTCTTTAACTTTTGTTAACCATAATGGAGTTCTGATTTTTTTATCTTTGCAGACAGTTATTACATGCTTCCCTGACTGAATCAGTGTTTTCTTCAGAATTTGTTTGCTATTAAGTCATTACAGTTTGATTATTTTCTTCAGATCCTCTCATTTCTACCCCCCCCCTCAGTGTTATTGTTATTTCTGAAAGCTGTTCTACTTTGATTCTTTTTAAAACTTCCTTTCTGGATTGTTGATTATGCAGAGCAGTGGTGCACCCAGGAAGGGGGGGCCAAGGGACCCTGTCCTCCCAAAAAAGAAAAAGGAAAAAAACACTAGAAAATTTTCCAAAAATCTTTTCCTAATTAAAATGATTTTTTTTTATTTATATTGTGTCGTGTCTTCTATTTCTATACTACTTATGAATTAGCCGCCACATAAGGTGGGAATACCCTATAGCTCTCAGCAATCACGGCCACTGTTGAACGTGAGGCGAACGAAGTATTGCTCCGTCGGACCGAGCACTACTTCATTTGCCCGAGCTGGGACAAAGGAGATCATGGGTATCATGTATTGGCGATCACTGCAGATGCTCAATCATAATTCGTAGTGTGTATTCTCAAATCGTATACAGGTAATCCTTGTATAACACGGTACTTATACAATGTGGTTTTGATATAACGCGGTCTACAAATTGTAGCATCCCTTGTTCAACGCGGTCTACAATTTCTAGTAACCCTTTATTTATTTTTTTTTTCATATTTTTCACCGCAGGACTTAAAAATCAAATTTTATCTTTGTTAAATTTGTGTCTGCCCTTATTGTGCAAGAAGTTATAAGTATCGAATTTAGTTTTATTGCATCACTGAATAAGGTACTGTACAGAGGCTTTTGCAGTCTGTATCATTCTCAACAAATAGTGCAATTAGAGACAATGGAATAAAAATGGCGCTAAGTAATAAATCACCTCCCCTCTCACAGAAACTATGCTGTATACTTAAGCAAAACCTTATGTTGCACTGAAACACAGTATCTAACTAAAAACTATTGTCCAATTTTTCAATTATGAAATAAGTGTTTGTTTTATTGCATTTGAAATTCTCGATGTCATTATGACAGATCACAAAGGCTAACTTAAAATAAAAGACTACCAAGAATTGAAACATGCCATATAACGAATGTGTGAGTTCACCTGTCACCCCAAACGCAAACAAGAAGCCATAAAATTCAACCAAGGTTTGAAACGTTTGTGTGAGTTGAGCCAGTCAATGTAATGAGAATGAGAAGTAATGAGAAGTTCCATCGGAACGATAAATGATGACACCCTGTTGTGAATGTGTTAAAACTAATAGTGAATGTTGTTATGACAGTTTCAGATGTTATGGAATTCGATTGAAGAGAATTAGCATTTCAACTCAACACTTGTTGGTTGCTTTTGTCTTTGGGTCATGCGATCTTTTGTTAATACTGCACCAGTCATATGCACATCTTTATAGCTGCTGTCTTGTGTAAAACAAAATTCAGCTTGTACGTATTGTAACAATTAAAAAAAAAAACTTGAATAATTTATAAGAGTATAAAAGGATATCACCTGTAAATCGTTGACATGCCAGCAAAATTCTCAGACATGCCACCTCTTGCACAGGTGCCATAGGTTCACCATCTAGGGTTTACTGTATAAAGTGTTTATTGTTGAAAATTGTCATCTTTTTCTGCCAGGAAAGTGCATTTAAAATGATAAATGTGTTAATCTCAAGCTGAGCAATTTATTTTCTGGTGAGTTACATACATATGAGAATATGAGAATTATACAAATGATATCCAAGAGATTTCAAGTGGTGACGACCTCCGGCCACTTAAAGAACATGTACAAAATGTTATTTCTGAAGAGAGTCATGACGATTAAATTATGCGCTTTATTTTATTGTGTCTAAAACATTTATGCATTATGTGCAATGAAATTTATGTACAATTTGTAATTTTTATAATTTTATACTACGTATTTGTCTCATAGTTTATGTTTTCTTAACTTACATGAATTATCTGAATTAAATAAAAATATTTTTTTATTGGATATGTCATTATTGTTTATATAACTTAAAAAAAAAACGATTTTGGAACCTAACCCTACTTTTTCTATGTGATCTAAGTCTCGTGTAATGCAATTTATATAACGCGGCCATTATATAACCCTCGTATAACATCCGTGTTATAAGAGGGTTACCTGTACTTAACTCTCTCCCCCCCCCAAGATTAAATCCTGAGTGCGCCACTGATGCAGAGCAATTGAGGAAATGCAAATGAATTACAGAGTTTGGCAGACAGAAGGAAAAGAGGAGATATGATAGAGGAGAGAGACTTTCGAGTTGGTTAAGGGATTCTACCAGATTAATACAGAAGGATTTATAAAAAGAGTGGACATTAAGATGGGAAGAACAAGAGGGCATCCCTGGAAGTTGTATAAAGATGTGGTGAAGAAGAGTGGAGTGTGAGAAATAGATTTTTTGCATGGAGAGTGGAATGCATTGCTGGAGTACATTGTGAATGCAGGGAGTGTAAATAATTTTCAAACTCATTGTGATAGACATGTTGCTGTAGTGGGCTTCCCATGATGAGTCAGTTAACTCCATGGAGGCTATTGTAATAATAATAATGCATTGAATTTTATCCTGCTCAGAAATAATGATGATCACTTCCTATTTTAGATCCTGTATGTATTCTTGTGTCTTGAACCAGCATGAAGATATTGTTTTCAACAATAACATAGTCAGTGAGACTCTACTTTTGTATTGTATTCTTCTCTTCATGTGAATTTATGGACATCTTTATGCAGGAACATGATGTTAATAGTGACTACTCCATTCCTGAACAGAAATGCAGCCAGTACTTACTTTTGTTATTAGCTTTGATCTTTTCTCCTAATTTTCCAAAAATATTTTTACATGTCTGGTAATCATTTTATACTCTACAGTTGCAATTTCCAATGAGAACTAACTTTTCCTTTTTCTTTCTTCTTTCTGCCTTCTGTATTGCCTTAAAAAAATTCTTTCACTTCTTCCTTGGTGAACTCTTTGTGTGATCTTATGCACAAATAAGTCTCTGTGCGTTCAGTTTCCCATTTTGACATTGGCTCACATTGTCTTACTCGATGTTGAATGCAGTAGCAACTCCTTCCTATCTCTAATCATTATTGCCTGAGTTTAACATTTTGTATTTGCTATTTAAAGGAATTTCACCTGTTTTTGTTTTCTTTGTTTTGGTAGTTCCACTTAAGTCAACACTGTAGAAGATTTATTTAAAAGGCTTGATGGTTTAATTTCTTCTTCTTCTCTTCCACTCATGGTGGGTTGAGTTCCTCAAAGACGAATTTTTGACATTTCTTTCTGTCTGCTGTTTTTTTATGAATTTCTATTATGGACTTTAAGTGGGTGCTTCTTTAATGTTGTCAATCTATTTCTTTCATGGTCTTCCTCTGCTGGGCTGTCCTTCAATTCTACCATTTAATAATATGTATGGTAGTCTTTCTAGGTTCATTCTTGAAACATGTCCAAACCAGCTTGGCTCTTTTTTTGTGCAGTAATTATTGTTTCTTTAAAGTTAAGTTCTTCTCTGACTTTTTTCATTTGTTTTTCTTTCTGTCCAGTTTGTTTTATTGATTTTTCTTAGACATTTCATTTCAAAAGCATTCAGTTTATCCGTTTCTTTCTTTTTTTTAAGATCCAGCATTCCGAGCCATAGAGTACTGTGGGAATTATCATTGTTTTATATACCTTTAATTTGAGTTCTTTGCTTAATCTTTTATTGTTCCATTGTTTCCTATTTTCATTTGGATTGCTTCCCTTTTTCTTCCTATTACCATTAGTTTTGTTTTATTAAAATTAATTTTCATATCATATTTGTTACTTGTTTGATGCAGCTTGGTCATGATATTTTAAATTTTTTCTTGGCTGTCTGTAGTGATAACTATGTCATCAGCATACTTTAAATGTGTTATATTTCTTCCATTTACAGTTATGTCTTCACACATCTGTAGTCCTTCGTCTACTACTTCTTTTAGGTATAGCTTGAATAAATATGGTGACAATGGACAGCCTTGCATAACTCCCTTTTTAATTGCTATTTGATCTGTTTCTATGTTTTTGTAATTCACTATTGCTTGTGTTTCTAATTCTCATGGAAAGGCTTAGACGTTAGTTATACATTCTTACTAAATAGCTTAAGGAAATTACCACATACAATAGAATATATACATTAAAATAAATTTTAATACACTTCCAATATTTCGGCAACGTCACATTGCCATTATCACAGGAACTTAAACACAAGCACAACAAAACAGTAAATGAGGAACGAAGTAGAAGCTATTCTTTCTCCCAAAAGTCCTGATGGTGCCCCCTAGCAGGCAATGTTGGTATTTTTGGCCGATTGGGCCAAAGGTCTTCTGATGTAGGTTTCCCAAATTTTGGGGCAGTCTCATGCAACCAGATTTGTTGAGGTTTGGATTGTTTCTTAGGGCTAAGGCTGATTCCATGAATAGCCTTTCATATTTGAATTTACTATGGTGTATTATCGTGGCTTTCTTCCACCGTATTCTATGGTGGGTATCCAGCACATGGTCTTCAAGACCAGAGTGGCCTGTATTGGTGAAACCGGATGTAGTCCTTGTGTTCTGAAATTCTGATATTAGCTGTCATGCCTGTTTGATCAAAGTATGACAGCTTACAACTGCAAGGAACTTGGTATACACCAAGTAGGTCTGGGGGGGGGATCTTTAGTGGAGCGAATAAGGGATGCTAATTTTTTATAAGGTCTGTAACAAGATGTTAAGTCATGTTTTTTTAGGATTTTTGTAATTTTTTCCGAGGTGCTTCGGATATAGGGTATGGTGATGGATTTAGAGTAATCCTTGTTGTGAGGGGGGGGGGGTTGTGGTTTACTGGTTTCAATATTTTTGGGGGGGGGTAGCCATTGTCTGAGAAAGTGTTGAGAATGTGGTTTAATTCTGTGGTTAGGGCATTGTCATTTGAACAGATAAGTTTAGTCCTGTTGTACAGTGTGGGATTGTTGGTGAATGTATCTGCCTGTATGGGTGGGTTTTCTATAGACTGAGAAAACCAAGGTTCCATCAGGCTGGCGGGTGACTAGTGTGTCTAAGAAAGGAAGGCAGTTGTTTTTTTCTTCTTCGAGGGTGAACTTGATTCTGGGGTGTTGGTTGTTTAAGTGTGTTAGGAAGGAGAGGAGTGCATCGGAGCCATGTAGCCAAACACATCAACAACATCGCAAAGCCATATGGTTGGTTTTTGTGGGGCAGAGTTTAAGGCTTTCTCTTCAAAAGTCTCCATATAAAAGTTGGCCAAGGGTGGAGAGAGAGTGGAGAACCCATGGCTGTCCCCTCTATTTGTTTGTAGAATTTTCCTTGCCAAACGAAATAGCCTGAGTTCATTGTGAACTGAAATAGGGCTGTGATATCAGGAGGAAAATTCTTGGATTAGCTCTAAGGATTCTTTGAGTGGGACATTTGTGAATAGGGAGGAGACATCAAAACTGACCATTACGTCAGTGTGTTTGAGTGTAAGGTTTTCTATGCTGGCTTTGAAGTGGGCTGAGTTTTTTGTGTGTGAGGGCTTTGGCCAAACGTTTAGCTAGTTTGTACGTGGGGGGAATCAATGCCATCCACTATGGGATGTAATGGCACATTTTCTTTATGTATTTTGGGAAGTCCATATATACGGGGGGGGGGGGGGGTATGGAGTTAAACGGTTTTAATTTGTTAGTGACTTCTACGGGCCAAGAAGTGACCTTCTTAAGGAGCCTGTGGAGATTTATGAGTTGGTGGGATTGTAGAATGCTCTCGTGTTAGATCTGGTCTTGCAGACCATGCGCTGGATACCCGCCATAGAATACGGTGGAAGAAAGCCACGATAATACACCATAGTAAATTCAAATACGAAAGGCTATTCATGGAATCAGCCTCAGCCCCAAGAAACAATCCAAACCTCAACAAATTTGGGTTGCATGAGACTGCCCCAAATTTGAGAAACCTACATCAGAAGACCTTCAGCCCAATTGGCCAAGAATACCACATTGTCTGCTAGGGGGCACCATCAGGACTTTTAGGAGAAAGAATAGCTTCCTGCTTCGTTACTCATTTACTGTGTTGTTGTGCTTGTGTGCATGTGTCTTGTATTTAAGTTTCTGTGATAATGGCAACATGACGTTGCTGAAATATTGGAAGTGTATTAAAATTTATTTTAATGTATTTTCTATTGTACGTTGTAATTTCCTTAAGCTATTTACTAAGAATTGTGTTTCTAAATAGTAATTCTTGATACAATTTAATAGGTATTTGTCGAACCCTCTGTTTTCTAGAATTTCAATGAGTTTGCTTCTGTTTATTGAGTCAAAAGCTTGTTTGAAGTTGATAAAACAGCAGTAGAGTTTTTTATTTTTGTCTCTCATAAGATCTGCTAATCTGTTTAATGTGAAAATTGCATCTATTGTGCTTCTGCTATTCCTAAATCCCATTTGCTCTTCTTCCATCTGTTCTTCATAGGAATGTTTAACTCTGTTTTGAAGAATCCTGATGAATATTTTATAGCAATGGCTTAGAAGGGTGATAGGTCTATAGTTAGTGCAGGATCTGACTTCTCCTTTTTTTTGGATGGATATGATTTGGCCTGTTCTCCATTCTGTTGGTAAATTTCCTTTCTTTAGTATTTTGTTGAACATTTCCCTTAGGTAATTTATTATGCTTTCTCCTTTTTCTAGAAGTTCTTTTTGAATGTAGTCTATGCCTGGTGCTTTATTATTTTTCCTTTGTTTGATTGATCTATGTATTTCTTCATTTAGTATGTCTTTTGTGTTAGAAGTTTCTTCTGGGTTGAAGGCATCTTGATCTATGTTTTCTTCAACCCTGCGGAGTTCATGACTGATCTGACAGATACAAACAAATTGTTTAATATAAATATTCTTACACATATCTAGTGTATAGCTTGGAGGTCATGACTAGCTGTGCATGCATATATTACGAATGATATTCCACACTGTTTATGCGGTCAGTTTTGGTTTAACATGTATTATGTAAAGGTTTGTGATATTTGATAGTAAATTGTATCTGAGAGATACAATTTACTGTGAACTCTGATGTCAGTACAGTATTAGTTTAGTTGTATTTTTTTTTTCTTTGTTCAATAATTTTTAGATTGTAACTGAAAATATATAAACCATCATGTATTATATTTGCAGTGTTTTTTTTTTTTAAAATTTTGTCGCATTTTAGCACATATTAGAAAGTATTTTTAACTTGGGTATAATTATGTTAAAGATACCAAGCAATTTTAAACCTGGTTTTACTCCATTTTTCCCAAGTGAGCAAACAGACAAAATGTCAAGTTTGCGCCTGCAATTGATGCAAGACTAGCTTATCCCACAGGTAGTGCAAGACCAAGGCAACTCGTGGTAAAAGTGGAACTTTAGCACATATTAGTAATTAATATATCTCTCAGATACATGCGACCTAAACTGCAATTTTTACGACTGCGACCTCTGCAGGATTAATGTTGAAAATTTATTTATCACTAGGTTAGACTATAATAGATTTAGTTTAATCCTTTATCCCAGTGAGAGCAAACAAAGTTTGCGCCTGAAAATATCTTCAGGACTAAATATAGTGTTGTACTATCTTATCCAGTAAGTAGTGCAACACCAAGGCAACTCGTGGCAAAGGTGGAGCAAGCTACCAGGCACTTCTAACCCAGTATCTCCCATAATGCAAAACACATTTCCTATGTGGATATGTATACTGTTATGCATTAAAGGGATTGGCCATCTACCCAGACTAGTTTCGACCTTTATTGAGGTCTCTTCAGTGGGAGCCAGGCCCAGAGCTGGAGATACCAGGCAGAAGCAGTAGCAAGTCATCTGTGCCTATGGGAGTTGCCAAAAGGTTTATCACCTTTTTTAAAAATTACTCTGGATTTAGAGAAAGATGTTGAAAATTTATTTATCACTAGGTTAGACTATAATAGATTTAGTTTAATCCTTTATCCCAGTGAGAGCAAACAAAGTTTGCGCCTGAAAATATCTTCAGGACTAAATATAGTGTTGTACTATCTTATCCAGTATCCAGTAAGTAGTGCAACACCAAGGCAACTCGTGGCAAAGGTGGAGCAAGCTACCAGGCACTTCTAACCCAGTATCTCCCATAATGCAAAACACATTTCCTATGTGGATATGTATACTGTTATGCATTAAAGGGATTGGCCATCTACCCAGACTAGTTTCGACCTTTATTGAGGTCTCTTCAGTGGGAGCCAGGCCCAGAGCTGGAGATACCAGGCAGAAGCAGTAGCAAGTCATCTGTGCCTATGGGAGTTGCCAAAAGGTTTATCACCTTTTTTAAAAATTACTCTGGATTTAGAGAAAGATGTTGAAAATTTATTTATCACTAGGTTAGACTATAATAGATTTAGTTTAATCTGCATAATAATTTGCATAACAGTATACATATCCACATAGGAAATGTGTTTTGCATTATGGGAGATACCGGGTTAGAAGTGCCTGGTAGCTTGCTCCACCTTTGCCACGAGTTGCCTTGGTGTTGCACTACTTACTGGATAAGATAGTACAACACTATATTTAGTCCTGAAGATATTTTCAGGCGCAAACTTTGTTTGCTCTCACTGGGATAAAGGATTAAACTAAATCTATTATAGTCTAACCTAGTGATAAATAAATTTTCAACATCTTTCTCTAAATCCAGAGTAATTTTTAAAAAAGGTGATAAACCTTTTGGCAACTCCCATAGGCACAGATGACTTGCTACTGCTTCTGCCTGGTATCTCCAGCTCTGGGCCTGGCTCCCACTGAAGAGACCTCAATAAAGGTCGAAACTAGTCTGGGTAGATGGCCAATCCCTTTAATGCATAACAGTATACATATCCACATAGGAAATGTGTTTTGCATTATGGGAGATACTGGGTTAGAAGTGCCTGGTAGCTTGCTCCACCTTTGCCACGAGTTGCCTTGGTGTTGCACTACTTACTGGATAAGATAGTACAACACTATATTTAGTCCTGAAGATATTTTCAGGCGCAAACTTTGTTTGCTCTCACTGGGATAAAGGATTAAACTAAATCTATTATTATCTGCAGGATTAAAATGATTAGTCCATATTTCTTTTATTATTTCATGGCTACTTGTTGTGGTTCCATCTTTTTGCAATATTGAAACTGGGTGAGTATGTTCTAGTTATCTCTTTAACCATTTCATAAATGATCTTAGAGTCATGTTTTTTGTATTCTTCTTCACATATTTCTGCTTTTTATTCTAAATATGTGATTTTTGCTAATCTGCATTTTTTGTCTATTGCTTTTTTCAGATTTTTTTATAATCTATTTTCTTCATTATCTTTTTTTGAGAGGTTAGTTTTGGTTATTCTTTTTTTTTCTCCCATAAGTCCAACATCTCTGGTTATATAAGCCAATCTTTATTTACTCTTGTTGTCTGGTAGCCCAGATGTTTTGTTGCTGTTTCTTTAATAATTTCTTTATCTTTTTTTCCAAGACTCTGAGACTGTATCTAAAGCAAGATTATTTAATTATTCTTTTAATGTTCTCTGATAGTTAGATCTTGTCAAGCAGTCATTGAGTTTTGAGATGTCTATCTTCTTTTGTTTTTGGTGGTTTATTCTTTTGAAACTGATTTTTAGTTTGGCTGATAGTAGTTCATGGTCTGTATCCATGTCAATCTTTTTTTTTTAATTTTTTGATTTTGGAAGGAATGTTTCCATTTCTTATTAACGATTATATAGTGTATACAGTTTTTGATTTCATTGTTTGGTCATCCAGGTGTATTTGTGTTGTGGCCTGTGGTAGAATAAAGTATTTGTGATTAACAGTTGATTGATTTTGCAAAAATTAATCAGGTCCTTTCCTCTCTCATTCATCTCTCCATGACCAAATTTTCCCTTTACTTCTGCTTTATCTTCAGAGTACTGACGATCTTTGCATTAAAATCTCCCATAATAATCAGGATACCTCTTGTACTTGTTTGCCTGATTTCTTCTTGCAGTTGTTCAAGAAATTGGCTATATTCCTCCTCTTCATACGATTGGTCTGGGATATAAACTGGGGTTTAATCTATGATGCATATACATTAGAAAAAAAAAGAAGTGATAATAGCATACAATCTTTCCTTACACCTGATTTAATATTGAACTATCTTTCCCTATATTCAGTTGTAGTAGGTCCAACCACTCAAGTTTCCCCTCTTTCCATGCACGCGTGCACACTTATTGCATATACTGATGAAGAGGAAGAAAATTTTATGCTGAGTTTAGAGTTGCAATGCAAATATCTGTGGAATAACTGCTACATGTATGTTTTATCAAATTTAGAGGAAAGCAGGAAAATTTTCTGCAGTTGACTGCATATATATCCACTCTCCAACAGCAAGCTGTGAGTTTGCATATCCCATCATGGCTGTGAATGTTTGTGATTATCTTTAGGTGACAGATGAATTTCATTACCCACCTTTAGGTGGATTATTTGGATAATGAATTACCCACCTTTAGGGGTTAAGATAAAGGTATTTTGGTGTTAAGGAAAAGATAGAGAGGATCCAGAGGCAAGTGACTAAGATGGCTTCAAGTCTGTGGAATATTTCCTATTAGGATAGGTTGAAGATTTGTAGGTTACAGAAATCAGGACTGCTGCTTGCCCCATATGGCACCTTTGTGCAAATTAGTTTTATGTTTATTTTTAAATTTTAATTTTTTTAATATTTATAAGTAATTTTTAAGTATATTAATTGCCCAATTAATTACAACAAAACAGTCATTCTGTATAATTTTACAAATCTAAAATAATAGAAAATTCACATTTTTAATAACAGTAATTAAGAACTCAAAATCATCATGATAGAATAATTTGTTATAAAATAGTTATGTCTTGCTTTCACAGAAATGAATTCTTTATGACAGTTTCAATGCCTGCTTGGGCCAGTGTTTTATTTTCTTTAGAAATGTTCACTAGATTTGACATTCTTTCTTGTGACATTGTAGATCTTAAATAGTATTTAATAAATTTTAATTTTGAGAAGCTATGTCCTGTGACTGATATTGGCTTTAATAAATTTTGATTTTGAGAAGCTATGTTCTCTACTGGTGACTGATATTGGCAAAGGTAAATATATCCTGAGAACTATAGATGTATTCCAAAATGCATCTGGTAAATTATTTCTGCAAATATATTGAAATACTTCAACAGGAATTCTACAAAATTTTAGAAAACTATTTAAAGTTTTCAGAAATTCCTCATACATTGATGTCCCATCACATTCCTTGCTGTGTTCATCGCACAATTTCAGTTCTAAATTTCTGTTCATAGTTGCACTATAACTTCTGGTTCATTGTAATTCTTTAAACTGCATGTCATTCAGATCACTGAAAAGGCCATAATATTCTCAGTACTATAAACCTTTATTTTAAAGATGATATTGCTGTATCCAATAGAGCAGGGCTTCCCAAACTTTCGACCGAGACTCGCTTTCTAAAATGGTAATATTTGCAACCTGCTCACTTGTTTGCAGGTTGCAAATATTTTAAAAGGAACGGAGGGTGGAGGGGGGTTGAATAAAAAATATTGCTTTACTACTTTAAAATATTTTATTGAAAATAATTAATTAATATATAAATTTATTAATTAGATACATAATGTGGTGTATGTGAAGAATGGGCTTATTTTCTATTTTTGCTGATGGTGTCTTTAATGTCCACATTGATGTGTTATTTTCAGATGCAAGGTGTTTGATAATTGAAGTTTATTTTGAAATTTGTTTTTGATTCCTAAACTTTCCTAATGAACATGTAAACTACTCTCATGTTTTAATATTTAAAGTGACCCATCAAAATCAGACCCTACCCTTTGGGAATCTCTGCAATAGAGAAAAAAGAAATTGATTTTGAAATTTAGTTTTGAATCATAGATGTTTTTTTTTTTTTTTTCTCTGTTAGAAAAATTTTCTTTTTTTTTGTAGTATTTTTTACGATGGAAAGGATCACCATCACTTTATTTTTCCTCTGGAATTTCTTAATCCCTTCAATGCTTTCATGGGCATTATATACATTAAATTTTTTAAAACATCATCCCAAATTAGTACTGAGTAAATAAAATTGGATATTTTTAAAAGTATACCTCTGGCAGGTGTTCTAGAATCTGTATCTTTATTATCATCATCAACAATTTCTAAAAGGACATTGAATATTGCTTTGAACATTGAACATTGAAAATATAAATTGATTTTTTTATTAGCGTAATTGTATCAAACTTTCCCATCACGTTTGACAGTGACTTCAAATTCATATTTGATAAATGTTTTTCCACACATCTCAGTGTTATGTTGAAGCCAAAAAATAGTTGTATAGTTCTTGGATGATATAAAAAATTCAGTGTTATCAAAAGAGATTTTTGCTGCATCATTTACTACCAAGTTTAACGAATGCACAGAACAAAGGATAGGACTGTTCTAGAATTTTTTTGAGGATTTTCTGTTGTAATTTTTTTTTTTTTTTTATGTTGTGCCCATACACAAGAGGTTGGTTGATCAATCTATAGTACATTAGTACCATGTATTTACTAATTTTTGTGTTTTCCATGCACATTTACAGCATTGTAGTATCCCTGACCCTTCAAATTATTTTTGTTTAGATTCAGTTTTTGTAAATAGTCTGCTGAAAATGTGTATAGTCCTTCTTCAGAACTTGTTTTATGACTCTTTAGAAATGAAACATAATAGCTTAACAGGCTTAAACAAAGTGGAAAGGACAGGCCTTTGCTTTATCTAAGAGTGGGGTGGAGAAATTTTTGAAGCCATGTAAGTTTGCAGTTTGTTTTTATGAAATCTATGAAGATTACATTTTTACCTTTTATAAATATAAATAAAATATAAATATACAAAAAATGTACTTCACATTGTGGTATCCAATCATCTGTATGTCTACAAATTTGATTCAAATATTTTTTCAGCAGGAATTGCTACTGAGACATATCCAAAATGATAGTTTGGTTGAAGTGGGTTAGTTCCATGATTGCTGCAGTTCACTCTGGTAAACTTTTTTTAAGGGTCATACACTGTATATTTGTTGTAAACATGATGAAACTAAAAGGATAATGAATGGTACTGCCAGTTACCTTTGAAGAGATATAAATGGCATATACAAACACAGACTTATTATTAGAACAAGCAGTAAATTATACTTTGGCAAACATAGAGTGTTACAATGCTAACTTGCTACATTCATAGAGGACATTTCCTACTCTGGGAGAACATCTGTTGGCACGAATAGCTGTATAATGGCTAAAAGATCTTGAATGTTCCCTGATACACTCCATAAATAGATACATAAAGTTTGCACATTATCTGTCCTCTTCCAAACTGGCTTTCAATTAATTGACAGCTGCAACAATAATGCCAGAAATCACTGCTAATTTTGTCTTGTAGCTCTGTCACTGCATGTTGTTACTGCAACATGGCACTGTATTATCTGAACAGCATTGCAGTCAGATAATGTGCTTTTTAAACTAAAAATTTAAAAAGCACACTATGGATGTGTACTCCAAGTTTGAACACCATACTGCTAATTGCTTAACTTAAGTAACAGCACAACTGCTGATTGAGATATTAGCTTACTCAACAGTTTAAATGAAATACAATTATACAAAGAATAATATGCTATAAGGTATAAAGGTATTTTAAAAAACAAAAAAAAAACTGATTTATAAGCTTCCATGGTGCAGTTAGAAAAAAGCTGGGTTAAGATGCATAATTTATCTGACGGTGAGTAGCAGTCTTATATAGAAGCCATGTTTATTACATAATAATACATGACTCATGGTCTTGGCCAACATGTTTATACTGTTCAACTACAGATGGATAACTATGTAGCACTTTTGTTACTTGAATACATGGGAGGGAAGAAAATTGCTGGATATTCATGAATGCTATAACACATTATCTGTTTCTCTTCTTTTATGCATGATCTGCTATGGAGCTAGTGAGTTACATTCTGTTCATGGCAGATCATGCATAAAAAAAGAGAAATAGATGTGTTATAAATTATCTATCGCAGAATTGAATTTATAGTATAAATTCAATTCTTCAGCTTTTGAATTCATAAATTGTAGTTTCTATTAATTTCTGTAAATATTTTCATATAGTCAAACTTGGTTATAATGAGCACTGGGGGATGACAAAATTTCCTCATTATAACCATTACTCACCATATCAGTGATGAGTTAACTCTACCTCCTATTTTTAATTCTCAATAACTCTAAATGGATTAAATGGATTTTAAAAAAATCAAAAGTATTAGAGAGGAAAAAAAAATATATAATTACATATACCTAGATATTATTTGTATGAATATGCTTGTATAAACTACAATACACTTAATATTAAACACAATTTATTTGTCCTTAATTTGAAACCATACACTTAATACTAAATGCAGGTTTATTTCTCTGTAATTAAAAACAATACTAATTAATAAAAATTATTTCAATTAGACTTTTAATTTATGAATCTTAAAATTCAGGAAAGATTTCAAAGATTGACCATGCCCAAACATGGTCAATCCATTCATTTGCATTATCAGATCTGCAGATCGAGATTCTCCACTCAATTTTGCATAAATGATGTTATGTCAGTTTTTAAATTGATCGAGCCAACCATTATTACATACAAAATCTTCCCATCCAAATTGTTTATCAAAAAAAGAAAAATTTCATTTGAGCCTTCAAAATCGTACTGTCTATTGAGAATCCAGCACTTCTTTGTATAGTAAACCATTGAAACAATGCCTTATCGATGTGTGTAAAGCTCACACTTTCTAAATTTTTTTGGTTTGGTTATGTTATTTACTAGGGCTGATTGGTATGTATCTTTATTCTTCTACATTGTCAATACTCTTGATGACAAAGAAAATTATTATTATTCAGGCCTCCATGGAGTCAAAAGACTCGTCGTGGGAGGTCCTTCCTAAGAACATAGTCTGTCAAGACTCATCGAGGGGAGGTCCCCCCTAAGAAACACAAAGTCTATCATACTACTCTTTAAACTCATTGACCGTTCTCGCTCCCACCACTTCATCAGACAATGCATTCCATGGTTTAACCACCCTCCACGCAAAGAAACTACTCCTTACCCTCTTGCTCACAGTTTCCTTTCGTAACTTCCAGGGATGGCCTCTTGTCATCACTCCTTCCTGCTGTTCAACCAAGCGAAAGAACTCCCCAGTGTCAACCCTGTAACCAACTACATACTTCAACATTTTTCGAACCATGTTCTTAACTCATGAATAATTTAGACTTTTTCTCAAACCAAGAGATATTTTCTTTTAGTTGACACATTTTTGATGGAAGGATTAATTTTTAACTGATTTTATAGTCATGGCAGTGTTTGGGTAAAGTGAGGGAGGAAGGCCTCTTGCCCTCCTCTCTCACTTTACTCAAACACTGTGTACCTCTCCAGTGTCACTAGACACTGGGGAGGTAGGTAGAGTGGGGATGATCCCCAAGGACTAGATTAGGTTATTAACCAGCCTGATCTAGTGCAGATGGTCATAAAAGCTAAGTCACTCCATTCGTTTTTGTCTATTTTAAGAATGGGGTATTCCAAAAGCTACCCGAGCAATTAAGATGTTTGCATAGTTACCAAAATTTGTACAGTATATGCATATAGTATACTCGTTATAAAATGAGCAGTTGTGTGGGAATATGTGTAAATTAAAATCAGTATGGGATTTTCTTCATTACAGTCATGATCTTGTTATTTTTGTGCTCATTACAACAAAGTTTGATTGTATTTATTTTTTCCTAATGTATATTTTTATCATAATAGAAATGAAGTGACACCCTTCACTTTCATAAAATAAGAATGTTTGAATAAATTAATGTATTTTATCTTTAACCTACATAAATCTGTAATGTTCATCATCATTCTACCCATGTGGCATAATAAAACATCGACCAACAGAACTAAAGCTGTTTGCTCCAGTGACATAATGCTCCACAATGAAATAGAATATGTCTTAAATGCTTTCACTATTAAATGATCAAGAATATATTTGAAAGGGGAGAATATAATGAATGACATATATTAAATGACTTTCCTCAAGAAAATTGAAAGACAAAATAAAATATATGAGGAAAAGAGCAGTGGCATAAAGAGAGACAAGGAACCATCATAAAAAAGTTCCATCCATCTGTTTATTGGACATCAACAGATGCTCGTGATGTGCCACACCAGCCCTCGCCATGTGGTCCTAGTGTATGCTTTTCCGGAGGCTTCAACTCTCTTAAGATACATTATCCATCCATCTCAAGTGAGGGAGGAAGAAACAGGAAAGTTTCTAAGACATTCGTTTTTTGTTGAGGTTCAGACTGAATGTGAGCTTCACATCATCATCAAATTCCTGACATTTACCCTCAAGGGGTATACAGGATATCATAGTACTACATGAAAAATTTACATCATTACTAACTTACTATCTACAATTTTCCTCCAAATCAGTCTTTTACTTATTAAGAGGACTCCAACATTATCAGATCTTATATTTCTATCATCTAAGACACTTTGTACCGTATCAATCCATCTATATCTCGGTCTTCCTCTGGGTCGTTTTCCTGACAACCTGGCAGAGGGAACACTTGTTTTGCTAATCTTTCCTCGTCCATTCTGCTTAAGTGATCATACTGCCTGAGATTAGCTCTGCTAACACATTCCTGGATGCTGACAATGTCAAGTTCTTTCCTAATATCCTCGTTTTTAAAATGATATTGCCATTGATTGCCATCTGTTCACGCCTTTAATCTTTCTCAGGACTCTCATATCTGCGGTCTCTAGTCTTTGGTCAAGTGTTTTACTTCTGACCCAGCTCTCAGATCCATAAGTTAAAACTGGTTTGAATATGGTCTTGTATACAGTTAATTTAGTGTTCCCGACTAATTTCTCTCTTATTCCATATGAATTTATTCAATTGACTTCCTGCCATACCAGCTTTGTTGATTCTGCTGTCTGTTTCCATATTTAATTTACCATCTTCACTAAAAATCATGCCTAAGTAGCTGAAATGTTTTACTTGTTCTATAGGTTCTCCGTTCACAATGCAGTTGACATTTTCAACGATTCAACCTATTTTCATTGTCTTTGTCTTTTTATTGCTGACCTTCATACCATGTCTATTATAACAGTTATTCAATTTAGTCAGGGAATCTTGCAAACTTGTAGCGGATTTATTTAGAAGTCTAACATCATCTGCATAAAGCAAAGAGCTGACATTAACATCTCTAATTGTGATATCATTTTTAATACCACTTTCCTTCATAATGTGATCCATATAGATAATGAATAACAGAGGGGATAATGTACATCCTTGTCTCACACCATATTTAACATTAAACCATCTTCCTGTACTTCCTTCAGTTCTAACTGCTGACTTACAACTCAAATAAAGACTAAGTATTGCTTGATATAATGGCCCATTGACACCATATAACTGTAGCGTATAGAATAGCTTCTCTCTTTGCGCCTTGTCATATGCCTTTTCCAGATCGACAAAACTTAAATACAGATCTTCGTTATATTCTCATGCTTTCTCAACTATTTGTCGTAAACTGAAGATCTGATCCTGACAGCCTCTATTTGGCCTTTCAGCTTGTTCTTCACCAAACTTTTGTTCCACAATTCGTCTCAACCGTTTCTGAAGTATACTTGCATAAATCTTACCAGGCACACTCATTAGGGAAATACTTCTGTAATTCTCACATTCAGTTTTATTTCCCTTTTTATATATGGGTGTATATATAAATGAATATTGATATTCATTTATATATACATGAATATAATATTGATATTCATGAGAGCTCTACTCCAATCATCAGGAATTTGTCTCTCTGCCCAGGACTTCTGAACTGTGCAGTGCAGCCACTGTAAGACTTTTATACCACCATATTTCAGCATTTCTGGTCAAATATTATCTACTCCTGCTGCCTTTCCATTTTTCCTGCTCCTGTCACCTTTATCATTTCAAGCCTTTGATGGCTTTTTCTACTTCAAGTATGGATATGTATTCTGACTGTATGCCTGTTGAGTGTTTTTTATCACTAAACACACAGGGATATGTACTATCACTGCTTGTTTCATTTAGCAATTTTTCGAAGTAATTACTCCATACTTCAAGGATATCTTTTTCTCCTGTTTTCATGTCACCTTTATCATCTCTAAGTCCTTTTACAACACTCTTTCCTCCATTTCTAAACTTCTTCAACAACCTCCAGAATATTTTGCTACCTTCTTGATATTTATATTCTATGTTCTTACCAAAGTCCTTCCATGACTTTTGTTTAGCCAGTTTTACATAGTGTTTAGCTTTCTTACATTTGTCACTGTATTCTCTAAGAGCACAAGCTGACTTATTTGCTAAGAACTTTTGATATGCTTTCTTCTTTTCCTTCACTGCCTGTTTAACTTCCTGTGTCCACCATGGAGTTCTGATTTTTCTATCCTTGCATTTCTTCAGACAACCTCATCACATGCCACTCTGTCTGGATCAGTCAGCGTTTTCTTCAAGGCTTGCCACTGAATCTCCAAGGTTTGATTCCTGTTCTCAAACTCTTTCATTTTTTCTTCAATAATCTTTGTGTATTTTAGTCTACATTTCACATCTGAGAGCTGCTCAACTTTTATTTGCTCTAAAACTTTCTTACATGTTATTCTTTTCAATATGAAATTCAATTTTATCCTGCTCAAGACTAAATAGTGATCACTTCCAATTTCAAATCCTCTGTACACTCTGGTGTCCTGCACCAGGGAGAAAACATCACTATCAACAATAACATAGTCAATGAGACTTTTCTTATTGCTTGCCTCTTCTCTCCATGTGAATTTTTGCACATTTTTATGTTGGAACATGGTGTTAGTAATAACCAAACCATGTCCTGAGCAGAAATCCAACAAATATTTGCCATTATTATTAGTTTTACTCTTTTCTCCAAATTTTCCCAAAACATTTTTGTATGTCTGACAATCATTTCCTACTCTGCTATTTAGATTCCCAACAAGGACCAACTTTTCCTTTTTCATTGTGTCAGCTGCTTTTTCTAAAGCCCCAAAAAATTCCTCCACTTCTACCTTAGTAGAACCCTCTGTTGGACCATAGGCACAAATAAGTCTCATTGTCCAGTTCCCCATTCTCATATTTGCTCACATCACTCTACTTTAGACTGCCTGCCATTCAAGACGATTAGCCTCGTATTTTGTGTTGAATACTATGGCTACTCCTTCTTTTCCTTGATTGTCATTGCCTGAATATAACATTTTGTATTTGTTGCTCAGAAAGATCTCACCAGTTTTTGTCTTTTTTTGTTTCCGTCACCCCCTATTATGTCGATGTGGTACTTATCTAATTCCTTAGCTAGCTCAATTTCTTTGCCATTCAGGCTTATGTTGATAATACCGATCTTTAACTCGTGATGTTAAGTTGGGGTGTGTTTTCAGATTTGTTCCAGTAGCTGACTTTTCGCTGTTCGCCCTGGTTCCCTGGCGAAAACATCGGGGGCCTTGTTTAACCGGGCGACGTCCCAGCCGGCATGAAATTTTGTCATGTTGTACCATCATTCTATATTTTGGTTTAACCAATAAGAATACAATTTGGTCGGCTAAATCCCAAATTGCCAGCCCATCCTCGTCCGTTCAGTATCCAAGTAGATACCCAACAGGGTGCACCATGAGAAGGTGAGGATTGGACATTAGGTCAGAAGCCCTGGTTGGTTCTCTGTATTTCTTTAAAGGCTATGTGGAGGTCTCCTCTCAGTTATACAGCTTTGACCCTTAAGCACCCTAAAATTTTCAAGAAGAAAATAAATTTTATGTAGGACTTCAGTTTTGTTTTAATGAATTCTATGGATAAAGCATGGCTGGCTGAACCTGACTTATCTGACTCTTAAAGTCAAATATACTCTACTCTTGATTTATTCTAGACAAATCTCAGAAGATCAACCTGTCTGCCCATAATAACAAAGGCCACATGAGCAATATATCCTGTAAACTTCAGGATAAGAGAGGAGTGGATATTTGTCTTTCAGAGATCGAGGGAGGAATTTAGTTTATCTACTGGACAGAAAAACTTGTAGGTCAATGGTGAACTTAAGTTTTAATCACGCCATATTTTTGATGGGTGATGATAAGAAGCAGCATTACTACATATGTACTAGTATGATTTGGTTTTTTGTATACTGAGCTGTCATTAGGAAGGAGTAAGAAGGAATTTAGAATAAGAACATCCAGAAAGGGGAAAACATTATATTTTACTTCAAGTATAAATTTCATTCTTGGATTCTGAATTAAATTTCCCAAGAAAAATTGATGAAGTTCTATTCAGTTCCATACAGCAAAAACATTGAGAACATTCTGTTCAAAACACTCTATAAAATAATTTGCTAGAATAGGGGAATAAGAAATCTTACTTCTGTTCCTCTGTCTGCTTGTACAGTTGGTTTTGACAACCAAAGTAACCCGAATTTATGACATTGAAATCATTTTACAATATTTAATTAATTCTTATTATTTGACACCTCCAGGGAGTCCAAAGACTCATCGAGGGAGGGAGAGCGTGCCGACAGCATAGAACGATTGGTCCCCTTCCAAATCAGGAGGAAATTGTAGTAGTTTTGTTGTGTCAACCAGCAGGATATTTGTGAAGAGTGAAACTACATTGAAACTGATTAAAAGATCAGTGAGTTGTAAAGATACTCCTTGAAAACTTCTGAATTTTTAATGAAAGAGGAAGAGTTACAATGTAGAGAAAAGATTTGACAGATATTTTGAGTTTATAGGTCAGACAGTCTATACGATTTACAATAGGTCTTAATTGAACTTTTTTTATGTATCTTGAGAACACCATAAAGTCTTGGTCTATCATGTGGAATTCTTAACTTTTTAATGATTTTTTCATCCGAAGAATGAACTTCTACTTCATGATCACATCGCCTATAGATGCATTTCCAGAGAACCTACTCATTCACAAATCAACAAATTTAATAATCTTCAAGGTGAAGTTCATTAAACAACCATTATCCTTCACCCACATTGTAATTTATTTAAATGAGCCTGCAACATGTGTGTATCACTTTTATTCACTGTTACCTCAAGGCTGTAATGCAGAGCCTTGAGGTACACTCTGCTGGGCACCCTCATTCTCCTACATTCCACTGCACCATGTACTAGTCTTTGGTATCTGTCTGTCTATCAGCCATCCTCCTTATCTCCATACCATCAGCTACACAGCCATTGCCATTTGCTCCAACTTATACAATAGTTCTGTCATTCATCTTGCACATACAGTTAATAATCAGCATTTATGATTTTTTTTTCTTATAATTATTAAAAAATCTGAAACTTATTGAAATAAGTTAGCAAAGCTGCTAAAAGAAATACCTTGGTTAATTGCATAAATGTATGAGATAAAACAGGCTTAAAGGGGGACGGCTAAAATTATAATGTCCCCAACATAATTAAGACTTTGTTGCTAAATTCTTACAGGCATTTTCTTCAGAATTACCCAGTTTGTGTCAAATTAGTTCTCTTTACACGTTCTTAAATAGTAAAATTTCTCGGCATCTTTTTTTGATATCTTCATTAGCGTTTCTTATCTTCTTTGGAAAAACAAATATTGTAAATTTATTTTTTCTGCCACAAATGAAACTGATATTGATGCTCTTTCCTTGAATGTTTTGTTTAGCTTGTAGAAGCTCTCAGTCCCTTAAAGAAAGAATCAGTTAATAGATTTTTAAGTGATACATATTTGAAGTCTTTCAACCTTTCTCCAAGAAAAATCAGTTGAACATAAGCATGTTTACTATTGTGTTATCTGGTGTGTTTTTTGGGATGGTACACAACAGTGTCGCATACTTGCACCTTGATGAATAGTAACAAGTGACATGTGGCTTATTGTCTTATTTAACTTTTCCTGCTAGCAAAGGATGAGTACTGGCACCTATTGGTTTCCAAAACCACAGTGGTATTATCTAAATATTTTACATGCTTTCATGTTTTTCTTCTTCTTCATCTCCCCACTCATGGTTTAGGCTCAGTGGTCTTGTTATTGCCTTGTTAGTAATTAATGCTATGACTGGGCAGTTAATCTTACCTAAAATTCTGCCATGTCCATCATATACATGTATTCATCTGTCTAGCAGGATGAAAAAACCTGCTGAAAATGATTTTATTACCATTTAGTGGAGGGAAGAGAAAAGTACAATATTTTCTCTTAGTTAAAGTATATTTACCTTATTGCCTTCTGCCACTGTTCTATTACTGCTAATCTCAATATTTTCAAAGTAATTATTCCAGAATATCCATTTCTGCAGTTTTTGTGTCACTTCACTTTTTTGTCATCTCATATTCCTTGTATAGGACTCTTTCCTTCATTTCTAATATTTTTCAGTAGCTTCTAGAGCATTTTATCAAACCTTCTTGATATTTATCTTTTATATTTTTATGAGCCTTCCCATTTGATTTACATACTTTTATGCATAAGTTAAATTTCTTACTCCCCCCCTCTCTCTCTATATTCTAAGTCTCATTCTGACATATTTATCAAAAGCTTTCAGTACAATTTCTTCTTTTTCAAAAAACCCTCCATAACTAATTGATTCCATCATAAAGTACTGATTAATATATTCAATATGTTAAAGTTCTTTTCATGTGAATTTAAGTACACGACTTTCAGTCTTCATATCTGTGGTCCAAACAGAAATGCACTATACACTTCATTATTATTATATTAGCTCTTCAGTTTTCTCCAAATTATACCAAAACTTTGTACAGTTTATGACTCATTACCTGCCCTACTATTTAAGTTTCCAAGAGGCAGTTATTTTTATTGATTTTTTTTAATGTTGATTATTTTTGCTACTGACTTGCTAAATTCTTTGACTTTTTCTACCCTACTGTTACTTGCACAAGAATGCACATTTAAGTGTATTTTCCACTTTCCAAGTTTGAAATTTACCCAGTTCAGTCTTCTTGAAATTGAATGCTTGGAGATTATAAGTCCTCAGGTAAAATGGTGTGAGGAAGGCTCTGCCAAAGAACAAAATGGCAATTGAATAAATGACATTAATGAGAGGTTGGATTGCTAGAGATTTAAAGCTAACTGTGCATGGATATTGACTAACAGCTACTCTCGTTTGTACATGCCCAGAGAAAAATGGTAACTAGCCTAGTGAAACATTGTGCATAAAAACATCTATGGATGTTCTGTTTCTGCCAGAAATATGAGAGCACTTTGTAAAGTTAGACAAATTTAGGATTTATATAAGATTAGGAACATGCAGAGGCAAATAGTAGTGTCCTGTTCAGAAGAGTATCCCAAGTCCTTTGAAGACTGGGAAGAATGTGATATGCCAGGAAAGGTTAGAGGTGTAATCTAAGTCAACTTAAGATGGAAATTCTGACATTGAATGGAGTTCTGAATAATGTCAAATGCAAAGGAAAGCAAAGAAATCTTTCTCACAAAACATGGCAAGACTGCATATTGACAACATTGGAGTCCACTAGGTTGACTTTACTCCCACTGGAGAATAGCATGATCAGCAGTGTTCAAGATATTGACTGTGAGATCTTGAGGCTTGGCTCATTTGAGCACTTCAAAATTTGTCAAATGAAGAATAAGAATGGATATGGATAGGACAATAGCAAAACTGGAAAAGGATTTGAGGTCAATGAGAGAGCATTAATGTGCATTTGGAAGAGTGTGATTGATGTGTAAAGAACATAGCTCTTGGGTTCTCTGGTAATTGTGGGGAAATCTGAAGAGATATAACTATCCACATGACAAGCCATGAATAACTAGGTGACCATCCACATGACATCCAGTTAATGTCTATGTAGACAGACCATAAGAATAGTATCCTGGTAAGTAGGGCTCTATAGTAGACCTGGTCAAATGCCTTGCCACTTGAGTTTCTCCATGGCATCTGTCCTAAGATGTGCAAAGTTAGCAAGGTCAGGAAATATGCTATAGAGTGAGAGTAGCAGAATCTATATTGGTTATTGCTAATAACTAATGGATTTTCATCTTGCAAGAAATTTGGTCATTCATGACCTTTGCTGTTGTTTTGAACGAAGTGAATTGAGTTTAGTTAGGTTATTAGTTTAATGGGAAGTCTTCGACACTCAGGGGATACCTAGGTGCCAGGGGGCGGAAGCCCCTTTTCGAGTCATCAGAATTCAAGGAGAACTGGCCTACAAGGAGAACAGTCCAGAACTTGGGGGGGATGCCAGGGGGAAGAACCCCCCCAGTGTATGTGTGTGTGTATATATATATATATATACACACACACACGTATCGGTTCATCCCAAAATTAATGTCGCTTTTAGCATTAAGTTTTAAAGGAATATAAAATATAAATCACTTGCTAATTTAATCATGTATATATTCTCCATTTGAATCAATAACCTTCTTCCAACGTTATTTAAGCTTCACAATGCCATTTTTATAGAATTCAGGAAGTTTGTAGGCAAAGAAGTCACATAGGCTCAATTTCAGTGCCTCTAATGTATCCTATTGTTTTTTCATTAATGAAATGTTGCAAACTTCAAAATAAGTGGTAATCTGAATGTACAAGATCAGGAGAATATGAAGGATGTAGAAGCTTTTCCCAGCTGAGTTTCTCGATCTTGGTACAGGTGATTCTTGCACTATGAAGGTGTGCGTTATCATGGTGAAAAGCAACACCCTTTCAGTTAACCAGAGAACACCTCTTTTTTTTCAGTGTTTCAATCAATTGAGTTGTTCCCAGTATACTTCAGCTGTGATTGTTTGGTTTTGTGGCAAGAGTTCATAGTGTATGATACGAACCATATCCCACCAAACTCTTAACAAAACCTTTTGAGGGTTAAGGTCTTGTTTTGGCTGAGGTTTAGCCTGTTCCCCCTGAATGAACTTACTACCTTCACCACTTAACATTCTTGTAAAGTATCCACTTTTCATCACCAGTGACTACACAACTCAAAGATTGAACCTCTCAAGAATGAAGAGCAGTGCAGATGTTGATGCACTCTCTGTGATTGTTGTTCGTCAGTTCATGAGGGAACCCACTTGTTGAGCTTAGACACTATTCCAAGTTCTTGCAAATGGCGATGGATGGTCAATGACAATAAATTAAGATCTTTTGCTAAATCTTTAACAGTTGAATTGGCATTTCTTACAATAGCAGCTTCTAGGATATCATTATCGAGAGAGACAGCGTGCCCAGAGTGAGGAGAGTCTTTCAAGCTAAAGTCCCCTTGTTGGAATTTTTGGAACCATCGCTGGCACTTTCACACATTCAAAACAATATCGCCAGAAAAGTAGTATCCTGTGCTACTTTTATAATAAATTTATAATCGTCTAGGTGGAAAGATATTTAATAGGGAATATTTGCCATTCAATGTGCCTCTCCGTTTACTGTTGGTACATATTAATTTATTTTGTAAAGAGATTATTATGATTCAGGTCTCCCTAGAGTCACAAGACACTCGTAGTGGGAAACACAGTCTATCACACTACTCCTTGAACCCATTGACCATTTGTGCCCACTCTATCAGGCAATGCATTCCATGGCTCAGCCACCCTCCATGCAAAAAAAACTACTCCTTACCCTCTTGCTTACAACTTCCTTTCGTAACTTCCAGGGATCTCACCTTGCCCTTGCTCCTTTCCCCGTGTTCCACCAAATGAAAGAACTCCACAGATTTGTGTCAACCCTGTAACTACCTGTCAATAGTTTAAAAGTCTCAGTGATATCACCTCTCCTTCTTCTATCTACCAAACTCTGCAGTCCACATTCCTTCAGCCTATCCTCATGACTAACATTGTACAGTCTTGATATCATCTTTGTTATCCGCCTCTCTGCACTCTTTTCATGGTTAATTTATCCCCCTTCAAATCCTGGAGACCAAATTTCAGCATTTAGTTCCAAGTGTGGTCTGATCAGGGCTTTATTCAATGGAATGAGAACTCTTTATTTCTGCAGGTCAATGTCCTTCTCAGTATTGCAGCAATCCTATGGATTCACCACCACCACCACCTTCGCAGTATGTTCCCTGAATTTCAGATTTCTATCAGTCATCATTCCTATATCCCTTGCCTCCCCAACTTCCTCCAGTATAGTTCCTCCAAAGTATGCAGTCTCCCATCGATTTATCCTAAACTTCAAGACTTTACATTTAGTAGCTGAATTAAATGGATGTCTCCATTCATTTGCCCATCTATCTAGTTAACCCAGAACTTCTTGCAGGGCTATCACATTTGCACTATTACTAATAATCCTTTCCAGCTTCATATCATCTGCAAACAACTGAATACTTCCCCCTGCAATCCATTGACAATGTCATTGATATAAAGGTTAAACAATAGGTCCCAGTGATTCCACTTATGACCTCTTGATACTGCTCCTCCATACACAACTCTCTGATACCTATCAGATAGCCAATCCTGAATCCAGTTCATTAACTTGATATCTAAACCCATCTGCTTCAACTTAAATATCAACTTATTGTGTAGTACCCCATCAAATACCTTTGTAAAATCCAAAAAAAATGGCAGGATATGCCTTTCCCCTCATCAACCACTCTTGTCACTTTATTATAAAAGGCAGTCATATTACTAAAGTAAGAGCATTCCTTAACAAATTCATGTTGACTCTCACAGACAACATTACCCTCATCTGTTCAATGCTGTAAATGATCTCTCACTAATTTCTCCAAGATCTTAATAATGACTAATGAAATACGAACTGGTCTATAGTTTGATACTTCCAATCTGCTAGCACCCTTATGCAATGGCACTGTCTTACCTTCCTTCCATTTCTTGGGTACTTTTCCCATGACCAGACTTTCATTGAAAGCCTGGTCAATGGAGCTGTCAGTTCTTTAGCACATTCTCCCAAAACCTATGGCAAAATTCCCATGCAGTCCCATTGCTTTATTGACAGCTACAGTATTCAGTATTTGAAACACACTCTCTTCTCACATTTTTAAATCTCGAACCCACCCTATCCCTTTGCATCAGTCACTGTATTCCTACTTTTATCCAATAATGTCATTCTTCCACAGTCATTTCTCCTAATGGCCTCATACCAAAAAGATTCATTTGGATTTTCTTTGGATCTTGAGGCCAATTTCTTCTATATTTCATTTTTGTCTTCCTTGCCATACTAGTCACTCTCCTGGCTTCAGTTTTATATTCGTCATGCATCTGCTCTCCTTATATACCGTATTTGCCGGTGTATAAGACGCATCCCCTTTTTTGTACATATTTTTTAGGATAAAAACTTTATTGCTGAATATTATAATCAATTTGCAGTATTTCAAATATACAGTGATAAGTAGGTCTACTTTCAACGAATACCTAATCTAACTGTGTAGTGAGTTTTTTTTGTGCCCTAAACTTTTAACAGTAACAGTTTTTGTGCCATTGGAATCTACAGTTTTGTTTGAGGGCACATCGAAAGTCAGCAGAACCTCGTCCATGTTTCCTATTTGCACAAGTTCAAAAGTTTCTTGTTTCCTTGCGTTAATCATGAATCGATGAAATTCAATAATTTTTTCTTCATATTCAGCTGGCATTTTTTTGTGATATTTTTATTTTAGTCTGCATACATAGCTGGTTTCTCTTCATGAATCTTGAACACTGTGATGTTGATCCAGTAAAGTTGGCGATCCCTCTGTTAGTGGCTATCGCTTTCGCTTGATGAATAATCATTTTTGTAGACAGTGAAAGTCCTGCTTTTCTACGTAACCAGAATGCTCTCACACACACACTGCAAGGAAGCAAGAAAGAAATTGTGTAACTCAGAACAGAGAAAATTTCTAGAAATGAAAGTAATAAAAAAATGAGTATCAGCGTATAAGATGCACCCTGTTTTTCAGACCTATTTTCAAAGAAAAAAGTGCATCTTATATGCCAGCAAATACGGTATCTTCCATAAACTCTTTTTTGCCTGCAGTTCCTGTTTGATATTGTTTGTCATCCACTTCATATTAAATTCTGTTCTCTTCTTCACTCATGGTATACAACTTGCTATTGCTACTGATAACTATTCCTTCACAAGTTTCTAAGCACCGATGATATCACACCCTTCCAATTCCTCCCTCCATGGAACTGGCACAAGTTGATATGCAAGACTATTATAATCACTTGCCTTATAATTCCACATACATTCCTTCCTCTTTGATACTCCTGCATGTCTATTCATCTTCTAAGTCAAAACCACATGGTCACTCTCTCGAAGGGAACAGAGATGCCATTTCAGTTATAATCAGATTTTCTGATGCTATGACCAATTCTAAAACTTGAACCTGGTGTTCCTTCTACTACATGTTGTCTAAGACATTTGTCCCTCAAGAATTCCAGAAATTCCATTCCATTACTACTACATACAGTTTCCTCTTCCCAGTTTATACTGCTGTGGTTAAAATCTCCCATAACAAGCATTCTCGCAAGCTCAAGTGCCTAAAAGTCTCCTGCTTTTGACCCTCTGTGCTGCATATCTTGTAGCAACATCCCACTAAATATCCTGCTCTGCCCACCACTACCTCACACCATCTGCTTTCAAAACGATTAGTACCATTGCCCTCCAAATCCTCCACTCTGAGAGGACATAAGTCGTCACTTATCATAAGCAGTACTCTACCAGCATGTTTTCCCATCCTATCCTGTTGAAATATGCTATACCATGCTACTTCTATTCCTGTCAGTATATCATCTTCTGTCAACCATATTTCAGAGATCCTAATAATCTTTGGATTTTCTGCTTTATTCTGGATACTCCTGGCATTAATATAAAGAATCAAGGCATTGTCACTGTTTCTATACCTATCATTATCCCCTTCAGACTACTGGATTCTGTATTATCCTATGTATTCTCCCTTGTCCCAACTGCTTATTCCCACATGAGGCCACCCCCTACTACCAACCACCTGGATAATTCTAGTTTCCCAGCATTGACAAACTGACTTGTTCAGAGAACAGCATTCTCTCCAGATGCCTACATCCTTCCTCGTTCAAATGCAAGTAATCTCTCTCATACAGTTCCTTTTTGAACTCAAATGCCATGCAAGTATTCTAAGTCTCTCTCTCGACACATTCTGGTTATTATACTATTCATTATTGATACTCTCCTTTGCAGTTCTACATTATCATACCTGGGCAACACTCACTAGCTTCGCTCACTCAGTTTCTTCTGTGCAACCTCAAGCATAAACCTTAGATCTCTTGCAACCCGATTCACATTGCCTGTCATCTCATCTGCCCTTTAACCTTGCTTAATTGCCATAGTCACACTATCTATTGTTCCTCCAGGCAAACACTCCTCTGGCATTTTATCTAGTGTATACCATGGATTGAGTCTCCATACATTACGCCTCTTACCACTCTGGTTCTTCCTTGCTCATCTCATTCCTCACTTTCCTCTAACACTTTCTTTCTTTGTTTCCCCACTTACCTGTTATCCTGTCATCTCTCCATCCCTGGTATAGCATTGTCTCACATTTCTCTCGTTCCCTTTCTTGTACTGGTTCTCTTATTCTTCCCCCTTCAATCATTCTCACAGCTCTCTTTCTCTCCCCTACTCTGATTCGCTTTGCATTCGTTTTTTCGATTGGTTTTGAAAACTGAGTCTTTACTAACAGTTTGAGAGGTTGAGTTCAGCAGGATAGACAGGCACTAACTTTACCAAGGATTGTTTCAGTTATTTGGATTGGAAAACCAGAAATGGTAATCAGTTGTAGGAAAAGAGTAGAGTCACTCCATTTGGATAGGCCAACCAGTCACTGAGAATGATTGAGTAAAGGATGGATGTTCCATAAAAAGAGATGTGTACAAAATTATGCTCTTAGTTACTAAGAGAAGGTCCTGGTTTTTGGGAGAGTCAGGATTATTCAGTATTTGGGTGAATACATGAAGAACTTCTGTTGGTTAATTACAACATTATTTTTTTTAATTGTAACTGGGGATATTGACATGTCGATACTTTTTAAGCTTTCAGAACAGGTGATTGAAAGTATAACAGTTCAAAACTGGGGAAAATATTGCTCTCATGTCACCTCATTGGAAAATATGTATTGAGACAGAGACGGAATAATCAAAGAATTATGTGAACCTTTGGTGATAGTTTAAGTGAAAGTGATGGCGATTCGGACATTGATTCAGATGACTATGAAGATTAAAAGGATTTGATAATGGTATTTTTTTCCATCCTTTATTTGCATGGGTTTGTTAAAAGAGTCACAAGTCATAAATAATTAATTGGTTTAGGACATTGAAGTGTTTCAGTTCTCTCAACTGTAAGTTTAGAATATTTAAGTTCATTAGAAAAAATTTCCGTTTTTCTGTATAATTATTTTTATTTTATAGAAAACTTTCTTAAAAATAAATTTCGTTAAATTTTTGTTTTATGCTATACCTTTTTTTAATTTTGTCAATACTCTACGTACATTTTTCCAACTGTTATACAAGCAAATTAGTTACACTTTAAAAACTACAATGTTCGTAAAAGAAAAGCTAAATTTTCCAACCTGTAATAATAAACTCATCCCAGAAAATGGATAGATTACCATATTATCGGAATGAATTCTCCTTTTTGGGACATGCGTAGAAGTGTCGAAGTGTCTCTAATCTGTGGGTGAACTATATCTGTAAACATTTCGTTCACATACTCAAACCCCGAACTGATAAAGTTTTGTATAGAAAAAAGGTTTGTACTCTCCAGATAACAGAAATACAATTTTACCTTTCCTCACACAAAGTAAGATAAGAATTTGGTTATTTTACAGAGAGAGAGAGAGAGAGAGAGACTGCAGATATTTTAACCCATCACGTTACCAAACTCTTAAAAAAGTTTGGTGCAGCAAGGTACATTTTTCTTTTCTTTTTAAACATTTGTACATAATAAAAGTTTAAAAACATATGACTGGCAGTCGAAACTTTTTTTTTTTTCGAAACTTGACAACACATGCTATTCCATTAGGAGAACAAAAAAAGAAAAAAGACAGATGTGATAGCTAATAATGTAATTGTATCTTTTGAAATGAATAAAGTACAAATGATTTTTTTTTCTTGTGAAATTTCTTGCCACAAACTAACCAGAGACTTTTTTTTTGAAAATCCACTCAGTGAATTAAAAGTCTTATTTGTTCATGCAAGTCCTCAAATATTTCAAGAAACTGTCAATTCTAGGAAGCAAAAGGAATCGGGTATTAAAGTAACAGCCAGAATTTTAGTGGAGAATATTTCGCCTAAAAAGTGACAATTTATTTATTATATATGTAGATGCCTCCAACAGAGTAGAAAAAACTTTAAGTACAACTGTTAGAATTTGGTTATTTTACAGAGAGACTGTAGATATTTTAACCCATCACGTTACCAAACTCTTAAAAAAGATTGTTGTAGAAAAGAAGAAAAAAAACTGGGGAAACTGATATCCTGCAATTAATTATTTTAGAAAATTGTCTAATGCTACCTATTGACAATGTTTGAATTATCTGTAAACATTTCGTTCACATACTCAAACCCCGAACTGTTAACACCACGCAAAACATCAAAGGGAGGATATGAGTCATGAAAAAGGTGACATTTGGATTGTCATGTTGGAAGTATTATCAAACCTTCAAGTAAGACCAGGAGAATTCCAATCCCCCCAGTCAGAAAAGTTCACAAGTAGACAAAACAATTTGGCCAATACGGTTGCTGGCTGATGTTACCCATGACAAGACACATTGAGCTACCGTGGAAAAAAAAACAAAACATAGATTGAGCCACGATGAGTGTAGAAAATAAACAAACTGCATTGGTCAGGAAAAGACATGTTGAGTTAATGGAAAATTGTTGCCTCTACTGTAAAACTCAAGTGAATGCTAAAACACTTAGTCACCGTGGGAACTGAAAGAGGATCGAAAACTAAGACCATAAATTAATGAACAGAACCAAACGGTTGGAAATCTAAAGGATGTAGTCAACTAGATTTTCTGGTTATTTACAGAAATATTGTTCTCTCAACTCATGGGTGAGTGTTTGTGTTGTGCTGTGGATATAAAATTCAAGTATTTTGGAATATTCGCATTTAGAAGAGCCATTCTGGAAAGACTGTAAGTAATTTAAATTATCATTAGAATTTCTAGAATACATAGAAAAGGTTTTGTAATCCATTTAACTGGCCGTTTATTATCATTTATTTTTTTAAATGCCGTTTAATTTTTTCTCTTGACTAAAGTAATAAATACCAATAGCCAAACATTTTGTAAAAAAAGATAACGTTAATTAGAAAAGTAATGAAGTTTAAGATCTTAAATGTAGACATCAAAATATTTGGATGAGTTATGTATATGAGAAAAAAAAAGTGTGTTTGAGGGACACCAGCATATAATTAAAGTATTCAGAAAAGCCTAAACGCTGCTGCCACTAGACTCTACTATACTCTAAGAATTTCCATAGTCTTTAAACAGGAAAGAAATACCCCAAACTGTATTGGAAAATTAGTACTGCCATCTATAGACAACCAAAGACAACATGACAATGACGGATGAGTGTCACCCTGGGAAGATTCCAAGATATCTCAAAAACATCGCCCACAATTCATAGGCAAACCAAAACACTATGTGATATCACAATATCATATGTTCCCCCAAAATTTCCAAACACATAACGTCACTATTCGTTATCTCAAAAATCACCCAAAACAGGAATCCTTATCCACTAATATATCATCTTTTCCATTCAAAACAATAACGTCACTTATTTACAACTAACAAATTACATCACATCTTCATCTGATACAACACACATCCACAACATGATTCCTTATCTTATCTTGATCTTGTTCAAAATGCCCCACCAATCACGACACGAATCCTTATCTCTAATCATCGCCCATAATTCCATACGCGAACAAAACAAACAACGTGACGTCACACACACACAGATGGCCCCAGAAAAATTCCAAACTCATGACGTCACGATTCCTTATCTTATCTTGATCTTGTCACTAGTGTCCGGACTACTGCTTGTGACTATCCTATAGAAATTGATCTACACTCAAATGCTTCTCATACAATGCAAATTACTCATACCTATAAAAACACGATTTGTAACCCCATAACTTCATTTCAGTTTTTTTTGGCTTTCTATCTAGTGCCGTCAGAATGGCAAGTCATCATCGTTTAGTTACTTTAAGATGGCAGGAGAGTAGACTACTCGAATCAGGGCAGTCGCAGGCGAAGGTGGCACGTTGACTAAATTTGTCACGACTATGTTGTCTCAGCACAATGGACTCAGCTTTAGTAGACAGGAACCATTACACGAAGAGATGGCCAAGGGCTATGTCAAATACAACAGACTGCTGTCTATCTCTCCAGTTCATCTTGTGAAGATGTACAGGGAAGTATATTGTAATAAGAAATCCGTTCTTGACAAAGGCATTGGCTGAGCGGAATATCTTTTCAAATCTTACAGAATTTAATCCTGATCCAGCCAGTCATGCACCTGAAGCTGTAATATATGTAACAGATTTTAATATCCAGGCAGATACAACTGCAGTTCAAAAAAAAAAAAAAAATTGATTTCCACTCTCTGATATCATGGTTGAAACCTAGAATGCAGGGTAACCGGAATGCATCTAAACAGAGCATGCATAATATACGAGGGGAGAGGGGATGAAAACTTCTGATAAAGACCTAGAACAAAAATGATATTAAAGCAACTGATATAACCACAATAAAGAACCTATATCCCTAAATTGTAATAATTTTTCTTTTTCTTTTAAGATATATAACAAGACGTCAATTCCGTCATGATTACTCAACTTTTCGGCATACCCTCGTATATTTCATAGATATCCAACCATACCTCTTCACGCCCTCATAACTTTTAAATGTGCTTGGGTCAAAGCATTACATTACATTAGAAATTAGAGCCAAAAGCAGTCTTATATCCACCTCAGTGGTGCACCCAGGGATGGAGGAAAGGCGCCCTGTCTCCCCCCCCCAAAGAAAAAGGGGAAAAACACTAGAAAAATTTCCAAGAATCTTTTCCTAATTAAAATTCATTTTTTTATTTATGTTGTGTCATGTCTTCTATTACTATACTAATGAATTAGCCGTCACATAAGGTGGGAATACCCTATAGCTCCCTGGAATCACGGCCGCTGTGAACGCAAGGCTAACGAAGTAGTGCTCGGACTGACCGAGCCCTACTTCGTTTGCCCGAGCCAGGACAGAGGAGATCATGGGTATCATGTATTGGCGATCACTACAAATGCTCTCAGTCATAGGTCGTATGCAATGTGTAATGTGTATTCTCAAATCGTCTACTCAACTCTTCCCCCCTCCCCTCCAAGATTAAATCTTGAGTGCTCGGTCCTCCCCAAGATTAAATCTTGAGTGCGCCATTGATCCACCTTACTTAAATTAACAATCATACAACTAATGCAAAAAGTGAGATTGGATAAAATCAAGGAAATGAAGAATAGGTGTAGAGCACACTATTTGTCAATTCTGGAATATAAGAAATATGTTTGTCAACCCTTACGCAATTGCAGCCACTCTAGAAGAAAGCGTTACAATTATATCAGCAATATGGCTTCATGTCCTGAATTTTGACATTGAAAGTACAACAAGAGAAACAGTGACTTAACTATCCTTCAAATAGGCTAAAGCTGTATAATCTGGTATTCTTAAAGGTATAATTAAAAGAGAAGCGCTCTTAATCACTCACCTAAGTGATTAAAACCTGATGATATCCAGTATGAGATGATAAAACATATATCACCATCTTTCATAAATCTGCTTTCCTGAAACCCAGGAAAATACCCAAAATTAGCATTTATGATACTAGTACTGTGACTAGTCATTCGTATAACTTGCAGAAAATACCCGGCTTCTGTTTTGTTAGAAAAATATTTCCTTTTTTTTCAGATGCCATTATGGTTTTCATAGAGACCGATTAACATTCGACCACATGGTCGTTTAGAAACATCCTTCATAGATGTATTCCCAAAACGTGAATATGTGGTATTATGGGTTTTTGACATGTTAAAAGCGCCATGTTGATATCACCATATATTAAAAGAAAGATATTTAGAGTCTCAAGGGGGAATCTACTTGTTTAAAAACTTTCTCTTTTGCTGAAACCTACAAGTAGAAGTACACCATCTGCCATGCTGCAAAAGATGAAAGTATTTTCTCAGGGCTATTTCTTATGTGTAACTCCATTTATCGTCATAGTAAATTCACTAACAGAACAGTTTCTGATTTTGCAATTTCTGTTATGTAAAGGTTTATTGAAAGGCAACACTTGAAGGAATAATTTTGTGGGACTCAGTAATGAATTCGGGTTTTCAGCAGGAAACTGTTTGTATCATTGTAAAAAGAGTTAACAATGGGACGCATTATTATCTCAAGGCAATGGAAACCTAATGGCTAGGACTCATTTTTGACAAGCTTGAATTCCTTGAATATATTCATTACTAAGATGAATGTGAAAGATAGCACTAGACATCCTTTGCATATCATATTCTCTGCACAACGAGGTGCAGAAACGTATTTACATGTCTCAAGATTATACTTCAAGAGTGAATGCCTTTCGATGGTTGGATCCCATGAAAAATCAGAAAATACGAATAGTTACTAGTGCGTTTCGCACATCACCCATTCAGAACTTTTATGTCAAACCATATGAACCTGCTCTCTCAGTTCGACAAAAGCAGTTGTTATTTGACTTAAAAATTAAATATTTTCTTAGCTGCTTAACTCTCTTATCTAGAGCATTTTTATTTTTACATTTGGAAGATCAGTACGCACACACGAAATGTATACCCACATTTTCCTGATGAAAGACCGTTATTAGGTTCAATTCTAATCATGACTAGAACCTTTTCTAGGCCTTTCTTCGACTGGTTCCGAGTTAGTAAATTTTTCGCATGGAAAAATACGATTTACTCCCGTGTCTCAAAAATTGACCATAGAACTCGCACTATTACAGATAATATTAAGAATATTATGTTAGGGCCTCAAATGATAACAGTTGTCTGTTGTATTCTCTCGCCAGAAAAAGCATTGATTTATTAAGAGCTTGAATTCATGATGAGTGAAGGTTGAAATATGGAAACTTGCTGCTCCCTTGTCTTCAAACAGTTAATAAACGAAGGTCTGTCCTTTAGTTTGTATTTTAAAGATCGGGTAACTTCGAAAGACATGATTGAATGTTGAAGGACTGCAGCCAGAAAGCTGCTGATATTCTGTAGTATTGTGCTATTTATGGAGTGCTAATGTTAATATGTTCAAAGAGTACAATACTACAGAATATCAGCAGCTGAAGATGAATGCGAATATTTCCCAAACTACAATCCAATGTACACCCACCATATGGACCTTCAAGGTATGCTCCCAGTTCAAGTACCAATGCTTATGCCCAATTCAACGATGACTGCGTCTGTAGATTGCATCTGAGATGTCATTGGATCATTGAAAACTGCAAAAAGAAAGTTGACTTTTAGAATGAAATTCATATCCAGCTATGTGCAGACGGTAGTTTAATTGTTTGGTTAAAATCCTGGGGAAAGGAATAATCCAGATGTCATAGTACAGGAGAAAAGTGTTATGGTCGATGTTTTCCTGGAAATTTCGTGGAGCCCTGATGTCTGCAGACCATTCTGTAAATGCTATGAAGTGTCTATCGATTGTGGCTGATCAGTTACAACCCTTTCATGGTAACTATCTACGCATATGGCTCAGGCATATTCCAGAAGGAAAATGTACTGTTCTATGTTGCTAGTATCATTTGAAAATGGTTCAGTGAACAAGACAGCTACTTCCAAGTGTTACAGTGACCAGCGAATCTGAATCTCTTAGAACATACGAGGGTTACATGGATCAATATATCTGGCATTTGAATTCTCCGCCCTGAACATGCACAGATGAGTGAGAAATAGTATTGATTATTGTGTGTGTGAGGGGGGGGGGGGTTCGCATATCTGCTATGGCATTCAAAGGTGCCGCTTCATGCCACGAAGTGGCAGTCCTGTCAGCAATAAGGACTTATGAACTATTACGATCAGTTATATATTTTGACTAGACAGTACATATAAGTCTTGACTATTGGAAATCGGCACACTGCCATCTCTTATCTTTCACCATCACAGAAGTTGAGTGCATTATCAGCCATCATGCTAGGTAAAAAGTTATGAGAATGGGTATTTGATTAATACCCAAAGAAGAATATTCAGTTTGTTTCCTAATAGAGCTAAACTTTTAAGTAATAGACGGTTTTCCTAATCAAGGGTTCCCTGATTATCTTACTCTTAATTCATCATTGATGCTGTGCACAGAAAGTAGCAATCGTTTCTTCTTTTCAAGAATGGAACTTTGAAATAGTTACTCCAGACTAATTTACTTTTTGGACCAAACTGACTATCGTGCATTATGCGCCTTCCAGAACATTTAAGCTGATAATTTTCCTGTCACTATTCTGCTAGGTATCTGAAACACAGTGAGTCTTATTCCGATCTTCAACTAAGAAACTATTTAATCTTCAACCATTCAACTATCAGCTTCCTTATTCAAAACTAGTTTCTTTGACTTTCATATCAAAAGGCAGCGTTTGTGCGAGAATTTACTCTGACGACATCTATGAATCCATAAATCTGTGAAGGCGCTTATGAATCCTTTCATTTTAACTCTCTGGTTAAAATCTTTTTACTTCATTCATTTTGTTTATTCTCAATTTGTTTGAATTTATAATTTTAAAATTTGATGTTTTTCGATTCTAAATTTTCCTAAAAGAAAAGTCAACCTTTCTTTGAATTTCAGCTTTCACAACTTCAGCTTCCATCCGTTTCTAACCGAACTGATCTAGCAGACATTGGTGCTTGCACATTGGTTTAAGTATACTGTAGATTTTATTTGTTGTCTAGATATTGGTTACGATTTCTTTAACATTGTAATTAAACTGCAATCGTACCTAATCCAAAAATTTTTTAAATCTTTATTTATTCACTCTGTTTCTACTCTTCTTTATCGCCAACCTTTCTTTGTATATATTTCCTGAAAAGTACAATCTGTCGATATTCAAATCCATTGGTAATAAGTTTCTTCCCTCCTATATAAATTTGTCTATCCACGTGGGCAGGGTTTACAACCTCTTATCTTCATAATTTATTATTATGAACATAGAAGATTGTAAACCTCTTATGTTTATAATAATAATAATAAAATCCACTAACATCTTTTATTCCCCAAAAAAGTAAGCAAGACCATTTTAATCCAAAGTAACTTTTTTATGATTGATTAGCAGCCGTTTTTCACCCATAGCCATTGATAGCTATCTCAAGGTTATAAATGATTTAAAAGACATCCATCAGACTTTTGCCATCTCAAGGCCCCTAACAATATATCATTATCATCTGAAACAGTGTGAGTTCCATGGTCGATTTTCTTCCGTTGCTCGGTTAAAAACTGGAGTTTCTAGAAGGAAAAAAAAAAACAAAAAAACTATTTACCTGTGATGAAGATCGAATAACTGTGGAACCAGCTGGGGAAAAGGAAAAAAAAAAAACGAAATTTCTTCTCTGCTCTAACCGAACATATAACAATCCTTCTGCCAGTCTAATGCTATTAATTAGGAACACCATTTCCACTGGATTCTACAGAAACCTATAATGATGCAATTGTAAAATAAAAATAAATCCAATAATGCTTTTTATTACCGAAATTGGGCAGCGAGGCTGTTTAACCCAAATAACAAAAAAACTGGTTGGAAACCAACCTCCATCCTTAGCCAATTACAATTGATCCAAGTCTATCAATGATTATTTAATAAGCGTGCAGGGAGGAGAGTACAATAGACAACTGTTGTCATCTTGTGGGCCCTAACTCTGTTACTGTATGTTGTCTGAAATAGAGTGAGCTTTACGTTTGATTTTCTGAAGTTGTGCAGTGAAAAACTCCATTTTCCCGGAAGTGGGGGGGGGTGTATTTGCCATGCCAAAGCTCGACGAACTCCAGGAACCAGCCTACTAGAATGTAGTAGTTTTTCTAAAAAAAGTTCCTCTATTTGACGACTAGAATCGAACTTAGAAGTGTTTCTTCCCGTGGTCTAAGTACTGTGGAAGGAGTGTCATTTCCACAAGGCTACACATACCCCAAAATGAAACTGATAATCGTAATGTCGGTCTTATTTCTTGGTAAAAATACATATTTCTTAAGACGCACACACATATATATCCCTTGAAATGAATATATGTATATATATTTCTTGCCCCTATATATTCCTTGACATCTATCTACGTATACCAGTACTATACTTTGAAATCAAAAGATAAATCAATAATTAAATTGCATTCGTATTCAGTGGTTTTTAAAAATTTTAATCAGCTTAAAATTTGTGAAATGTGTTAAGGTACTGCGTTTTTTCTAACGTGAAAAATTCAAACTTTTTGGAGAAAGTATTTTGACATAATTCTAGATATATCCGTCCTAAATGTGACATCTAAGGATGAGCATAAACTCTCTCTCTGTGTGTCACTCTTTCTCTCTCCTCCACCCCTTTTAGTGTAATGGGGAATGTTAGCCTTGTGGATATGCGTGATGCCAGATAAACAAATTAATATATTGATATCTAATCGATCATATTTGATTGTTGTTTAATGGTTTGTTCTTGAAGCACTGCAGAAATAATTTTGTTTCTTTACTTACTTGAATAAAACCAATTTTCTTAAATTCGTTACCTAAAATTTTGGAAATAGTCTACTATAAATTATAGTATCGTGAACACACACACTTTATTTTATTCAAACAATGTAATTTATCGAAAACTAGTCCAATATTAACAAACGCGAAAGGGCAGGAATGACTTATTAAGCAAAAATCAAATAACTACACTTTGTTCTTGCGAAATTACATTGCATACGTTTTGTCCACTTGACAAAAAAAAACAACTAAAGAACACTTCTATGATCTACACCTCAAATATAGGTCGGATTCCCAGTACTGTCACAAGTGAAAATTTCGATTCGGCTACGTCTCTTGCTCACTTTTCTCCTGTGTGTTGGGCGGTCTTCGTTACTGTCTATTATTAGGCATGTAAGAGGAGTCCCATTCCATACCCGATGTTTGGTCCTTCCTAAGGCCAAGTCCGCAATCTCCAGCAAGCGGGAGCGGCTATTCAATAATGTCTGCCCCTGTTCCCACGGGGTTGGGGTGCTCCATCAGTTGTCAGGCCTCCAGCTGTGATGCAGCTGTACCTCAGGTCTTGGACCGCTAATAAATGCCTGCCTAAATCCCTTCTCTCCCCTGGAGACCACCGATCTTTAAGCTCCGCCTCTTGATCGATGTGAAGGTAGGGACCAATCATAATACTCCCTCTTGTCACCCGCAGCTGCTCAGGCGATAGCACTGGGGCATTATGCGACCAGGGGGGAGAGAGTGTGATACGCACAGTCGCTCCCAGTAATCGGTAGTTCAGCAGCGTTTCTGCGTGCTTGGATGACAGCTGCATCTGCTTACGTGGCAATTAACCGTTAGTGACTGATGTGTGGCTTGGTTCACGTGCTCGGCCGCGGGAGGTTGGTGGTTGGCATGGTGACGGTGCGGCGGAGACAGCGTGAAAAACCTCTTGCTAACTGGAAAATGAAAGCGGCCACAGAAAAATGTATCGCTATGAAATCTCTTGATTGATAAAATTCTACAAGGTCTAGTGTACGTGGAGAAGCAAAGGCTGTGGTGGAACAACTGCCCACCGCCCCTCAGGTGTAAGAAGTGCTGTCACCCTCCACTGATAAGATAGAGCTGTCCGCCATGTTGACACTGAGTGTTCCACCAGTAAAATATTATGGTTCTGGTAAGACATTACAGCTATCATTGTTTCTATCGCTGGTTTTACTTGCTACTAATATATTGATAAGTGATAGCTAACAGCGAACAAGCCTTTGTTATTTCGTACAGTGGAATTTGGTTCAACGGCCGTACTGCACGATGATGAATTCTTTAGAGGATTTGCGTATCATTTAGGCTTACCTAGGATATGAATGGGACTTTACAGAATAGCGTGTCAGGGTTAATTTATATAAGGATAATTTATATGAATATTCAAGTTAGTTGCAAGACTGGTCTTTTTTCCAGTTAGGGCGCATTTGTGTATGACACATTTTGCATACACAAATTATTTACGCATTAATTTTTATTTAATGAAGACTCTAAAGAATAATAAAGTAGACGGTACATACATGTGATGGTAATATTGTCCCGCTTTTAATTTTAGCACCGAATTTAATGATAATAATTACTTACGTTTTTAAAAAAAAGGGAAAAAATATGTTTTTTTTTCTTCAAGAAACCAATTCTTATTTAAGGTTTACTCCAGAAGAAGGCACAATATACATACCGCTTTGAATTTATTCCGAAATAATTGCCACTGTTGCGTAACAAACTACTAGGTTTTTTTTTTTCATATCGCCATAATAAAATAAACACAGTAGTTCAAATAATAGTGAACAGTGTTATATTTCTTTTGTATTTCTCAAGAATTCCAGCTTATATACGACAGCTAACTTGAACCACACAGTTACATTCAATCTCATTTTATATTTTTTGCGAAATTGTTCTCACTTGCACTGCTGTCATTAATACTATAATTTGATTGATGTCATTAATACTATAAGCCTGTAGCAAGGAAAACGCATGCGAAAATACCCAAATATGAAAGCAAATAAAATTTCAAGGATATATTACATGAATCCATTAAAAGTATGATGATTATTTGTTACTTACGTTTTTAAAAAAAAAATTTTTAAAAACGTAATTATTGTCTTATTGCGTTAATGTACACAATAATGTTAACAATTATATAACAAAAAGTCAAAAAAATTGATATAGAAGATGATAATAAATAATTATTTTATATTTAAGTCACTTGCGAATATTTAAGAAGATTATTAATCGAGCG
Organism: Typopeltis vanoorti; assembly: GCF_054136105.1. Taxonomy (NCBI): domain Eukaryota; kingdom Metazoa; phylum Arthropoda; class Arachnida; order Uropygi; family Thelyphonidae; genus Typopeltis; species Typopeltis vanoorti. The sequence continues at coordinate 49,351,836 of NC_143557.1, read as the reverse complement.
AGTAGATTTATTTATTTTTATTTTTAATCTATTTGATTCAGTCGCTTTCTTAAAATCTACTAATGCCCGACACTTATAAACGACTGCTTGCATTTTGAAGTAGTTTAGCTTATATACACGTTTCCAATCCAAATGTTTGTTAAAATAATGTGATCTCAATTGTAAAACGGAACTGCCGTTAAGGGATGTTAAAATAAATAAATAAAAACACGTAAAAAATGTTGTTTTACAAGGTCAAGTCGCTATGCTGTTAATGATTCGCTATTAACTATTTCCAAAGAAAGAGGTCTTGGAAATAGTTTTAATTTCTCATTACATTTCTCTTAAAAACATTCCTTTTTGTTTTCTTGTTTTGTTTTATTATTATTTTGATTAACTAATATCGCTCGAGTGCTATATTTAGATTAATTTTTTTCAGTCTATGTGATATATTTCTATTCAACGAGAGTTACATACACCCGCTGCTCTTCTATATTTGTCAAAATAAAGCGCTTTAGAAATTACTTCAATTATACATCGATATTCATGCATTGGCTGAAAGGAAATGCGTCATCTTCGTTTTTGAAGAAGACAATCAATAAAATTCACTCTATAAATGATGTTTGATGTTATTCGTAGAAATGGCATTGGTGCTTCTAATTCCAAAAGATATATCGACTGGATTTGACTGACTGTAAGTTGGAAAAATAGTCTAGATGTGATGAAGAGTTTATCATGATAAATTAGCTATTTAGGCAGAAAAACCTAATAGGCTGGATGGATGATATGTAGTAAAGGATTTTTTAATTTTCTCGTTTTTCAGCTGAACATCATTAACAAGAAATGACTAAATAGGAATGATAATGTAATCTCAACAACTCTTACATGCTTTTAAATTAAAATTTAAAATTCGTTATTGTTTCAATCAGAATTTAAAAAAAAAATCAAATATAAATCCAAAAAATAAAAATCACTGAAGGAATTTTAGAAGCGATCATGAACTTCAGCACAAACAAAACTAGATGAAACACATTTCAATAAAATAAAAAAAAAATAGATAAAAACATTCTAAGAAGGTTTTATAAGATAATTTTTATACGGAATATACCGTTTCATGTATCATATCAATATGATATATAATCCTATATCATATCATTTTGACTTATATGTGTATGTATTTCTTAAATGAATAAATACAAACGCATTTGAGTCTACAATGATTACATACATTTTCTGGAATAATCTTAAGCAGAGTGTAAATAACTATAAATAGCCTTGTATCTTATTACCTGTACCAGAGTATTAAATAACTATCATATTGCTAACTTAAAGTGTTTTCATAAATCTATTTTTCATTTAACTTAGACTAGCAAGAATAAGGTCACGCACTATTCGGAAAGCTTTTATTATGGTTTGTTTATTGGTGAGATGCAAGTGGATATACCATGTAAAAATAAAAACGTTACTTGGTATGTATTTAATTTTGTCTATACGAATATTTGTTATATATATATATATATATATATATATATATATATAATGACTCTAATATTCGTATCGTATATTTTGGTCTTCTAAGACACTTTTAACTGCGTCAATCTACTGTACTTATATCTTGGTCCTCCTCTGACTTTTTCATGCCATAATAGTATGAAAAAGACCAAGACTTAAACAGAATGGGAAACTTAGAAACGTGTTTGAATGATTTGATAACATAGATTAGCTGTGCTCCCATATTTTTGAATGCTAACGATGTCAAGTTCATTCTTAATGTTTTCATTTTTAATATGATAATACTTGAGATCATCCATTGAAATTGAGTAAACAAGGGAGTGAGGAATAGATTTTTTTGCTTTGAGAGTGATCAATGAGTGGAATAAATTGCCAGAATCAGTTGTGTGTGTGTGCTTTGTCGGTGAATGATTTCAAGACAACATATGACAGGTATTGATAATAATGTTTGGAAATAGACCTCCTGCGATAAGTCTATGTACTCCATGGAGGTGTCCATATGTAATAATTTATTCCATTTAAATTTATTCAACTGGCGACTCACCATACCATCTTTGCTTATTCTCTTGTCTATTTTCAGATTCAATTTGCCATCTTAACTGAACTTGGTACCTAAATAGCTAAAATATGTTACTTGTTTTGTAGGTTTTCCAGTAAGAAAATACAGAATGTTTTCTGTATTCTTGCCTTTTTATTACTCTTTTTTAAAGAAAAAAAATGTATCAATTTTTTCTTTAACTAAACTGAATAGATATTCAGTTTAGTTAAAGAATCCTGATGACTTGTTGAATTTATTTAGAAATATAATATCATCTGCATATAAACATCAATATTAAATTAAAAGTCTGTAAAATTGAAATTCTGTCCATCTTCAAGCATAACCGAATTTTCATAAGCACACTTATTGCAATATAGTCGTACAAACGGTTATGTTAAGAACTATTTTTCTGATTTTCCCCCTTACAACCAGCTGTCACTTGGTATAGTTAGTATTGGTTCACTAATTTTGATTCGGTCTGTGACGGCTTAGAGTATGTCAGAGATAAGCCATCTTGGAGCTTAATGATATATTAATAAAAACTTGTAAATGTCTACTCGATTAACATATTTAATTTCCATAGGACCTGAAACTTTTTTTTTTTTTTTTTTATTCCTGTTAAAATTATACCAGTGTGTTAATTTACCATGGATAACAAACGGAATCGCTTGACAATTCAGAACTATCTATCCTTCCATGCAAGCATGGGGCTTTTATGAATCAATACTGGTAAAATAAGTGAAGGTTGATAAACCTTCCTAGAAAAACCACAACCAGAAAAGTTCATATGTTGTCTATTATTCAGTTGTGTTGAAATAACTATAATTCATAACAAAGTGATAGAATCATCTGATGCATATGAATAAAGTGAAATATGCTGTCATGAAGACATCCCCGGATGAACTTCTGTAATTTTACAAAAAGGGAAAATTGGTTTTTCAAGTATAGAAAGACTTTTCCCTTTTCTTTTTTCCTCCTCCAAATTAATGGTATAATTTACGCTGCAGTTATTCATTTCAAAAGTTAAAAAATATTTCTTTGTCACGCTAATGATAATCGTCATGGAATAAAATGCTAAGATAAGTTGCCATCAGTTATCGTTATCGAACAAAGCGGTCCCATTTGAGGAAATTTCATTTAATTATTATATTCCAACCCTTCTGAAGCAAAATTTTTGTTGTTGGCTTGTTTTAAAAACTACAGAAACTGCTCTCTCTCTCTCACACACACACAAACTTATGTGCACTATGGAGATTAGAAATATTTGCAGTTGGTAACGCATAATGATGGCCATAATGAAAGAAATAGTTCTAAAACGGTATCCAGTTTTTTTTTTTTTTTCAGGTGAACCAAATTCATTTGATTATGATTATATATAATAAGTAATATAACTGCAATCCCTTCCTTAACAAATTTCTGTGGATTCTTGGAGCTAAGGAGATTCTTACTCTGTCCCTGCATTGAGGAATTTCACAAAATTTTATAATAATCTCGTTAGATAGATAGTTAAAGCGGGGTGCTTTAGCAACAGTGCCGTGTGATAGCTATTAAAATATAATATAATTATAAAATTAATTAATTGAATGAAAAAATAGACATCCTCTCTATTCACTATTTATTCTCTTAACTTTACGCAAAGAATATAAAGGGGCATATGCAGTTATTTTTGACAAATATAATCATGTCTTCCCTGTAGTTGCCGGACATAAATTGGGTTGCCTCCCCATTGTAAAAGGTGGCGGATGTCTCCTGTTATAAGTTGAAGGAGGTTCACAGCACTTATCATTTATCGAAATATATTTTATTGTATTTAAATATAATCTAAAATGAATATGAATGTTTAATATAAGATACCTCGACATAGCTTTTTGCTGCCTGAAGTAAATATACAGTCAACGTCATTTTAAAGGTGTATTTAACATAATAACACAATTCTCAGAAATGCCATTTTCAGATATGGATTTTTTTTCTTTTGCTTTTTAATTTCTATAGTCTAAAAACGCAATCTGTAGAAAAGTGCTGAAAAGCACATTAATCCTCTGTAGACAGTAGTACATTTATTAGTAATGAATAACTGAAGTAAGTTAAATGCCACAGTTAAAGAGATTGAAATTATATAAATTCACTACTGCACGTGCAGAACTTTGAGACATTTTTCATCAAAGAAATAAAAATAATATTTCTTTAATAAGCTTGCTTTCGGAATGCAATTTATTGTCTTCACATTCTTCTCCTTGCCAAGTAATGAATAAAAATCCATCCCTTGATATCTCATGGAATAATTTCCAAAATTATATCTTCGAAACCATAAACCTGCCTACAGTACTTTTCTAAAATATTTGAGAGATAATGCCTTTGATGAACCAAGTCTCTTGGCGGAAGGCTGAAATAATAACACAAATCGGAATAATAATATTTTTTTAGAAGGAGAAGTATTTCTCAGATCTTGTAATTTTTAAATGCACATACCTAATCCTTATTTAAATGCTTTACTTTCGGAATATATGTATGGGACAGTCGTGAACCTAGTGAGGGTACTAGGGTGATATATGATGATGATTTAACTCTTCGGTCGTGTCCGACTTTTTGGTAACTTTGTAGGCAAGTGTTCCTGGTGAGATTTTTACAGGGCAGATGCTGTAAATTCATGTGTGTACACGGAGCTGGTTTGCCTGTTCTGGGGGACGAAAAATACGAGTTTCCGGGCGGGGAAAACCCTATCCCCGTATGAGACCGGCTAACTCACCTTTAGTCGAAAGAGACCAGATAAAGGTTGTTCACATCATGGACTGAAATCGAATCCAGGTCTTTCCGACCAAAGGGCTTCGTATATACCGACTGAGCTACGGAGGCTCTTCGGGTGATATATATCAGTTACATAAAAATGAGCACATAAAATGAATGCTGTTGGTCGAAAAATAGTCTATTAGATTAATAAAATAAATGATAAAACATAATAGATATCAACTGTCAACTGCTGTTTTAAAATCTTACTCACCCTGTCTAATATTTTTCAGATCTACTCCCCCATAAAACTAAAGTCTGTAACAGCCCTTGTGCATAGCATGCAGTTTAATAGTATGTCTTTTCATCTTAATGATGAAATATGTTCCAATGTTGCACGCTTAGATAATATAAAACTAAGAGAAGGGAGAAAAAAATCCTCAATATTCTTCCCCCCACTCTCTCTTAGAGAACAAGCTAATTAGCTTGTTGCTATTTTCTACTCTGAGTTCATAAGCGTGCCCAAGTTTTCGTCGAGACTGCCGAATCAAGCAAACTTGCCATACTTGAAGACAATGTTGAAATTCTATAAATATGCTAATTTACTTTATAGGACAATTTCTATATACAAGTGTTTTAAACAGAAGACTTATTTAATTTCACATAATTTATTCTTTAATTCATTGTTAATTTCAAACTTTTAAGTGTATTTGATTAATTCTTAGCATAATATTAATAGATTCTTAGCATTCTTAGATATTATTGATTCTTATCATAATATTCTAGATAACAGAATTATGTGTCCTTATCTTATGTAATAGGATTATATTATTGATTTACGATATAATAATATTCTCACTGTATGCTTTCTAGGTGAGAAGAGGAAAGAGAAAAATATAACTTTAGGTCGAAAGCGACTGTCAGTATTAGTTAAATTGGTTTCTTGAAATGTGCAGGTATGGTTTGAGAAACTATTTTTTAAGTTCATATTAATTGTAATTATTATATAACGCCATGTTGTATATAATTCTAATCTCCTTAAAATATACAGAAATTGGAGTTAATATTTTAATATAATAGAACAAAAATTCCAATCTTTCCAGCTTTACAGTTTTGACATTGGTCGAAGTAATAGCTACCCGTTAGTATCACTTTCGGAATTACAAACACACTTCAACTTTGATTTAAATCCAGTTACTTTTGGTAACTATATGAAAATGAAATCCAGTTTACAAAATATATGCACGAAATTATATGAAACGCGTTATACGTTTCATATAATTTAATGTCCCCCTGCTTTTTTTTTTTTTTACACAGATAAACCAGATTCATGAAATCAGAGAAATTAACAACACTCATGAAAAACAAGGGGGTGGCAGTAATGTTTCCGTATTTATTTATTTATTAAAGTTACAGAAATCTCTTTTTCATTACCATTAATTACAGTGGTAATATTCGTAGTTGAGATAAATTACCTTTTTTGCTATTGAATATGTTAATAATAATCCCACTATTCTAACAGAATTGTAGATAATAATTTAAGTTACTTCTCGTGACTTAATCGCTCTTTTTTTCACTACTCTTTGTAAATGATAATTCCCTCTTTCTTACTGTATCTATGACGTATTGTTTTCTCTTTTAATTTTTGTTTTATATTCGTTTTTGCTGGTTAAACAAATTTTAATTTTGAGTCGCAGGGCCGTATTTATGCACAGGCGCACGAGGCTGCATCTGTGCCCTCCGAAAAATTAGGGCCAATGTAAGGCCCAAACAATGAGGGAGGATCACTCTAGCACCTCGGGCTCCGCCTGCTTCGGAAAAAAGTGTAAGTGCAGCCCTGAGTCCGAAAGCATTCAACTTTCATCCATCATTTTTGGATCGGTTTCTAACCTTGTAAAACTAATTGTTAAACTTAAACAATATAAAAATCGTAAACATGTAAAATTTTAAATTGTTGAGAATTTAGTTCTGATAACAGAAACCAAAGAAAGGCTTACAATACACTTATACATAAATTATGTTTGTCACATCTTCGTATTTATTGCAGATAAACACATAACATATGGTAGAAGACAGCCGAAAATTGTTTCAGTAGAGTAATAACAATCTACCAGTTATTCTATCTCTTAGTTAAAGGTGGTGAACAATTTCACCTTTAGCTGAAACTAATAGCTAAAATATAGCCTAAAAATGAACTATTGGGAAACTATATTATCAATTGGTTATCCTGTTTCAATTTTCAAAATCTGAGATTTCAATCACAAGGAAACTCTGAGGAAATTTCAGAAGCCGCTCGCTGATCAACAACTATTATTATTACGCAATACCTCCAAGGACTCATCTTAAAAGATATGGAACTTGGGGGGGGGGGAATGAATGACAAAAATTCATGACAAATTTCTAAATTGCAGCACCACATTTAAAATCAATTGTCACAGATGTAATTTTATGCATGCTCAGCAGTTCACTTCCTTGTAGTCTTCAATAGTGATTATTTAATTTGAGATGCTTTAACTGGCTGTTAAAATTTAAGCAGCTTACCACAGTTGTGTTATACACACGCAGTAAAATTATAAAAGTCTGTTATAATAATATTACTTGAGTTTGAATTGGCCACAAGCAGATTTTTAATAAATTCCACACAGTTTTTCGCAAAATTATCTGAGTGAGAGGACGCTTATTTTCGAACACAAACGATTTGTGTTCGAAAGCGTTTATTTGTTGTTTAATTTGTTTGCTGAATGCTTTAAGTTTACCGTATTTTATAAATGTCGTAGTGTAATGCAAAATTCTGCAGTGATATTTTTTTCGTAATAAAAAAAAAATAGAAACGTAAGTGATTTTATAGTAAATAAGTTGATTCTGATAAGTAAAAATAGAAAGTTAAAAAAAAAAAAAGAAAAAGAGTAAGTATCAATACTCAATACTTATTGTTACTTTAACCTGGTTGGGACATAAGGTTAAAATATCAATGAATAATATGCCTAATAAAACCATGAGTTATACATATTATTCATAAAAAATATTGTGCAAATTATGAGAAGCAGAAGCGCGACTGCAATTGAAGTTTGGTAGGTTGTTGCTGCTTTGTTACTGCTAGAATTTCGTTGCGGATTTTATATTCGGACTACATTCAACATAGAATTCGTTATATAACTCACTTTCTGATTACTTGGCCTACATTTTACATATGATATTATTTTATTTTATTATTTTTATTGGATGTCACTTTGAGAAACAACCAGTTTTGGGGAATATAAATAACATAGGAAACAGCTATAATTCCAAATTTGGTCGAAAATGGCAATTTTATCGATACAACGCAGAAGTGGCTGTGAAAGAAATGACACGACCCACATTCAAACCTCCACTCAATTGCCGTCGAAATTGGTATAACGATGAGACTTGGATAGATATCTGAAAAGAAAAATGCTTTTTTTTTTTTTTTTTTTTTTTTTTTACCCGCTTCAAAGTGCTAGAGTTCTTTTATTATTTTGATTTAATGCTTCAAATTTTGCAGGCTGCATTTGTTGAACAACTCTCTTAATTGAAAATTATGAATTGATAAATGTTCGACTTAAAACCGAAGTTACTCGAGTTGAATTTTGGGTCCTAATCATTCTAATGATAAGAGAAATCAGTTGCTACAACAAGAAAGAAAAGGTAGCCACCTTTTAGAAAAGACAGAATACTTAAATAAAAAATAAAAATTCACGGCCATGACTCTTAAGTCAAATATCCTCGTGAGGCACTGTTTTATCAAAAGAAACATTAGAACCTAAAATAAAAAAACAATAGAACCAAATAAGACCTGTGGAATCTACATTTTTTTTTTTTTATGTTGCTTAAAGTACTTCTAAAAGCGAGGAAAGAAAATAAAATGCCGCAAACTCTAAAGATCGCGGTTTCGACCGATTTCGATTATTTGTCGGCTGTTTTATGTGCACCTAAAAATAAACGATATTATCATTTAAAAAGAAATCTCGTGTAAAAATGTGAGCCAAGTACTAAGAAAGCAGGAGGTTAAATACATGGATGTTTGGTAATATTATCGTTTTAATTTCTGAGAATGGGAATCTCCTTAGATTCAAGCATAAACACATCAGCAGAAAACTATAAAAACACTAATAAAAAAAATATCAGTAAAGTAGCTACCTCTAAATTGTTGTCACCTCCTGCCTTCCTCGTTACATGGTTTACTTTGTTTTATTTTATTTTTTTCAGATAGTTATTTTTTATCGTTTTTGGTGATTGTAAGCTGTGATAGTATACGAGTATATTTTTCATAAATATCTTTAATACTATATCAAATACATTACTTGAAAAATAACAAAATAGTGAAGATAGAAGTGTTATATGAGAAGATTTTCTTTCCCTTGCATAAAATCATGTGGACATAGACATATTAGTGCCCTGATTTTATTTACTCTATTAAACTCAATGCTGGAACTCTTACTGTGAGGGATGAGTTATTTCTTTTATTTAAGAAATACTGTCCAGTTAGTAAAGTTGTTATTCACAGAATGAATCTATCTTTTGTATACAACTAGAAAATTAACCCCCCTGTTGATTTTATTTTTCAAAGATTAAGGGGGGAAATGTATTAATTATTCAATGGAATGGTAGTTTCTTGGAAATGATGGACATAATAAACTGAAGAAGCACATTAACATTATGAAATGAATATCTATTTCTGCTTATTGAATCTCATTTTTTTCTGCACTGAGTTACTCGGCTGTGCGGTTGTTTTCATCTGAAGATGCGTTTTTAAATGTGGGCAGCATGGCAGAGCATGATAAAGCCTCTTCTACAATCCATTGTTAGGAAAGCCCAAAGTATCTTCCTTCCACTCTAGTAAATTACTTCCAATAAATATCCACATGACGTACTCTATTTCTGCAATAATGTCTGATTGCAGTGCAAATATGTGATATTTATTTCACACAAGAGAAACTGAACTTAAACTAGTACCTGATATTACTGAAAATCATGATGCACCTAAAATGTTTACAATATAATTGTAAGAACTAAGCTATCTTGTACCCACTACTTTAAATTGCGTACTCCCGGCTCCAGTCAAGTTTTTGTCGTTTTCACCATTCTTGCACAGGTATGTTAATTAATATCCTTCTCTTTAAGTCTTATTAAATTTAACTGCTTTAGCCTAGTAGTTAAAAAGGGTCTGCTCCATAATCAAAAATAGCTTAGCTTTTCATTCATGTTGTGAACTTCAACTATTTTTGTTTTCTTTTATTAAATTTTCACTTGATCATCTTTTATTTTCAAAATATAATTTCCATCGATATGTTGTTTCCCTGAAAACATTATGCAGAATATAAGGACTGATGTAGGAAACAGTGGCATGAATACAACTTGCAAATCAGCTACGTCTTAAATTTCTGTTTCGTAATCTGGTAATTTGATGTACTACACCGCACAGTCTAAGGAGTTAAATGGAACTCCCTGGCAAATGTATCATGAATTTCTATTTCTGCAAATAATGTCTCCACCTGAATTCATCTCTGTGTAGTCAGCATCTTAAATTACATTTGCAACGTAAACAAGCGGAGCCTCTATAGCCCAATCTGTATCGATGATGCTTTTTTTTTTTTTGTTAGAAAGACTCGTTCGAATTCCGTCTAGGATATGAAGATCCTTTATGAGGGTTTTTTTTTCATCTGAAAGAGTATGTTGATTTCATACGGTGGTGGATAAGTTCTGTTCTTTTCATCCCTCAGGCAACCGGCGAGATGACACACCTAATTATCAGGCATAATACACGAATCGCACTCCAAACAACTAACCAAAGCACACGAAACGAGTGGAGTATTTGCACATACATATAATTCTGAAAGAATTCTAAGTTTTTCATCCAAGTAGATTGAAACTATATATCTAGTCTCGGCTAATTGTATTATTTATATGATCGCAGACACGCATGCAGACTTTGCCAGTATTTCTAAGCAAAGTAGTCCTCGCTGAAAAGACTTGCGTGAATGAATTTCATACTACAAAAGTAACATTTATCAGGTACTTTTCACCTGAAGGTGAGTTAGTTGTTCGCATACTGTGGCGATAGAATTTAACCTCCTGAAGCGTAGCTTTTCTCCTCAATAAAAGATAAAAGTGGTCAGCAAATTCATGGATAGTAAATCGAAAAGTAGGACTGACCGTACCCCCTTGCCAAAAGTATATTTATAAGAAGCCAAGTTACTCGTCTCTAATCTAACAGGTTATCGGGCTTAATACTTGAATGGAAGATGAGATGCAATCCTATCCAAGAATGTTTAAAAACCTTAGTACATGTGCTGTTATGTGATTATGATCGAATAAACTGGGAGTTCCTCTTGCAGCCCACACATTTTCCTTACTATGGATAAAATATTTTTTAAAGAACTGTGAATAAGTTTTCAAAATTAATAGTGTAGCAAAAAAAAAATACTAGCAACTGAATTCTAACTTTCTGATTTTATTTATTTATTCGTATGGAGTTTCCTTATTTTTCCCCTCCCGTCCCTATTGGGGAGAGTTGAGTCCCCTCATGGGGGGTTAAGTATTTATGGCTGTAGATCCGTGTGTGTTCACGGGGCCGGTTTTCCTGCTTGCGGGATGAAAAACGCCAGATAAACTGGCGGAAAAAACCCTACTGCCCAAGACCGGCTAACTTGGCTATGGCAGATCCTCAAATTCCTCACGTCTTCGACGGGAATCGAACCTCGGATACTCCCTCCCCAGTCATATGGTTGCGAAGCGCACAGCCACTAGGCTAACCGCGCGGAAAACTTTCTGATAATCAGTGGCAAGTGAAGAATTTCTTACATTTTCTCTATTACCCAGCAAAACATGATGTGGATGCCAATGGGAAGGAAGACTATCCAAGTTCTAAGCTGTGCAAACTCGCGACATACAAATATAATTTTATTACTGACCACCGTTAATGAAAATATTTTCATACAGTCCTCCAACAATTTAATTACTTATTCAATGTACAGTTCGTAGTCTGAAATTTTTGCGAAGTAATGGATAACGGCCTCTAAATATCTGTAAGGCAAAAAATACTAGTCGAGATACTGTTATGAGTTTTAAGGTCCATGGTTTATATCCTACAATCATTTAAAACGCGAAGCTAGTTTATGGGCTATTGATAAAGAAATTCAGCTTTCTGTTATAAAATACGCAATACAGATCATAAGCAGACATGTAATTACAACAAAATTTAAAGAGACGTGCAGATATTTAATGTATATAATATTCCATCTAATTATTGCTTAAACATGCTAAGGAAAAACAAAATGATGTTTTTGCCATGAAATTTATATGAAATCAAAATAAATTTCTTAGCGGAAACTGGCCTGTAAACTGCGCTTCTTCATGTCTGTTTACTTTGACTTCATATTTAAAGATAGTTTATGCCTCGCTCTCAAACTTTTATAAAATGTCGGATAAATCCATTTTTATGTTTCTCGCCACTAATTTCCTGCTCTTACAGGTACTGTTAGTTATTTCTTCTCAGATATCAGTCACCCTGTTATGATAAATTTGCCTGTGTGGAATTTTAAGATCTCTTTTGATAGTCCTGTGAGATGTATACGTATGAGGGTTTCTCGAAGCGAAAATTTGTAAATATGCGACATTTCATAATTTTTAAAATTTCGTTTATTTATAAAAGTGCAAGTTATCATAACGATGTATCCCAGAATAGGAATTCTGTTACTTTTTAAAAATTCCTATTCTAGGACAAAATTTTAGCTCTGCTTTTTACAGTAAATTTCAAATGCTCAATTATTTACAATATATACTGCTGTTTTACTAATTTCCTGTGTGTTTTATTACTAAATCGATTGTCATGTCAATCTGTGAGTGTAAATCAAGCAATAAATATTTGACTAACTGTTCGTGTATTGCAATCTTCAATTTGTTGCTCCTCCTTTGTGTTTCTTATTGTCCCCAAGTTTTGGCCTAATATTATTATTACATTGTTGTTGTTTCTTAACTGATGCCCTTTCCGACAATAATCTCCCTCGATAGTTAGATAAATCCGTCCAGAGGATATAAATATTTAATTATTTAAAATTCATTATTATTCAAACGCTCCTTCAAGTTTATATTTTAATGAAAGTTGTGCTTTGAAACTTTTAATTCCTTTCAAACTTTCACAGTCCTTTCTCTGAGATCGATTCTTAAATTAGCTAACATTTATACATTTTAAAAAAAAGGCTAGTTTTATTAAATAAAAATATAGAATAATAGTTTCGATTTCCTCCCCCTAAGAATCACGTCAGTTTATTGGTTCAAACTGGCGGATTTACTGTAACCTACATCGAGAACATTTAAATTTAAAATGCGCTACTTAGCCATCGCTGTTTCACCGGGATTTCCTTCGAGCGTGTAAAAGACAACGACGCATGCGCGTCCATCGCATGATACGAACCCGGCTTAGCTGTACTTACCCATCTGAATCACAGCTGTCGCCAGTGCCTCTCATTGGGTGCGTCATTTTTCTTCTCGCCTTGCTGGCTCCGATCGATGCTGTGACATTGAGGGCGTTTTGCCGACCGGAGCTATTACGGCTCTCAGACGTACAACGATGATTCCTGGAACTCGTCGTCTAGTTTTCTGTCTTCAACCTTTTCCAATTGTTGCGCCCGTAATGCTAGCAAAATTTGTTAAAATTCGTGAACCCTGGTTCATATATGATTATAAAAGTATTCATTAAAAATTAGGAAATAATATGAACAATAAAGAATACGGTAATAATTATGTATGTTTAATATACGTAAAGGAGGATCAAAATTCATTGAGTTAATTCGAGTGTGATTAGCCCTAATTTCCTGCGAAGTAATAATTTCCACTCCCATATTCGTGTGTCTAGGAAGTTATTTCCATAAATCAGAAGAAGTTTGACCAACTTGATTCTGTTACTAATTTTCCGATGCGAACAAAAATAACAGAGAAAGCTATGTACAGTGGAGTGAAGTCGGTTTTCAAATTCATTCATCACATTAATAAACACTTGATTTTAATAAAAGATAATCTGTTCTATATATGAAAGGCAGTGAAGTCCATATCTAGGCGCTAATAGTACTATGCAGGGAACAAAAGCTCTTTCAGAGCGGCGTTTTCAGTATTATACAAAGGCACCATGCATAAGGATTCATTTTAGCACGTTGTGGAGGACGCTATGCATGAAACATTGACTATTATACAACGGCATTAAATGAAGGACACTAATGCTGTACACATGCACTTTAGTACTGTGCAAAAAAGCACAATATATACGAAAGGCAATTTAGTATTGTGTAGAGATACTGTATACGAAAAGTACTATGTATAAGAGGTACTTTGAGTACTGAAAGAGGACATAGTGCTTTTTATATGTAACATAGCTGCACAATACTGAAGTGTCTCTCAATATGTGGTGATGCGGCATCATTATTGTATTTTTCTTGCTTTATGAGTTTTTCAGAGTTAAATAAGTATGCTGTTATTCTTAATGATTTAGTTGTTAATGGCTAATATTTTAATTTCTAGCTCTGGATTTAGAGATCATAAATTGTATTGCCTTTTGCTGTTAATATTACTTAAGCAAAGTAATAACTACAAAGGTAGTTAATTAACTTTCGGTTTTTAACTACCTTTGCAGTTGTTACTTAAATACTACTATTAAGTAATATTAATTGAGATCCTGATACTGTGAATATCAGTTTAACTAATAAGATAGAAATGTTTTATGGACAGTAAAGGTCTGTAGTAGTTCTAATGATAGATGAATTTATTATTATTATTATTTCAATCTTCCAAATTAGAACACATTAGTCCATCTAAGAACGCAACAGTATGAACGTGCTAAAGTAAACCTGATGCTTTTAGAAAAAATCTTGAAAGCACAGTCTGAAATTGACAAACCCAGGAATGGAGATTTTTTAAAAAAAAAAAAAAAAAGCATTAAGTGAGCCAGCTCATTGTTGTCACGAAATTGATGATTACTTTTCCTCTCCTTCGCTACCCTGTCACTGGCTTGTGTTTAGTTTATTTACAAATGCTTTCTTCAACTTTTCATTTTACTCTCTCGTTATTTTTATTTCTTATTTTATATATTACAAAATCAAAGTCACAATGTAAATGTTGAACAGTGCTAATTATCTATCGCTTATACTAATCCCTTAACAATCGTAACATTACATGTCAGTAATACGCAATTGTATGCTTTATAAGGAGTCATTAAAATCAGCAGTAATAATAATAATAATGGCAGCAGTATATGCACTGCTAATTGCTTATTATTCAAGTAGTTTGCAGTAACAGCAACAACTGTGGCTACGAGGATGTGCTGAAAAGTTGTGATAATCACCATGAAGGAATTGAGGTAGAACTATGTAACTTACACATTATTCTACATATTCCCCACGAAATGTTATACACTTGTTACAACGCCGCTGCATCATTTGCAATCCTCTGAGAAAAAAAAAGTCTTTCCCTTGTTGCACAAATCAGTCCTCAACTGCAGATATGACTTCATCATCTGTGGTAAATTTTGTTCCTTTCAAGTGTTTCTTTATAATTGTGAATAGGAAATATTCAGGTGGGGGCCAGGTCTGACGAATAGCGTGGGTGAGGCAGACAATTGAAAGCCCAAGTTGTGTATTGTCTGTTGGTTTCATGAGCAGTGTGAATTCTGCAAAAGCAACATGCTGCCTCTGCTCAGTTTCCCGAGGCTTTTTTCCTTCAGAGCTGTTGAATAAACTGCTGCTGTAACAGTTTCACCTTTTTGGAGGTACTTGGTAAGGACTACACCATCCATATACAAAAGACAATAGCAAGAACCTTTCCTGCTTACTTTTGGGTTCGGAACTTCTTTGACCGTGGAGAACCTTTGTGTCTCCACTCCATTGACTGTTGTTTCGTCTCTAGGTCATATTGATGAAGCCATGTTTCATCAACAGTCACAATGCGAATCCAAACATTTGCACCTGATTTCTCAAAATGATCCAAAATCACTTGAGATGATAGCACACGTTCTCTCGTTTGGTCGGCATCCAAACATTTGGAGATACACCTTGCTGAGAGCCTCTGCATGTCCAGATGTTGGTGGATAATGACCCCAAACTCGTTCCCTGGATATCCCCAGTCTTTTCAATATTTTTGGCTGGTATTCGTCTATCATCAAGGATCATGGCATGCACTGCATCAATGTTTTCAGGTGTGATGGCTGTGGAAGGTCTTCTTGACCTGGGGACATCTGTTGTCTCAGGATGCCCAGTTTTAAACTTGGCCACCCATCTAGAAACTATTGGATATTCTGGGGCACAGTCCCCTAAAGGCTCACACAAGTTTGGTGAATGTCAATTGTGGACTTTTCTTGCAGCACGAAAAACTTGATGACGGCCCGCACCTCTGCCATGTCTTCTTATATATCATAAAATAAAAAGAACAAATTATTACAATTTGATGAAACATGGGTGTTAAAGGATTTTAAGATATGTTCTTTCTTGTGGTTATATCAGTTGCTTTAATATCATTTTTGTTCTAGGTGTTAATCAGAACTTTTCAGCCCCCCCCTCTCGTGTTTAATAAACATTCTATATCTCTACATTATGTTGATTATAACTAACCTATGAAGATTATTAACAGTATATTAATGTCTAATTACATCCATATGTAAACTGAAATTATTTAGTCCCACCTTCACTCTTAACATTTCTCTAATTCATTCTTCAGATTATCTATGCTCTTCGCATTCAACCCTATATAAGTGCATTCCGTATATTCTTCACTCTTCTTCACCTCACCTTAAAAAAAGGAACTCATTATATTAGTTCTATCTTTTTTACTTTAACTTCTTATCGTTTCTCCCTAATATTCACAGTGTTTTCTCTTCGCTCACCTCTCGGACAAGATAAGAGAATTGCTTTTCAGATGAAGGTGAGTTAGCCCGTCTCATCTCGCAAGCTAGGCAGACTGACGGAAGCAGTTTCAACTGTTGTTTGGAACTGTCATAATTCTAACCCCGTTCCCATTTTTCTTCTCTGAAATTCGTCAAATTAATGCTAACCATCCGAATGTCATAAATCTCGTGATTCAGTCCCCTCTGCACACTCAGTGAACTTCTCTGAATACATTCAGTTCTTTTAACATTCATTAAAAATATAGATAACCAAAGTTGACCGTAATTCAATACTGGTGCGACAAGTGACATATATAAGGATATCGTAATTTCTTTCTGCTTCAAGGTTTGATTCAATTAAACTGATTTGATTAAACTGAAAGATGGCTTAGATTAAGTCATCTAAGTTTAACCAATTATCTTACTAATATAATTCCCCAATTCAGATATCTTTTTAACCGAAATACCAAACACTTTCAATAGCACTTCGATTCAAATTGTATAGTTCTGGTTTTTATTCGATTCTTTTTCCAGCAACATCTTCTGGTTGTGTAGCAATATCTATATGTGGAGAACATTGGTTATATTTTCTTGTTGTTGCATCATTCCTTGGAACTTGACCTGAACTTAAAAGTATTACAAACATACCGATCTTTTTTTCTTTTTTTTTCCCAATTGTATACATTTATTTCACTTTCTGTATAAAGTAATTAAATGTGATTCTTTATCATTAGATTTTCTATTGATTATATATTTCCATTGTTTAGCAATAAAATTTTCGTTTTCATATAATCGTCTTTTTTGCAATTTTGTGAACTACGCATTTTCATTTTCTTTTTTTCATTTACTGTTTTATTTTCTTCGTAAATATTATACGTATGAAATTATTCTTGTTCAATCGTAATTATTAATTCTTGTTAATTGTAATTCTTGTTCGGGAGGATGAGATCACATGCTGTGTAATAGAACTGAACTGCAAAAAGTTGACGAGGCAAGGAACTTTGGTAGTTATTGTGGACAGAGAACTTAAGTTTAGAGGTCATATTGCAAAAGTTGCCAAAACATCACATCAAGTTACACGGCTATTGAAGAACACACTGACAAGCAGGGATAAGGAAAGGATTGTTCCACTTTATAAGGCATTAATAAGACTGCATTTGGATTATTGCGCACAGATCTCGTCACCTGGATTTCTTGGCGATGAAGAAATGGTGGAGAGGATCCAGAGGCGAGTTACAAAGATTGTCAGGTCTGTGGAATTTTTTCTACGAGGAAAGATTGAAAATCTGTGGGCTCCAAAAACTAGCTGATAGACGTAGGAGAGGAGATATAATAGAGGCATATAAATTATTAAAGGGATTTTAAAGGAGTGGTACTGATGACTTTTTTTTTTTTTTTTTTCTGAACACTGCATTAAGGGAGAGAACGAGGAGTCATCCTTGGAGATGTGTAAGAATGTAGTTAGCAAGGGTGTTAGGACTAGAGTTTTTTGCTTGGAGGGTGGTGAATGTGGGGAATGAGTTATCAAAGGTGGTTGTGAATGAATTTAAGGAGAAGTATGATAGGTGTTGCGTGAATAACGGTTAGTGTGCCAGACTCATGGAGACACTGTAATAACAATAATAATAATAATTATTATTATTATTACGCAGTCGATATTGATCTGTACATTACAGATAATTTTATCTCTAACATTTTAACGTAAATTTCGTATTTCCTATATTATCGTTGTAGCACTTCACTGAAAAATTTCAACGGTGAAATGATATATGAAATCCAGTAGAAAAGACCTTGCGTTCTTTATTGTACTCGTATATAAAGATATCGTATATCCACAGTGTTTATTAACAAATTGTCGTTTTTTATTATTAGTAATATTTAATATATTAGTAATAATAATAATTTAATATTAGTAGTAATAAAAACGCATGAATTTCAAAATAGTGTAGGGTTATAATGACTATTTAGTGCCTATTATACGTGTAAACGTTTCTTCAGAATTCATAAAATTATGTTGAAATTTGCCTTTATTTTTTATTTTATTATTTTATTTATTTATTTCATTTGCTCGCAGTCGAAAAGCTTTCATAAATTCAATCTTAAGGGACATCGACATTAGGATATAAGCTTTATTGAAATATTGAAAAAAAAACAGCTAATTTCATTTTATTATTAAAAGTTTTAAAAATACCGTTCTTGTATGCTGCTTTTTTATGATCTGTATTTTATTTTGAGATATCTTGCATAGAATGCGAACTTCTATTAGTGTCGCTTTATATATTTATATATGTATATGACAAAGCTCTTCTGGATAGGTGGTTATAAATTTGAATCCGTTGCAAAAGCTATCGGACCAGTTCATTTTTTAATATGGCAGTTTAAATGCCAAACGTGTGTGTGTGTGTGTGTGAGAGAGAGAGAGAAAGAGAGAATCTGTGATTATTTCTATAATTGCTCTGTTGTGTGAAATTCATGCCTCTCTAGATTCGGATAGTTTTTTGTTTCCTTTTTTTTTTCCTGTTATTAAAATTAATTAACGTTACACGATAATGTAGATTTGGGAATGATACCCAAACTGCATGACTAAATTCATTGCCATCACGAAAAAGCAATGTTTAAGGCTTCTTTGCATCTAATACAGCTCATATTTTCATATCTAAATACTTCTGATATTCTAAAAAGTGTTTTAGTTACTAACATTGCTGGAAATCGTTCCCACACCACAAGGAATTAATGCATATTTTTAGAATAACATATTGACTCGCGGTTGTGAATGAAAGGGAAGATTGTTTTAATTAATTAATTTTTTTTTATTGGAGATGAGCGTACTTTATCAGAAAACGAGAGTCCAAGTAGTTTATTTACTCACTGAATCATGTTTCATGTGAAACGAATAATCATATCTTACGATGATAATGATAAAAATATTTGACAAGTAGGAAATAAAGAAACTAGTTCCGAAAAATTACGTGGAACACAAACTTGATAACTAGTATTCATCTGACTGCCAACTTTTACGGACTCATTGGTATATAAAAAAACACACTCGAATTTAAAAACAAAACCTGTCTGAACTTTATCTTGCTTTCCTTATTCGCTAACATAACTTGGGAAGAAACACTGGAATCGCTTAAAAACAAAATTTTCCGGACAATATTGTTAAAACTACTATTTCATTTTGTGAAATACTGTATTTCAAATAAAAGAGACAGTGATGGAAAGGCCTTGCTCATGGTATTTTTGCTGTTTGGTTCAATAATTGAGCAAGAATAATTGATATAAAAATTAATGCTATTCACTATAGGATGAAAACTGAAAGCAATCATGGTTTCATCATCTTGCTCATTCTCAATCTTACCACCATCATCAAATTCTGGAGAAGCACCCTCAGGTGGTGTACAGGACGCCATTAGTAACTTCATATCGACAATATTCCCCCAAGTTAATTTGTTATCTATTAGGACGCCAATATCATCAGATCTTATATTCTGGTCATCACCATCTTATAAGGGCGCGCTTTCTTTACCCCACCAACACTTTACTATATTAAATTCACTTTTTTTATCTTTTTTTTAGTACTTTCATTAGTACCCCATAAACTACAGGGCTCCTTCTTTAATTGCTTAAAGGAAAGTCAATCGTATGTCCATTCGTTATGTTTAATTATATCCGAACATATCGAAAAGTTGCTTTTAGCATTCAAGTGGCATTCCACCCTAATTGAAATATTGCTTCATTTTTAAGTTCTGCTAAAGATAAGCTTCCCTTTCCCTTCATTGACATTCCATAACGTTCATTAGATCCATTGAGCACATGTCATAACCTGCTTTGGCCAATCCAGAATATTTGTAGTTATTCGACTCGAGGACCAAGAAAGCACCAGGTAATGCCCAATAAAGTATCATGTACCGTCGATGTGTGGAACTTGCAGAACATATTAGCACCTCGAAGCATAAGGTTTTTTGAAAGACAATTCTTCACAAGGGCAGGTTCTTTATGGAAAGACTGTATGCTTTAATATTACTTCTCTGTCCCAATCTAAAATAGATCTGATAAGTTGAATTTATCTTTATTGTGGAAGGTAGTGCTTAACATTGTTCATCTATCTAGTATTAAAAAAAATACAAATTGTTGGGATGTATTAGTTATAATACATCCTACAGAACTGCTAAAATTCTGGATTTTATGTTGCATTGTTAATCCTTTAGTTTAAAAAACATAAAGGTAGGTGACTGATACATGAGCTGGAAGATCTTATATTTAGTTTGCCGTCTTTAATTATTCAAGATATCCGAAGGGTGAGTAAATTATACATAAAAAACAAATGAACAACAACAAAAGTAAACGTATCACTTATCTATCTCACCACCATTAACTGGGCCTGAGTTTGAAAAGGTCAATGAAAGGTTTCGCATGTCCTATAGACAGAGGGAGAGAGAGAATTCAAATGCTTAATATTTAAAGTTAAATTAAAATTAAATATTTATTCAAATTCAATATTTAAAGTTTTGTCCATAGATACGTATAGTTATTTTTACAATATTTATTATAGTAGTTGATATAGTTGGTATTCGAAGTGTCCATAAATGGTATAATGGGAAAGTCGGAGATGACTTTTCTTTGCTTCCGTTAAATATAAGTATTCCGATATGAAATCATTCTACTGGTTAATGAATTTGGATTTGATTAAATGTGAAACCAATCCGTTAAAAATGATACAGAAATATATTAGGTAACAATTAAATTCCACTTACACAATTTGGTGCGGAGTGGAAGTAGGCAGGTCAGAAAATTTAGTGGATATAGGCCAGGAAATATAGAAAATGATGAGCAGAAAATTGTGGCAGATAAGTTTGACAAATGCAAAGAGAGTTATCATTATGGTAGAGTTAACTATAATAGTTTAAATTGGCAAACGAAACAACATACAGTAGTATGTGAACGAAATTTCTGGAATTCTTGAGGGAAGAATCAGACAACATATACTAAAGGAACATGAGGATCAAGAGTTTTAATATGGTCCTCAGAGGATCTGATTATAATTGAGATATTTCTTGTCCCTGATTAGTGAGAGTGACCTTGTAGTTTGACTTGGAGGATGAATGGGCATGCAGAAATATCATGAAGGAATTTATATGGAATTAATACTGGAAGAGTATCCAAGGAGTAGAAAGCGAGTACGATAAAGACATTGCATAAGTGTGGCGGTAGAATGGAGGCATGAAATTATACGCCAATTTGTATTTCTTCTGCAGTTATTAAGATTTTGGAGAAATTAGTAAGAGATTGTATACAGAATTAGGTCGTCGTCGTCCAGTAGCATCCTCTAGCAAGAGGGTTGCAGCAGATGAGCAGCTCTTCTCCATTTCACTCTGTCTGTCGCTTCCATCATTCTTAAACCAGTCCATTCCATGATGTCATTAAACCACTCTCTAGTTGGTCTTCCACGTCTTCTCTTTCCCTCAACTTTCCCTTGTAATATAGTTCTTGTCAGGTGTCCCGAAGAACCTCTCAGAAGATGTCCTGCAAATCTAGTCTTTCTTGGCATAATATTATTTAACAGTGTTCTTTCCATCCCATCTTTACTGCTCATCCAAACTAGGGAAAAAGTAGAAGCATAGTGGTTCTCAGTTGCCTTCTATGCATGAAGAGATGAAAAAAAGTAGAAACATTGAAAGAATCATCCCTAGCCCTCGATTACTCTAATAGCATTGGGGGGGGGGGGGGGGAAGGAACAAGAAAGAAGAAAAGGATAGAAAGAAATAATAGTAGGGACCATCCTATAGATAATATAACAGATGTATATTACATGAAATAAGGTATAGTCCAGCATCAGGTACCTCGGGTTCGCCACTCCCGTACTCACTAAAGTGAGCCCTTGAGGTACAGAATTAGGTAGATAAGGATAATATTTCATGGATTTGTTAAGGTGCGTCCTTGTTTCAGTAATCTGTTCCCTTGCTATAATAAAATAATGAGAGCAGTTGACGAGAAAAAAGGCATATACTGCCATTTTGTTGGATTTTGCGAAGGCATTTGACAGAGTGCCACGTGATGAGTTAATGTTAAAGTTAAACATATAGAGTTAGATATCAGGTTAAATGAATTACATTTTAAATTTCTGTCTGAGAGATAACAAAGGAAAATCCCAATTGAGGTTCTACAGAGTAGTGTAGATAACCTGTAGAACTCCGCCTGAAATCTTTGCTGATTAAACTTAAAGAATGGATATATGGTTGACTTTCCTTTGAGCAATTGAAGAAGGAGCCCCTGTAGTTTATGGTAGTGCTAATGAAAGTACTAAAAAAAGATAAAAAGTAAATCTTTTAATCTTTTTAATGTTTAATCTTTATGTCAGTGATATTGCACGGAGATATTCAGTTGTTTGCAGGTGATGTGAGGCTTGGAAGGTTATTAGTAATAGAGCCAATATGGTGGTGGTCCTTTAGAAGCATTTGAATACGGTGTGCAAGGTAAATGGGCAAATGAATGGGGATACTACCGGTTTAATGCAAGCTCTTGAAAGGTATTGAAATTGGGATCCACCAATGGGAGGTTACATACTCTGCTGATGGAACTATTCTAGAGGAAGAGGAGGAGGCAAGGAATCTTAGTTGATAGAATGGTGAATATGCATACGGTGAACGGGTTTAAAGAATGCATGATGATATCATACATTCTTTAAACCCGTTCACCGTATGCATATTCACCGTTCTATCAACTAAGATTCCTTGCCTCCTCCTCTTCCTCTATTTATGATGGGCCTCCTGCGATGAGTCTTGTGACTTCATGGAGGCTCTGAATAACATTATTAATAATTATAATAATTTCACAACTTTCTGGTAAAGTTTAAGGGTGATAAGCATTTCTAAATCCTGTTCAACGCTTGAGAAGCTGTAGTAGAATAGTATTATTTGCAGGATCCTGATAATTCGACCCAAACTACTTGCACTAAAATTCTGATTTACCCTTGAAAAAAAAAGTAGTACAGGAATTAGTTTACATTAATAGTTGAATAGCCCTCTTGTCATTGTTTTTAATATAAGCACTATTAAGGGGCAACAAATAAAAGTTATTGCAGGAAGTAACAAAAATAGTCACATATAACCTCTTTTCAATTCTGCTCATGGCGCGGTTGAATTAATTTTTCTAAGTATGTTTAACACGTTCATTGCTAATCACGCGATGCGAGTTCTCACCAAACGGCCGATCACGCGTTATCGTGTGGACGTCGCTAACTAAATAAAAAAATAAAAAAAATTTGGCCACCACACGAAATTCCAATTTTCAGCTTGGCAATGAAAGTGTTAATGCAGTATAATATACTATAATAGCAAATAAATAAGTATAAAATATTTTAAAATTCTTTATTTTAAATTATTTAATTAATTTTTTCCAGGAAGTTTTTCGCATTGAAAGCCCGCTGAAATTCTTATTACACATACTGGAGCTTTAATATGCTGTTTGGATCAAATTTCTAGCCCGAAAATAATAAGAAATCCACCCTGGCAAGGTTAGATATTTTATTTTATTGTGTTTTTTTAAACTTTTTTCATTCACATGCGTGCTGTTTAGAATGATCATGTGTAAAACGTCCACTTACATTCATTTTTAGTAATGTTTTATTTGTATGAAACTGTTAAGAAGTTACAGAGATGAAGCTGTATAACATTATTATTATCCTACTGCCTTCTGCAATTTTTCAGTGTGTGTGTGTGTGTGTGTGGTGACTTTTTTTTTATTTTATTTTGTATAAGGTTTTCAGTATGGTCTTCAACCACTATCTTGTTTGTGTTTGTTGAAATAAGTGCTGTAGGTACTGTGGCCGTCTTGCGGGGAAAATGAGTAAATTATTTACAGTATTTTGATCTAAGTCAGTCAAACTTTTTAAGCCTTTACGTAGATTTACACTAATATATTTTACAGATTCGATTCTCTTTCTAGAGAATTCGGAATTCCAGGATTCTGTTCCGTTTCTAGGGAATCGAATTTTTTGTCGATGATAATAATGTCGTTGTGGTAGTTAGCTGGAGGAGTAAGTAGGGAAGGTGGTGAGTTGTGTACGGATAATCATTGATAACCATTTTCGCTAGGATAGACACCTAATCCTATCTTTGTAGTCTGCTTTATCCTTCAGCTTCGTGTATTCCCTGGTTTAGTCTGTAGAGAGGGTTAAAATCAAAGTATCCAGGGTGAATATAAATAAATAAATCCGCTAACTTTTTATTCCCGAAAGGAGTAGACGGAGCTTCTTTATCCTAGCTATTTGAAAAGAGTGGGCAGCCTGTGCCACTCTTCTGCCATTACTGACATCAGCTCAAGCTATCACTGAATCACAGCTTACAGAGACAAGATTACGACAGACAAGTGTCGCCATCTCGTGAGCCTATACCCGAACATGTACATATTTTGTCTGATATAGTGTGAGTTCAGTGGTCGATTTTTTAAATTGCGGATTTAAGAACCTGAGTTTTCTGAAGAAAACCTCGGAAACTGCCTGAAAATAAGTTAGATGGATTAATTCGGGAACCAGCAAAAGAAAGGCCAAAAAAGTTCTTCTAATGTCCGGGATTCTATAATCGACTCTATAACAGACTTTCTTCGCGTGGTATAGCACTTGGATGGCAAACGCCATTTACACAGTTACTGCTGGATGAATTATTAGTTGGAATCCTGAAGAGAGAACTAAGGCCGTGAAGCCATTATATTGTCTGCTTATTGTCCTTTCTCTGCTGATAAAGGTCAAATAGTCTTTTAAAGAAAACCTACAACTGAAAACCGCTCATGAAGGTTCCTTGCGTTCTACATATAAGATTCGAATGCAGGTCTTTACAGTCCGAAAAATAAACGTACCAGAGTTTATAACCAAAGAACACCTGTCGTTCTGCAGACTGTACTATGGAAGCATCTGCTAAATTTATACTAATAAATAGAAAGTTATATTTTTTTCCCTTCTGTGATTTGTAATAATAAATTTATTTACAATACCTGTTTTGCATTTTATCAACGGTAACATGCACTCACTACAAGAATCACTGGACTAGGAGGTTATATTGTAGTTATACATCAGAAAGAAACATAAAGTGGTGCATACCGAACAAGAATGAAAGTGGTTGATATGGAAATTATTCAAATAACTTTTGAAAAGAAAGAAAACAGATGGTTATAGCGGCAACAAAAGATTAATGACAGTGTGTGCGTGCTTTAGAAAGAGAGAGAGAGTGAGTTAGAAAATGTGACAAAAAAGAATTTTATGTATCAGTTAGAGTAGCGTGGACATATGCTAAAGAAGAGAAAACATGCGAAGAAAAATGTTAAATGCAGACTTTGAAAGAGATAAAGTGGTAGTTTTCTTACATATTGACTGGAAAATGTTAAAAGTGTAGTTTCGAAGAGCAAGAGAGAGAGAAAAGGATAAAGGTCAACTTAGCGAAAATAACAACCGTACGATCTTTTATTTAAATAAGTAGTACACAGGGACCTATAGGAATTCATTTTACTTTTAATAAAACTTATCGGAAAGCGAACCGATTTTAATATGAAATTACAATAAAATAACCGGGCTAATAAATATGTTAATATAATAAATATGCGTGCTAATAAATATGGTAATATAAAAATTCTCACGTAGACAGAATTGAGAGCACTTTCCACTTTTTCTGAATAATAAGACTTTTTAAGTAAGTTTCGAAATTTTTAAGTCTTGAAATTTTAAATTACAGTAGCCATATTTGAGTGCCTCCTTTTGTGCTTCTTCTTCTTCTACTACTTTCATTCATTAGCTGCTCAGTTTATTTCTACTTGTATGTTGCATGCATCCGGATACTCATTTCGTTTAGTCTTAAGAATTCTCTTTTTATATCCAGGCTTACTATGTTGTTTCTTATCCGTAGTTTTGTAAACCTCCCATGAGATTTAAATAGTGGAGACTTCGATGACCGCTGAGAGATTACCCAAGATATTTATTCTCGCGTGCTTGATGCATTGTACTCGTAATTCAGTATATGCTGCAACGTTTGCATCTCAACTTCACACTTTAAACAGGTTGGAAAATTTTATTTCAACATGCCATTTTGATCATGCTTCGAAGTATAGTTTAAAATCTTGAACAGTGTTGATTGTTCCTTTCTGTCTTGCACCTTACTTTATAGAATTTTAGAGTTGTGTCGCATTCTCTCAGCTATACTGAAATGGCATTTTCCGTTTTATGGAATAATAATAATAAGACTACACGACACTGTCCATTTTCGAATAGATTTCAGAATAAATTAGCCCTGATTATTGATGGATAAAAAGGATAAAGTCCTTACCCTGAAAAATGAGTAATCTTCACAGAGTTTTCAAATAGTCATAATATCATTATGACTTAATGTAAACGAGTGTGCAGGACTACTACAAGAAAAATAAGTATTGTGATATTAATAATAAATAGACAAGTCTACCTTTTGTTTCTCCTGTGGTATATGTGTCTTTTCTTTAGCACCGAAACCAGATTTCGATTATGCGATAGCCTTTCCAATTGTTACTCTTACATGTTTACATTTATTTTTATCAGTTACGAACCCAAATATCTCCGTTAACACATCTGTACTTGTGGCGTGGAGAGAGCCCTCTTGCAATTATTTCGAATCTGAAATAGATAACTGAACGGATTTCTTGTTCTGAATTTTCTGTTGTTTTCATTAAATGATACCACCACTACCTACGTGGTATATATCCATTGTTTTCTGTGCTACCATCTGTGCATGTTTTAATGAAAACATGCACAGATGATAATTTTTGAGCCTTCAAATGGGATAATAGGATTTAATAAGTATAATTTTTACCATAAATAGTACATAGAATAAAGATTTTTTTTTTAATAAGTAGACTTATCTATTTATTATTAATATCGCAATACTTATTTTTCTTGTAGTAGTCCTTCACACTCGTTTATATTAAGTCATAATATTATGACTATTTGAAAACTCTGTGGGGATTATCATTTTTCAGGGTAAGGACTTTATCATTTCCTCTTGGTCGCCACAAAAAAAATCACCATCACACTTCTTTTTATAGTGATATCTTTGCGATAGATTAACGCTGTCTTTTTCCTCGCCTGGTACTAAACATGGTGGTCACTTACCTGCCCCTTCCATGTGTTCGTCATGCTACCCTTGGGTGTCTTGCCGTCTGATTAGTACCAAAAATATTTCTTTTGGACGCTATAGACATGCCTACTCGTTTTAAATACTTGAAGCTGCAAGCGAGATCTTGATATACAGATCAAAGGCATTAAGATAATAGCCCGAAAAATACTAAAACACGAAAACCAGTATGGGTGTGACGCTGTAAAAGGCAGCACGGAAACCTCACGAGTCACATTTTTGCTTAAAGTGAGGTGTGCGAATACATCAGATATCTATTTAAACAGTATTAATGAACAATGACCGCCTCCT
This sequence comes from Typopeltis vanoorti, assembly GCF_054136105.1. Lineage (NCBI taxonomy): Eukaryota > Metazoa > Arthropoda > Arachnida > Uropygi > Thelyphonidae > Typopeltis > Typopeltis vanoorti. Next base: position 49,323,761 of record NC_143557.1, on the reverse strand, counting down.
TTTCATAATATCTCAGTTTGGATATCCTATCAAGTTGAAATTTTCAAAATTTCAGCTTTATGAAACAAGAGATGGAAAGAAATCATTTAATGACGAAGAAAGAATTGAAAAGCAGTCTCATTTAGGATATAACTATTACAGCAAACTGCTGACTACGACTTAAAAAGGTCTTTAAAACTTTCGTGTATAGTATGCTCTAACGATAAAAAAGAATTTATGGCCAAAACTTACTGCCTGTATAAAACAGGTAGTTCCCAATATGCACGCAATCACTGTTGGGCCGGTAATCAGCACGTAGCTAAAAGTGACAGTCTGATTTATTACCCTAGATTTTATTTTTATTTTTTTATTTTTTTTTAGTGTGTGTTCTTGTTGTTATTGAAAGTGAAAAGGCCTGCCGAAAATGCAGTAGTTATCTCATGGAATTCGAATTTTCAGTCTTTACATTCTTGCCTTAATAGCTATAATCACTTAAAAGGATGCATCATCTAATATAATCTCTCTCTCTCTCTTAGATTAGTCTATTGGCTGTACCTATTTTTTAATGATCGTTAATATTATATCTCAAAATTGAACTTTGTTAATAGCAGACAGAAATGTTGAACTGTATAAATGATTTGATACCACTATCGATTATAATGATAATAAAATATCTAATTTTCATTATATTTTGTAGATTGAAATTGTATTGACTGACTTGCATTTAGAACTACAGTTCCATCAATTAGGATTTCTGAACTTCGAAAATCAAAGGTTGAAATCTTTTACCAAACTTGACTACTTTTATCACGAAAAATGCTAATAAGAGCGAATCAATGAGGCTTATTATTTAGGTTCTCACACCGACCGATTTCTACCCGTATTGAGTTAAAACAAATTACTGGTGTTATAAATACTTCATATATGAAAGGTTTAGAGATACCAGTAGTGATTAAAATTATTCTATTTTATTCTACCTTTTGCAGATTTCGTAATCTAAAATCTTTATTTTGCAAGAAGGTAAATTTGACTGTATTAAATGCAATACATTGTAACAGCAATAAGAGATGATGAGCTTGTAAAACAATAATGTACAATATTAAATAATTCATATTATTTTGGTATTAAAACCGAGTTGAAATAAAAGTTGATTAAAAGATTCCAAGTTGAGCTTTTCTCTTTAATTGTTTGGTTGGAAAGTATTCATTTACTCTCACGGAGAAAGAAAGAGAGAGAGAGAGAGAGTTGAATATCCTGAGAGTAAATGAATATAGCTAGAAAATTCTGATCTCATTCTCTTTCACTAAAACAAAATAATCTAATGTAAACCATGCTTAGTCATGACCTGTATTAGATTTAATACTCTGAGATCCAAGTGCGGTCATGACTTAGAGTTTTGTAAGTCTTTAAATTCCGTGAGTTTTAGATTCAGTTTGTACATTGCGAAGATGGAAAAACTCGAGATTCAGAGGAAAACGTATCTGACAATCCATGACTAACTAAAGCTTAAAAACTTTATCTCATTCTAGAATGAATTTAAACCTAGTTCTTTCATCTGAGAAACGTTTCTGACTACGTGTCAAATGTCTTAGCGATTTTCTTAAAATTAAAAGTGTCCTTAAAATTATTACACTGAAATCGGTTTTGTGCTGGAATGCTGATCAGGATAAGAGCTACATTAAATAAGCTTGAAGAGTTCACTACTGAGAATGAATATTGCATCATCTCTATCTGTTCATATTTGCATTTGTTGATTTTTCATGACGTTGGTGTGCTCCGTTTTCTCAGCTGTCCTTCGCACAATTAAACACTTGATCTCACTTCAAGAAAGTTTAAAACAAACATGTCACGAAGTTCATCTCTTTGACGTGCTAAGGATAATGGTCTTATACCAAAGTTCAAATCATACATGCTTAGTCAATGTAGAATCAGGTTATATACAACGAAATATATATCCCCCTCGTGCAATTCTCAAAGTTTAATAAAATTATCCCCTTCCGAATATAGCATTCATGCTGCAATAACGCTTTGAATTATTTTATTTTTTTTCGACATATTTTCATTGCGCATATATTATTTCTTCCTCAATGCTTAGTTTTTGCAATGTTACTTTGAGTTATCAGCAAGCAGAAAATCCCTCAATTTCCATCTGTCTTGAATGTTTATGACACCTAGATTTACCGCCTGCTAGTAATCCAATCTGAAATTTGGATAATATCACAAGCGTGGTAATCCTTGATATGTCGATCTGTTTATCACTTTCGTAAATACACTGCTCATGGAATACACAGAATATAGGAATATATGGTAAATATTATGTGGGAATGAACGTTGGTAGGAGAGTGATCAAGCACAATCAGCTTGGGTTGACGACTGTAAGATGTCATCCAAGTTAAGGTTCAACTCATAGTGACAGGAATCGACGCTGAAGTGACACCTGCAACATATCACTGCCACATGCAGTCAGAGTGAGTTGAATGGCTGCAAAAGGTAGTCAGTCTCATATGTACACAGTATGGAACAGCTTTTCCCTAAGCTTTCGGCTATGTATAGACGCTAGGAAAACATCAACGCTTACATATGCTAGTGACATGGTTTCAAATATTCTTTATCGTGATAACATATTTTATTATTAGATTTAGTTATTTGAATTTCGACTGTGAATGAAACATGTTTGAAGTTCAGTTTACCTTAACAGAAATCATAGAAGATTCAGTGATGTCATTCTCTTCACTGGGTATTGGGTTCTTTCCTAAACTTTAGCTGGTCTCTTAGTTCACTTCTTTTTTTTTTTTTTTTTCATAAATGCAATTCAATAAGTCATTATTATTGTTAGCAACGGATTTAAAATTGCAAATATTACGATAGTCAACTGCATTACATGATTTTTAAATGGTGATGTGCGTTTCTATTAAAAGAACTAAACTTGAATACTAAATTAATGTTGCCATAATTCATGAAAGGCTGATAACCGGCGTAGTATTATTATGCATTAGAAACAGAAGTAGAATTAATAGGATAAGAAATTATTTTTTATAACAGTCCCACATACGAATATATATCTCCGTTTCAGCACCATGAGTGGGCTAAACATTTTTTATCACTATGGAATAAGTAGGGTATCATTTCACACCGTGCGATGACAGTCATCTACCACCTAAAGACAAATATATATATATATGTTATGGGCCAAGTGACTAATAGGCCATTATAAATAATGACTAAAACGGCCACGCAGCCTGATAAATATTGATTAATTTATTAAATTGACCAGACATTATGAATAAAGCTACGTTCCCTTTGGGAAATTTGATTTGAGAGAGGAAAAAAAAACTTCTAACCTAACGTAACTTAAATTACGATAATCTCCCATGTAATATTTTAATATTTCGTACATAATTATTTTTCCATGCGGTTTCTGCCTCTATGGCCAATAGCGATATGGGCATCGTGCAAGATCTGAAATATTTCTTCAGTGTAAACGTAATTTTTAATTAAACTGCCATATGCATATTAAAATATGCGTATAGGATGTGTATATGTTATGGGCCAAGTCACTTTGGTTTTTGACTCTTTCACTTTTTCTATCATTGTCAAATACGCTGAGTTTGTAAAAATTTGAGTGACCTGGGCAAAGCTCCCTTCACGTCCCCCGACAGAAAGAAATCCGAAGAATATCTCCTCCAATCCCTTATTATCTCATTATTATCACTTTGCCCAACCAGATGATAGCAGTATTCGTATTAACCCGTCAATGTGATAAATTATGATAAACAACGTGAAATTTATTACAGTACCCGATTTTGTTTGTCATTATTCATAATGGCCGGGCATTATTTGTAATGCCCGTATTAATCATTTAGTCTATAACATATATATATATGTTATAGACTAAATTATATATATATATAATTTCTCTGAAAGGCGCGCTTGATCTGCATGCAACCACAAGTGTATAGGATACGGTTAATACCACATGATTAACTCTTCCCCCCCCCCCCAATTAGTATGTTATTTATCAGGTTCGGTTATCAAATTTTACATTAGAGTCTTCTAAGTCACTACTGTTTCAGTCCATCTAGATTTTGGTCCTCCTCTAAGCCACTGTGACTTCCAACACCTGCTTTGCTGACCTGTTATCCATTTACATTGGTTACAGACAGGATACATTTAAAGATGGTTTTGGAAGATTATTCTTCTACATGTTTTGCTTAAAGCATTATATGTTGCTATTTAAAAGCCAATATTAGATCATTTGTAAATTTACATACCTTTGCAGCATCTTTATTACTGTTGTTTTTAATTTCTGATCGAAATTTTTGCATCTGTTTTCTGCCCCGTGCTATCACCAGTTTCTCTGTCCTGATTCAACGGAGGATGACGTGTTAATTTTTTTTTTTAATCATCGACGAATAGAGAGAGAGAGAGAGAGAGAGAGAGAGAACACATGTGAAATGTAACAAAAATCGTTTAGTTTTATAGCTTTTACGTGCATTATATGAGGTTATTGCACTAAACAATTTCAAATCAGGGATATTTGGTGCATTTTAATTAGATACAATATATTATTATGCATTTAATGTTTACGTGTCGACAGTACATTTTCCAATTTTATTTAAAACTTTTAATGCCATTTTATTCGAGTATAGTGTACAAATGGTGCAATCACAAGAGTAAAAGTGGTGTTACCACTGTAACTCAGAAACAGTGAGAGAAATCTTCAAGTACACTGCACATCCCCAAAGCTACACGACTCTTAACTTAAAAATGTAAGTTAGTGTTACTATGTTTCTTTATCAACGAAATCGATCTTGCAGAACTCATCCCACAAATCAATCAATCAGGATTGTTATTCGCAAATTTTGAGCTGAATGATGAATTCTAGGAGCATAATAAGGACAAAAATTTCAGTATATTGCATATATTCTTCATTACAGCTCCCTAGCTCACGGTACATTGTCAGTGAGATAGCTTTTTGCAAACGGTATCAGAGTGCATACTTTTTTTGCTGAGTCTGGAAAATATCACCGATCTTATTTCCAGACTTGACATCCGATAAATTCTGGCTCTTTCCAAAAAGGAAAAATCTTCCAATGACGAAGATTTTTTGACAGTGTTGAGGACATCAAAAAAATAAAGTGATGCAGATATTGAAATCAATCAAGAAAAATTCAACTAACGTTTTGAATAACGACAACATTCATCGTGAGTTTATAGCTTTTTAAAGTGGCCATTTTGAATTAGAAAAGCCAGTTAGTTACAGGTAGCGTATATCATGCAGTACCGATACTATACATATCAGTAGTGTAAACAGGTTTTGAATTCACCAGAGAATTGTTACTTTAGAAACATTTACTTAAAGTTTTATACATAAAAATATAACGGAAAAACTCACGTAGAAAAATTATTTAATGGTATAATTTCTATATATTCTACGTGAGTTTTTCCGTTATATTTTTATGTATAGTTATGTCTACTCACGGTTTACCTCTTTTAAAACTTATTAAAGTTTTATGTATCGAATATGTAAATTGTAAAACCAGTAAGTGTTGGTCAAATCAATAATCGAATGCGAAATGTGCCAGTTAATTCCACAAGAATCCGAACTAACAGTTGATAGCTGTTAAAAATAAACGACATGTTATTGACTTTGAAGCACAACCAATACTTGCAAACAGTTTTGTCAGCTGTTGTAATTGTTGTGCAGACACACAGTAAATTGTTGCACAGAAACTGGATGTCATCTTTTTTTTTTTTTTTTTCATTCATTCATTCAATTCAGTTCGGTTTGAAATCTTAAAAACATATACGTTTTTGCTAACTGCATAACGTAATTGGGAACATCTTACCATATATCTTAACATTTCATAAGAAGGTTATAAAATCAGCCAGCTTAAGTAAAGACACGACTGGAGATGAAATATTCGCAACTAAGCTAATAATCCTCCCTTCCAGGCTCCCCCGCCCCTGCCACAGCCTCGCATAAGATATCTACTACTAAATGCATTGCTTCCCACTGTATGTTTTTAAGAGATAAAAGTAAACAGAAATTTAAAAAGTCCCGAGAGTTTTTAACTTATCATCAGGAAATTCAGTCTACTGCAGTTAAGAGCGAGAAAATTCCGTGATAAACAATTTTTTCCTAACCTGGAATGATTTTTAGGCTAAATTCGTTTTAGGATAAAACAAAGAAATAATCACAGTGGAGTATTGACAGCAAATTAAGCCTAAATATTGTAAATAAATGTTTATTACGAAAGGATAGAAAAATTATTTATTGGCGAACAAAATATTGGGCGTAGAGAAATCAAAAGAGATGAAATTGATAACAATTAAAATATTACGAGAATGTGCAGAAGAAATCGGTTTCAAGATGAATGAGGAGGACATGAGCTGGCGGAAATAAATAGGGAGCGAAGGTAGAAATAATGTGGGATAAGAAGGTGCCAGTGAAAATAAAATAGAAAGTGCACAAAAGTAATTAAGTCTGAAGTATTGTGTGGGACGTGAACAATGAGGGAAGGGAAGGGGAAACAGGAGAGACGGGGATGAGAATGTTTAGGTGGATGGGAGGAGCATCAGGGATGGAACATCCCAGATGATGTGAGTGAGGAATGAAGCGGGAAGGCAAAGGAAAGTCGATTAAGATGGGTAGGGGATGTTTGGATATGTGAGGTGAAAGACAGGGAAAAGAAAGAACCAATCAGAAAAGCACTGAAAATAAAAGAGGAAAATTCTGTAAGAAATGGATAAGAAATAATAATCATTATTCATAAAATCCTACAAACGATACATTTCTTAAAAATAATAATTTCCCGGTTATCTTTTAATGTCATATATTGTGTATTTTCATTAGAAACGTTTTCTCTGGCTTTTCTGAAAAATAGTATTTTTCTTAAAAGAACTGGATATTTTGACAACACTATATATATGTAGAAAGTATTTTTCCTTGGGTATAATAAATGTTAAAGATACCAAGCTATTTTAAACCCGGTTTTACTCCATTTCCCAAGTAAGCAAACAGACAAACAAGTCAAATTTGCGTCTGCAAGTGTTGCAAGTCTAGCTGACCCTGCACGTAGTGCAAGACCAAGGCAACTCATGGTAAAATTAGAATAAGCTCTGATCACTAATCTTGATATTTACCCTTAATGCAAAGCACATCTCCTGGAGGTGTGTATAAAGATAAGCCGTTTTTATGTCACGTTTTTTGTCTTACCGGCTTACCAGCCCGGAACTCGGGAATTTGGGCGTCGGGGGGGAGCCCCCCTAGTGTGTACATATATATATAAGCAAGCATATATGAAAGTTAAGAGCCTTTATTGGATTCTTACTACATGAAAGCGATGTCTAATAGAGCTTATATCTGTCGCCTTCAATGTTGTTTGCTGTATAATATCAAATTTAATATTTCAAAGTATGAATGCTTCCATAGAGTGATTGGAATAGTACGTACTTATTTATATGCAAAAAAAAAAAAAAAAGTTCGATTACGGTGAAGGAAATGAATTTTCTCTAGGCATTTTTAGTTAGTCTCATATGACTTGAGATGGTAAGGAGGGAAAATAACGAGACATTATGGTTTTTGTTTTCTCCGTGCATATTCAGATGACCTTCCTGACCCCGAGGTAATACGTTCAGTAAACAAAATACGCAGACTTCCAATAGCCTTGCTGCCTCGATCTAGCACACTAAACCAGCCAGTATGCTGTTTGGTTCGTCTAGTTCGTCATTGTCTTCTGGAATATATTAGACAACCGCTAACGTTGGGGTCAGAAATAATTTTTGTTTCTACAATAACAGCTTACAAGGATTTCCATCGTTGCTTTTACCTAAATCAGCTAAAGCGAACAAGTTTGTGTATGCAAATTATTCTGAATAGTTCTTTCATTCAATGAGTGTAATTTCGCTAAACTCGGATTGGTTTAGTTTATTTTTGGTTAGAAGTGGTTAAACTTTGGTTAAATTTTGTATAGTAATAATATAAAACATGCTTATCGTAGTGGTCATGTGGCCAGTTTCCAACATTTTCAAGAATGCCATACTGAAAACTCCCCCATCTCCCCAACGTGCACGGACAGAACCGGTAACTATCAGTTGCCGTCGCCCAACAGTGTATGACAGATGACCCTGTAGATTCCTGAATAACTATGTGCAGGTTTACCTTCCTGTACCCAGTGGTATCTGAGTTGAAGCACATTGAACGAACGTGTAAATATTCGACAACTATTAATTATACCGGACGTTAAATCCGATGTCTTGGCTCAGTGGTTTTGCCACGTGTTACTTCTCTCGTGAAAGAAATGTTAAGTTCAAATTCTGTGACTGGAAAACTTTAGTAGCACTTTTCAAGTCTACCTGTTGTTTTCTCTCACGAAATCGGCAATCCCGTTAACGCATGCATTCTACAGTCATACGGCTTGGGTTATATTAATGGTCCATGAACATCACTTTGAGAGATTTCGGATTCCTGATTTAAAAAAAAAAATCTTCAAACTTTTCCCGGTTATTAATAGTTAATATTCAGAAATGTAGACGGAATGACCGTAAGAACATCTTGTACATATAAGTAATAACAGTGTTGCGTCCTTTGTAATGAGACTGTTACTAGTCTTAATATTCTGATAGTGTAATAGAAGCAAAACTTCATAAACAGTGATTGAAATTTTGATGACGATGTAGTATTATTATTGTTGTGTTGGTGCATTGTAAACACATTTTATGATTTCCTGAATTGTAAAATGATGTCTTACTTTGTGATTCAGGAAATCTATGAATCATGAAACATATTCAGAATTATGATTTCCTCATCCTCCTCATCCTCCTCCTCCTCCTCTCTCTCTCTCTCTCTCTCTCTCTCTAGGTTTGCTGTGATATCGTAGTTTGATACCAAATATTCTATTCCAAGGATATGGAATCTTCCAGGATGATTAATATACATTATTCTTTGATGATACACTGTTTAAGGATAACAGTTCAGAGTTCAATTCTCATAGACTTGGACATCATAAAATGGAATATAATGAAGACAGTTGCACTTCATTTGCTTCGGGTAGAACTGTGTCCATATCCATTGTGGATAGCCTGTTAAAATCACCAACTCAAACTGTTTTTGAGGCTCCATTTGGATATTTTCGATCTGTTTTAACTTATTCCAGCAATTTCCTCCGCTCTCCAGCCCCCAAATAAAAAGAGAAGGTGATAAATAAACGATATAAATATAGATAGATATGTGACGACGTAAAAATGCGTATGTATTTTTCATCTTCCATATCAGAGTATCACAATTATTATTATATTATGACACCGCGCTGAAAGTGACTTTGTATATTTACATAAAAGACAGTTTTTTTTTTTTTTTTTTACCGCAGAAATTGTATGTTGTTTCGTGGAATTGAAAATGACAGGCATATTTTAATAGGCGAAGGCAAACAAATGCTTTTAAAAAGATCAGTTGTACCATCATCAGTGTGCTATCATCATTGTCTGATGCTAGCACAACTGATAGGATACGGAGATTTTCTCCACCTTTGTCATGATTCACCTCAGTATGCATCGCTTAGAAAAACAAGATCCTATTTTGGCTTTCATACATGTGGTCTGTATCGAGTCATTCTCAAGCAACGACTATCTTCAATCTATTTACACCTTGTCGAAGGCGCAGCGATATATATTTAGTGACATCGGGGAGTATATTCTTATTTCAAACGTCGGTTTCTTAGCACATGCTTAGAATGTGCATGTTTATTATTATTATTATTTTCCTCGTTCAACGTTCATAGATGAAACATGCTACTTTGCCAAGAAAGTGATCATCTATATGGTCATTCATTAGCAGAGCTCGAGGAAAATGCCCTTTTCTAGTTTTAGCTGCATCTCGACGAGTGAACTCGGTCATCGATATTTTTCATGGTAATCTGTAAACAACTTAAAATTTTCAGATACGAAGTATCTGAAAATTTTAATCTGAATTCCGTGCAGTTACGAAGACAATTTTGGACATACCGGAAACGGATTCCATCAGTGGCAGAAACGATGGGAAAGATGTGTGTGTTGCCACAAAAGGGAATTTGAAAGAGACTTACTCTGAAATCTCTTATTCTCTGTGCGATGTTTTTCTGAATTTTGTTTTGTTTGTTTGTTTTTCAACACACCGAATATGTACTATTAACGCTGGGAAACAAAGAAACCAGAAACTGGTGTTTTCTTATTTTAGAATAATTTATCAAGTAAATTCTTTAATTTACAGAAAAGAAGGCTTTAAAATACCAGTTTTATCGTTATTTATTTACGAAATAAAAAGTTATACACTTTACTAATTTGGCAACTTCCTTTTTATGCACGTTAAGAAACAATTAAAGTTGTCAGGATCAACTATCAGAAAGTAAGTTAAACTTGGAATTTGATATTTATTATTCGGTAGTATTGAGGAGACGCTTTGGGAACTTAAATCCTTCAACGTGTATCACTTCGTATTCTCGTCGTCTGCTTTCAGTTTTCTTTGAGCAAAATTAATTTCAGTGAACAAGTAAACACGAGATGGTTATAGAAATTCTACTTTAATCTATTGAAAACTACTGCGGTATAAAAGTGAAATATGTTATTAAAGCGCACAAACAGATACTCCGTTTCAAAAGGTTTCTTGGGTTTAATAACACGAGTAGCTGACGACATTGTAACAATGCGTATTCCACTGGGACAACGTCCCTGTAAAGGTCCTACGCGAATAACTGCAGTACATGTGACGTTAAATTAGAATAAAATAATTTATCCTATTTGCATTGAACCAATTTAAATTAATTAACAGATGCTTCCCAGCTACTTCTAATTGCAAATTGTTATTGTTGTCCTTACTGAAAAGAAAGTTTAGAAATATTGCAACGTCTGTAGTTGTATCACTTCACGGCACGAATCCCGAATGAAACGGGACAAACATACTACGATTGAAAGGAGAAAACTATTTGAAAACTGTGTTGAAAAATTAGTTGCCTTACGTCTCTCTCTCTCTCCCTCCCTCTCTCTCCCTCCCTCTCTCTCTCTCTGTGTCTTCTGACAAGGATAATGTAAGACTTTTGGAGCATGTGAAGCGTCATGACACAAGACTACAATCACCCGATTTTTTTAAAAAAAAGGGGGGGATATCAAATAGGTATTGTTATGTTTTTTCCTTTTAAACAATAAACATTAATCACTAATGAAATGTGTAAATAAGTGTAGAAGTAGGTACAATTGGACAACAAACTAGGCGCAGAGGTTGGTGAAGAATCTGAGGATGAGCCTACCCTTTAGCTAATATAACGATGTTTGTCACATCCTGTGTCCTAATTTAGATTCCTCTAAAGATCTTAAAACTGTTAAAAACATGAACGAAAATATTACGTCCAATATTGTTATGCTACACGGTGGTGAATATCTTACTGATATTGCTGTATGTACACACATTTATAGCATATGCTTATATATTGGATGCACTCCAGATTTACCAACGTTAAAGCTCAAACATCTCAAATCTCATTTCTTCCAACAGGAAAGAAATTAAATATATACCTCTTCCTTAAACAGTTGCCTGCACTTCCTTGGTACCTCATTCTTAAGCCAATATGATAGCCAGAAAAGAGGAAGAAGAGATATATTGAGGCGGCGATTATTTCCTTTCCTTTTATAAGGTAGATCGGTTGTTTGAGTTCTGTCAGTTTTGGCCTCAAACTCCGTTTTTTACAAACATACGTATCGAATTAAATGTTCACAGATTAACATTCATTCTAACTCGACAAAACTAATTACCCATTTATAGAAGGGACAGAACGTTATCCTATTCATATGAAGTATATAAAAATGTAACACGTGCTGTCAGAATCAATTTATGTAGAGTATTCACATTCACATTAAGCTACCAAATTGGCCTGACTGGTATTCAAATACTAATACTACAGACTATGCATATAGTTTAAAGACTAGTACTGTGTTAAGATAACCAATGAAGACAAGTTAGCACTTTGCGTAAAGGCACCGGCCATTACTGTAAGATCAAGTTGATGCTTTTCAAATATGTATAAAAGTTGACATACAGATCTTCGTAAAATGATTACAAAATGGAGCCATCATACTAAAATAGATATTTTATAATTGATTTGAATTTCTTAGGTAATTCTGAGAAAAGACTTGATTGTTCATATTGAAGTATTCGAAGCCGTGAGAGCCAAATATGAGGATCTAGAATTCTTGTGTTCTGCGTGTTAGTACAGTTAATATAGGTGAGGAGTTCTAAATGCGTTCTCCAGACTCATGTGAAATCAACTGATCGAAAATGTGTTTTGTTTTTGTTTCTTCGTAATTTTTTTCCCCCAGTACTTTGAGTAATCTTCACTTATTTCATGTCGTTGCGTTAGCTCCCGTATAGGCTATCTGCATACAGTATTAATTCATCCTTCTAATTTTATCCTCTTAACTTCATTAATTCATCATTCTACCTGTTTGTGGTGTGTGAGCACCAAAATTCCTTCAAATAAAATAAGAGATAAACATTTATTATTCTGTTTTCAGTTGTCTACGCCGATAATGTCAGTGTGGGTAACTGAGAACACATTTCAAAGCATTCACCTTCGTTAAACCGTGCATTTTTACTTCCCCCACCCTCCATTCCTCTTTTCCCGTTTGATATTCTTTCAAGATCGAGTTCTCTTCCCTTTGACCTATCTGTTCCCACTCGACACCTCCTGTCACGATTGACCTTGTCCTCCTTTCCCATCTGTATTCTGCTGCCATTTTTCTTGTGCTAAATAGCTGGTTGGTCACAGCACAAAAGTGTTTTCTGTCACAATGTACAGATGATTTCGACCACCGACATTTCTTTCTTTCTTTTTTTCATAGTCCATGCAGTTTTTTATATGTTTTAAGAGTGGGTTTCGGAATTGTTTCTATCAAAAGTTATGACTATTTTATTTTTAACTCAACATTTCATACCATCTGACACTGTTCACGATAAAAGAAATAGGAAAGTTTTAATGCACATAACTAGAAAAGGACTTTAGACTTAGCAGGCAGGGATTATATAATTATTTGACTATTTTTTGTTATTGTTTTCTTCTCTCTATCTTTTGATCACTTTGAAATGTTTTTCTGTATTAGCTAATAAATTATAAACTCATTTCCCGGTAATAATTGCAATAAAACTCTGGAGGAGGGGGTGCTGTCTGAGACTGTCCATACCATCAACAAAGGCGATTAAAAAATACGTTTAAGGGGAGAGGGGAGTAAGTAAAGAGTGATAAAAATACAGAGATTAAAACGCACTGTAATCAAAAGTATCATATGCATTCCGACCATCCGTGCTTGTTACTATTGGTATCATCTCAGGTGGGAGAGATAGGGGAAACTTTTAGGCCTAATGTTATTCTTGACAGCGCTATTTATATTCCATTGTATCAAGTGCATGGATGTGGACGTAATGGGTTCGATAGCGGTGTAATTTATGTTAGCTCATAGTTCTTCATTTTTCTTCATCTTCGGTTACTGACTTCATGAATGCACACGGATGAGATTGTTTTAAAATAATCGTTTTCCTTTTTTCTGTTTTGAGTTGACCTTCTGATCACCCTTCTGTTTCCGATCCATTCTCAGAACTTTATTTATAATATTTTCCTGTTTCATCAGTCCTTTTTCTTATCATCTATATTAAGACCGCGGTTATTAATGATTGTGCTATTGCTTTAGATTTCATTGAACTCTTTTATAAAATGCCTTCTTTCATGCTTAATCGTTGGTTGAAACTTTACGATTGTAACACGTAGAAATGGAATATATATTAAAAAATAAATCATCGCTTTCAAAATTTTAAACTATAACACTTATCAGAATGTAAACTTTGAATACTACTTCAGTTTCAGCATTCTCAGGTGTTTAGGCTTCTTCTTTTATCATTCATATTTTGGGAAAATTCTTAACGTCCACATTAGAAAGAGACTATTAAAATTACAGGTAGTTGGTAAAATTATTTGTTATAATGCAAAATTGTATGCCATTGAAATACGAATAATCTGATAGATCAGTAGACAGTTTTTATAGTTTGGTTCACTTTTAAGACCATTTACTACTCATCTGTTTTATCAGCATGCCCTTTTTTCAAACTGTTGTGGGGCTTTGTCGTATCAGTTCATCATCGTTTTACCATTGTGAACGTAATATTTTCAGACTTAGATTCACAAATTGATAAATTCAAAATTATTGCAGATTTCGGTATGTTTATAAAAACTCTTTGAGTGTTTGCTATTCTTGCAATTATGATGCTGTAAAGAATGCAGATGGAATGTCCCTCCAGTTGAATAATTACGGAAGACAACATGCATGTCAAAAATAATTGCTTGTGGTGCAGTACCGTTCGATTTTGATATACAAAAATATACAAAATTTTATATATTTTATATAAAATATAAAAATACAAAAATATAAAAACAAGTATAACTTCGTAAGAATTTAGACTAACCTATTATCGGTCTTAGTTTTCCAAGTAGTTATTGTCGCCAACTAATAGGCTGTGTGTTCGAACCGCCCGGGCATGGATGTTTGTGTTTTTAGATGGTAGAATTTACATTGTCAGCCGTGAGACTGTAGCCTCTGTTTATTCGAGGTCTGAAGTGGCTTGATAAAGCACCATGTTTTGTCGCTAGAGTAGTGCTCCCGGACTATCTGATTATTAGTCGCTTCTTCCCCTCCCCCCGCACAGTACTAAGTATTGATGTAATATAGTTTTACAGTCTTTTGTGGATAGGATTCACATAAAAACACAGTTTGAATTTGTAATGCAGTTTGAATTTATAGCAATGAAAAGTATATCAATATGTAGTGTAACGGATGGATTATTCTTGACTTTGTGTTGAGTTGCAAAATAGTGTGCTGGAGTGTTATACTGCATAAATACGACCAGCCGTGAGGGAATAGCTACTATAATACACCAAAACACCAACTATGAAAAGTGTACCAATTGTGACGCGTATCCTCTCCTCTCACACACACTTCACACATTTTCTATTCTTTCTTGGTGAGAAAACAAGTGCGGACTATCATGCTGGCAAATACTTTGAGGGTATGCGGGTATGCCAACATTTCTCTGTTTTTATACTTTGAGGTATTAATAATAATAATCGTATGATGATACATGGCCGTGAGTCCCCTTTACGGGGAGGTACGGCACCATCTCTCAGTCCTCCCAAATTTTATCCGGGCTCCGGAACCGGCATAGCTGACGAATCAGAACTATGGCTGGGTCAGTATTCTTCACTGTAATCCGTGTATTCACTGGACCGGTTTGTCTGTTTGCGGGATGAAAAACCCTGCTGTCCACGCACAAGACCGGCTAACTTGGCTATGGCTGAGGAAGATCTTTAAGTTCCTCGTCGACTGGAATCGAACCTACGACACTCCTTTTGAGGTATTGGTCTTCTATTTTACTGTTATACAATTTACAAAGACATGGAAATTGAATAATAGTGGCTTGCAGTTCGTTCGAGATGTGTAAAAATAACAAAATTAGTTTTATAATGTGTAGCGTTAGCATGAATTGCTAGCAGTGTTTGTTTGATAACTTTTGAACTGCAAACAAACTAATACATGAATGCAACTTGTATTGAAACTTAACCAGTTAATGAATTAATATTTTTTTTGTTACTGTTATAATTAACATCATCATTGTTAAATTTTCTTTAAATGTTCTTTCAGAAGGCAAAATCCCAGTTTTTTATCTTTTTTCCACCTCCCCCTGGTAATTGATGCCCACCTATTGCTGAGAAACAGCAGTAAATACTGCAAGATTGCAACAGTGTACTCGCGCCTAAATCACAACAATCAACAGCTGAATGGATTTTTTATCTTCTTAATTGAATGTGTTTCTGTACATATGAATATAACGAACATTTGATTGATGCAGATTTTCTACTAAAAATTCAGTATTTTATAGAAGTGCAGCACTCTTTCAATAAAGCAGTATTTTGATCGCAAATGTAACCGAACTATAGCTATATAACTGAAATTAATACAGATATAAATTCGATCATTTGAAGCAATCTCATTAAAACCTATAGTGACATGGAAATTAGACATGTGTATTTATAATTAAATACATTAAACTGATGCTCATAATTACTATGTAACTGAGTTTAGGCTTACCATTAAGTACTAACCGTGAGTCTGTAACAAGAACTGAGTTATACGTTGACCTCTCCTCCCCTTTTTTAATTCCAAGCGCAAGTTGAACTGAACTTACTCCTTTGGGAAGGACAGATTTTTTATAAGTGCCTTCTCCACCTAAAATATCTTCAAATCTTTAGAAGAGATCATTTTCATCATTCAGTATGACGGAAATCACACTGTACCATGAACCACATTGCTTATTGGAGGTACTTTGAAAACGTTCTCTTGAGCAGAGTTTTGGAATTACTCACCCACAGTACATAATGTGTTATAGAGTTATAACTTTTTCCTAGAGAGCTTCACATAAAAAAAAAAAACATATAATTGTACAGCAAGTTGTTCGATATGGTGTTGTCTAGTTGGAATTACCGTTGACGCAGCTAAGGCTATGAGGCCAGGCGTTATGTCTGTTAATTGCGCCGGTTTGCCTTCCTTTACACAATGAAAAAATCCTCCGTCTCTGTATAACGCTAGCTGACTAATCTTCAGTTGAAAAAACTCTTTTAAAGGTTCTTCTCATCCTAGAAGGGATTTGAAACCTAGGTCTTTCCAGCAAAGGAACGCCACAATGCGCAAGGTGGTTCCCCTCTATGGCACGGGGAATTATTATATATATTCTAAGTTATATATTCTTATATATAAGTAATATATTCTATTGTAATTTGAGAATATTTCTCAAAATGGACATTTTATCATATCCATCACATGTCCACTTAAACCTGTTCCTGTTACATTCGCAATATTGGATGAAATGTTCATGATGGAAAAAAAGGTTTTTGGAAACCTGATACAATACAGGAAAAAAATTACCGCGTTAATATCGTATTTTGCTTTTATAAAAGAATCCTTTAGTAAATAAAGTAACACTTTTAATTTCTTCTTCTTGTCTTAATCCACACTTCCTGGAGTCTGGACAGTCTCTCTTTTTTGACTAACACATTCAAAACGTGTCGTGAACTTTGAATTCATTTTCTACAACTTAGATTTTCAAATCAGTATTTCTTTTTGAAAAAAATAAAAATAAATAAATAAAATAAAATAAATCCGACACTGTCAGAGTAGTGTCAATTTGATTACTCTGTCTCCTTTTGCTTTCACTTTTGTTTCAATCAACACCACGCCACATCTGTTTAAGAATTTGTGCGTTTCTTACTTATTCTCTAATTCTGGTAACAATTTTAAAGAATGATTTAAACCAGCTGGGGATATCGATTAGCCAGTTCCTTTAATAAGTGAATTAAGAATCATTCCACATTATGAAAGAATGGAATTTTATTATTCCTCGCTGTGCCCGCCTTTCCTATTGTAAAGAAGAAAACAAAACTTAACGAACAAGTTACTGTTGCGAAATTGGACACGGAAACTCATTCAGACATCTCTATTTCGCCCTGGCAAAAGAAGGTGGAAACACTATTTCACTATTCACACTGTAAGATATTAGTTTGCCATCTTTTCATGAACAAACCGCACGGAAGACTTGATGAGGCGGAGTACTGGCGAAGCACGTTTTCTTGAAGACAGTCGGTGTTCCAGCAGCACAAGGAACTATAGTTGGGTGTAAACTGCATTCTGCTCAAACGTTCTGTTGAAATACTTGCAACTATTTTGTTGACTCCTATCATGTCCTCTATAGTTATCTCTGAATAAATCATAGCTTAGAAGAGGGTGGAGTTAGATTTTTTTTTTCTTTTTACATACCAAGCCTGAGATTTTACCTGCAAAATCTTAGCTCAGGTCAATTCAGTATAATATTTTCTTAAAATTTACATTGCGTTCATGTAAGCGAACTTCACAAAAGGAGTTCTAAATAAGTTATGTGACACTCTTTTTGCGGAGTTTACTGACATGAAATTATTATAAAGTCAAAAATATTTCTGTTTATATACAAAATTTCAAACTTTACTAAAGAAATGACTGGTTTTATTTTTAATAGAACATGAGTTTTAAAACGACCTGCAAAGGTATTATTGTACAAAATAGTCGCAACGCTTTTTTCATTTTGTCATGCGTTAAATCAAAAAATGATAAAGGAAATAAATGCTGCTTCTACACCACACTCTCGTGATTCCAGCTAACATATGTTAACATTATTAGAAGCGATGGAGAAAGGTGCGTTTTGCAAGAGTATCTTCAATAGTTAAATAACGCAAGATTTAAATCTAAATTAAGATGACTTGACAAATTGCAATAATGACCCCAAATGGGCCAAATAAAGTCCATTCGGTCATAGCGAAGAAATATGTATGAACGAACAGAACAAATCTAATATGGATTTATGCCTTTTGTGAACTAACCCCTAAAAACCACATGAAAGACTAGATAGAACGAAAGTAAACTATCTTAGAGGATAAAAATGTTGGAGTTTAATCTTCAGCCTATATCACATAGTCAAATGAAGAATCTACGTAAAATGTCATGATGCAAATTTGTATAGCGGACTGATAAATTAACTGCAAGATTCTATTTGCGCCTTGACCCATAGGAAACTATCTTGTGGTGTGATTTTAAGGAAGCAAATAAAAATAATTTGCAAAACAATCGTTCAGTTTGGAATGTGATAATATATAAATGGCTGTAATTACAAAATCAACACATATTTTAACCATCTAATAGTAACCTTCTAGTAATCAAAAGTTCTTTTGTACGTATAGTATCCCCAATTAAGGTTAAATGATATCACACGTTTCAAGTAAGTGAAAAGAGCACCCTTTGATTTTAATAATAATATAAAAAACTTCCATTAGTTCTAATAACATTTCACGGAACAAAACAATTGAAATATTTATGACATAGCATTAATAAAGCGGTTGTTTCAAAAAATATATCGCGAGACCTCGCACCCTTCATTGGGATTATTTGATTATATTTTAAGCTCAATAAAATTCTTAATTCGTCAGTGTAATTTTCTGCCCAGAGTTTGCCTTTGTGTTGAAAATGCACATTTAAATTCACTAAGCTTGTCTCCTATTTTTAAAATCATGAAAGAAAAAGAACATACTTGTTTCATTATTTTAAATTAATCCCAAAGAAACCAAGTCTCTTTATGTCTCATTTCAGTTTGAATTGTTCGTTGCTACCAAAACTGAAATGTAGATATGCATTGTAATAACGATTTCGGAGCAGTGAGTTTTAATAAAACCTCTGAAGCCATACTTTTATTACATACGTTAAGGCTGAAGATAACAAAAAAAAAAAAAAAAAAAAAAAAAAAATTCTTATTAGTACTCAACATTATCACGACCTAGCAAATATTAACTATTATGCGATAAAAAAAAAAAAAAGTACTTGTATATTAACGACAAATGTTTGGTACCATTACTAACTATGGTGACATTGTATTTCCCTACTTCCCTATGTACAACACACGTTATACATAGGGAAGTAGGAGCAATCGTTCTTTATCAAATATTTCGAGGCTGTATTATGAGGACCTTTCTACAGTAATTGTCAAACACTTCCCAGATGTTATTTGTGAAATCTTCCGCACAAAGCTTCTCGAACGTTTGTTTCCTTGACGCTGTTGAAGTCAAGAACGCAAGCTGCGGACTCCAACATGGTTTTCCGCACCTCTTATTTCCTTTGTTGTTAAAAACCAGTCAGCCCATTAACTATGTTCTAGAAATTGTAATAATACCGGTGAAGACATCGAAAAGGTCATGTTAATTATAAATCACAGACGAGCTTTTGTCTTAAAGAGCCAGTTGAATATTAATTAAAACTGGAAAATAAAATATCTAAATGCAAAAGGGCGATGATCCAGAAAAACGAAATCAAATACTATGGATACCTGCAAGCAGTAACTGTAACTAGCTCATTTCTTTCGTGCAGTATAACATGGCACAGAAATACAATGGCCAGTAAAACAGTTCATTGCTAACATTACACAGCAGTTACAAATTGTAATATACAACCTGTACACTACGTCAAATTTAGTAATTCCAAACTAATGCATTCTCCTCTCTCTCTCTCCTCTGTCCGTCTCTTTCTTAAAATATGATTTCTTAGTTACACTTACCGGGATTATGCTAATTAATTATATATGTATTAATTCCATACGTTTATATTTCTGTCCTTTGCTTTATTTTTGTTTTAAACACACACACACACACACACACACACACACACACAAATTATGTAAATAGCCCTCTGTAAAACAAACCTTAATATTTAATCTTGGATCTTTTTTTTTAAAAGAGATAGTATTAATGTACTATTTTTTACCTGTCTGACTTTTTCGGATTTAATTGAATCATTGAAGTTTTTGCCAGTATGCATAAAGGAATATAATAATAATAATAACTTAAGTTGCTTATAATATTAAATCTATTCATTAAGAATTCTGCACAAAGAAGCTTATCTCTTGTATTGATTCTGATAAAAAAAATATATGCAATTTGTTCAAATTATTTTGATATCAAGTACAATTTTCAAGCTCGTCTTTGATTTTGAACGAAACTTAATAATAATAATTCTTGATATCTACAGACTAACGACCGACCCCAGCTTGACTCTCGTAACTAATTTTAGGATAACGTGGTTTAGTATTATACCTAAATTTATATATATTCTTGTGTGCAAATTGCTTGCGTTTTCCTCGCCAGTTTGTGGGAAGCAAACCCGAGTTTCGAGGAGTAAAATCTTCTTCACTTTTGTATGAGACCGGCTAGCTTACCTTCAGTTGAAAAGCACTGATAAAGGTCATTCCCGTCTTAGACGGGATTCGAAACCAGGCCTTTCCATCTAAAGAGTTTTGTCGAAACAGAATGAGCTACGAAAGCACTGTAAAAATTCTTAGTAATTTATATTTTAAGGCCACAAACCAAAGCTTGATCGTATTTTATGTGGCTCAGTATCGGCGAAGCCGTCTTATCTTTGCCGTACTGTTGAAGGCGATGCAACGGCTCTGTGCGAACTCGGGGAGAAGTGACGCTGTTGGCAAGTCCACCAACAGAGTGAATTGCGTGTTATGAGCACCTCTGCTGCCGTAATCGTCTGGTGTGTGTGTGTGTGTGTGACGGCTGGAAAAGTCTACCTCGTTGTGGTGGGTGACAGGTAAGATGTCACAAGCGTCCAAGTTCGCTGAGCCTAACAGGCTTCTTCATTATGTTAATTGGCAAGCAATCCATATTAGTGTAAAGTTTTTGATTTGAACGTAACATCGATAATTTAATCAACGTTCAGGTTGGCTAATTTCATGTGTGAATCGAATATTTTGCTTTACCTAAAAGTCAGATATTCGATGAAGTCGATTCACTAAGATTCATTTAAGGTACTTAACAACGCTAGACCGATTTCTGTGGTTGTTACTTTGACTCGTTGTGAACTAAGAATCGGTTGGCACTCTTGTCGCTTAAAAAATGTAGTTAACAAAAATATTTCAGTTAATATTTGGAATCATCTCGATACAATTTTACAGTTCACTGTCTACAGGACTCAACAAATACGCTCGCCCACTTTCGTGGCGAGTAGATTTTATCGCCTAGCGAATAGCTGCAGAATGGAGACAATAGAATATTATTTATTTAATAAAATATAGATTTCTAAATAAAATTGTTTTAAGAAAACACAGATGAAGCATCACTAATTATTTTATTGACTCATTGACATATCATTACAACGGAGAGTCTTGAACGAGTACATTTTTTGAGGGTGTTCTAATTTGTCGAGCCCTGACTATTTGTATTATTACATACATTGATCGAAATGAAGCTAACTGCAACGCCTTCCAGGGATAAATTCAGTTTTATATATATATATTGTTTTTATTGCATATCTTGAAAATAAGGAATACTCAAAAAGAGAAGAAAAAGTCGAAAGCCTGTATATTTTCATCGTTTGGTTAATACGAACATTCAGCCTTGGATGCTGTCTTGTGATTATCATCCGTATATAATCATTTCATACTATGAATGGTATCTTATATGTATCAAGCAACTGAGCATAGTCAGTCAACCTAAATCGAGTGAAATTCACTGTTAGTTATTATAGACAGTAATAGAGCATTACCCCAATGTGTTTGTATCTACTGGACAGCAATCTACTTTGAACTGGTCATCACATTATAACGACGGAAGGAAAGATAAACTATAGTGAACGAAGTTTGAATTTGTTTTCAGTTGTTATAGTCATCAATCTCCCCGTTTCCCCTGAAGAAGCAAAAGTGTAGTGCACGTTTGTTAAATTGACATTTTTCGATCCAGCTTTTACAAAATATATTTGGCATGCAGTAGCCAAGAGCTTCTCCTTCAAGTGAATTGGAAATGTATTGAAAGGAGGAACTACTATGGTGATATTCAAACAAAAATCCTTTTATTTTAGATGGTGGGATAAAAGTACTCAATACCGACTTGAGATTTCGGGTTTGATGATGTATTTACAATATATTCCCTTCTTCCCAACCTGATATTTGCCTTCATCTGCATCTTCCTTGATTATAGAAAGCTGTTTATAGATATCCTTCAAGAAAAAGTTGTATTTTAAATGTCCAAGAAAGCTGCTAAGGTATACAAGAAGACATAATTCCTTTTTTTCGACCATGGTTCAAATCTGATTTATGGGCGTCCAGTGTCAGTCTCTTTTATGGAGAACGACAGTAGACCGTTATGATAAAACCACCCCCTTTACCCTTGTACAGCGAAACAAAAGCTTCCTATTAGACTTGCATCTTGGCCTGCTTTTGAAATATGGGAGCTTCTTTTCGTACAGCAAAGCAACGTTACTTTATCTTTCCCTACCCCTATTCATAACAGCCGTCTATCTTTAGAAGACGCTGATTCTACACGTCACACTCTTAAGTGTACACGTACTATCATCTTTGGCTGACTGTCTTCGACTAAATCTTCCTTCAGTTTCTGAAACAACTCACTCGACTATGCTAGTTGTGCGCTTTCTGGAGTTATATTTGTTTCTTTCTCATCGATAACAGAAAAGTCCGTATTGTCTTTGGCTGCGTTTTTAAAGTCGAGCCACAAATGAGATTTGGACTTTAACGACGCCATAGAATAAGTGGTAACTTAGTAAGCTACAGAAGCTGCCAGGTGACAGTTGTCTCTCAGCAGCTAGTAACATTCGAACAAAACGATACAGAGATGGGAAATATATATTAGAGCAGTAACTTATAATTTCTTTATACATTTTTTTCTCTTTCTAATTAGCATATATGCTTGAAAAAATTGTTTGGCTTCTTACGCTAAATTCTATTGAGAAATAGAATTTAGCGTAAAACAGGAATTCTTTTTTAAGCCTTTGTATCACTTTGTATCTTTGTTTCAGTTTTCTCACTTTTTGGGGGTTTTATTTGTATACTTTTTAACATTTCTGAATAGCATGGAGTTCCCACTTCCGTTTTCCTCAAAATTACAAGGAAAAGACACTCGAGACTAGAATCGGATTTACGCTTACTATGTCCATAGGGGTAATTTTTCAATGTTTATTTTTCTCATTTGTAAATATGATTAATACTATATCCATCTGTACCTATAAACTAGTTTTAGGAGGTAATGTCATGCAGTCCATTTCATAATTTTATATTATGATAAGGAACTCTACAGCGATAACTACTAACACGATTTACGCACACCAAACGGTTTAATTTATAAATAATAATAATCAACATAGTTTATTAAGTTACGTTGATTATATAATATAATTCTTTAAAATTACTGAAACATAAAATTTTAAAATTATTATATTATTCATTTTCAAATTATACGTTGCTACTGAATTTTTGCATAGAGAACGCGTAGGAAAAACCTATATACGAGTATGAATGCCACATGACTGTACCAAAAGACATATTTGCCACTGCAATGAATTAAATACCAATACATTACAATAGCCTGAAAAATTCCATATTAAATTTAACGAATATTCTAAATGCCTGTTCAGAGAATTCCTGTAGTTTGTCCCAAATAGAAAAATATCCTGTGTTTGGAATTTTCATGAATAATAATATATTTTGAGCTTTTGATCGTAGCACGAATGGAAATAAAATATGATAAAAGTTTGTGCTAGATGAGATTAAAAACACTTTTTTTTTTCAGGCAATTCTATTGGTCAAAATGAAGTTTTGACCACCGATGTACATCCGCGTCACATCTGGCTTCCGAATATAAACTGAGTTACTACCAATAACCTAAGATTAAGCGTTTGGTACTCGCATAATATACGTTCTAGTGCGGACTATTCCAGTGCAGGTGCACAAAGGCATAAGGTGCAAACACTTCGTAGTTGCCTTACCGTCGCAATTCACCCATATTTAATAAAGAAAAGCTGGAAGAGAGATACTTAAACATCTGCCCTCCCTACTAGGTTTGGTTACTTGACCTATTTGGATATTTGTAATTCATTTTTCTGCTACTTCGCACTGCAGAGTAGGGTTACTGTTTTTCAACATTTATTATAGTGAAGGAATGTTTTGTTAGGAGCGCTTTATGAATCATTACGCAAGCCGGTATAAGCATGTATGTACGCGATTATCAGACAAGCATACCGTCCTTGTGGTCTTAATGCCTCGACATTTTCCAAGTATTCCGAATTCCATGCAAGCATCTACCCGAAGTCGCATCTGGTTCCATCTGAATTTCAGTGATGTGTGCCTTATATGTCTATATATCAGCTTAAAATATGCATTATATGGAGTAATCATATGCAAAATTCATAAATAGGCAGATACTTTGCAAGCTCTTGCAACAATATTCTGTCTTTTATCGACATTCAGCCACCCGAGTGGTTAGAAATGCCCATATAATTTTATACTGTTTTACATGGAAAAATTGTAAGTTAACTATACGAAAACCTGTATACTTCGAAACAGATAAGAAGCGTATTTACGTTTTTCTTATATTAATCATATTTAGCGTTATTTTTTAAGTTATTCGTAATTATTATATTTTACTTTGGTTCTCGACCGTCCACTTAATTTTGTTCGATATTTGTTCCCATGGAAAAAACCTTTATTGGCATTGCTTTATCAATCTATATATGTAAAATAATCAATAATATCTGGCCATCGTAATTTAGGATTGTCATTTCAGAAAAATGCTAAAGTCAAAGACACGGTTTATTTTATCACAACATCTCAAGCATTAAGACTTTTAAGTAGTCAAATAGCGTACAAGATATTTGCTGATCAGCGAATGAACTCATTATTTAATGAGCTTAGTGTGCCAGCGTGTATAGTAAGAATAATGATCGCAGTAAAGATGTAATCCATCTTTCCTGTTTTTGCCGATTTCGCGACACTACACATGATCTCAGCTAGCTTTATTGGTTGAGGTCTCTCTCTCTCGCACTCGTATTATACCAACAGACATTTCTCCTTCGCCGACTTCCCTTATTCCCACCACCCCTCTTTCGTTCCGTTGCACAGTTCATCCCATCTCTTCCTTCCCTACTGTTATCTTCTAATCGGACGGACAGCGGACAGACGGAGAAGAGGCGGAGACTGCACCAATTTATGGTGCGGGCTATAATAGAAATAACGAGGTGCAAATAGCTTCCGCTTCTCCGACTCCGTTGCACAGCTGCCTCAGCCTCTGGCCGTCTGCCATACCGCACAGACAGGGTACTCGACTGGTGGAGAGATACCAGCAGTGGTAACGGCACTTGTTTATCTGTGTGTCTGTGAGACTCCTGTTGGACAAGTTCGGCTACTTGATAATAGACAGGCATTCTGTAAATACGTACTTCCATAGGCGCATTTGAGATTCAACGAAGAAGACTCATTTTAAGGGCATAGGAAAGGGATGCTTCTCATTAACATTGTTGTTGTTATTTTTATCATCTGAAGAGAGTCTTATATTGTGTACATCTTGAAAATCTCTCCTCGACACAAGAATCCATAATAACATAACAACAATGAATCAAGTCCAAAAATATTTCTAAACAATATAAACGCATCTCGCAAACCTATTGTTCTCCTGGATAGGAGTTCCATGTGAGCGCCCAGTTTTTTTCAGTCTCATACATTTTTTCTCTTTTTTTCCTTAGAAATTATACACTGCTCATTACATATTCTCATCGACAGTGCTGCCAGCAGTACTTGAGAATGGATATGGAAAATGGGAGTAGGATCCTCCTCTCATTAACAATTCTGATTTTAACAATCGATGCTTAATTTGCTTGCAGTATTCTCAAAAGCGCTTTGTTTTCTTTCGCATGAACTTATTTGAATAGACAGTCGGTATTCGTTGAAAGCTATGCTGGTAAAGAAACGACGGAATATAGAAATAAGAAGGAGATATGAAAGGAAAAATTGTGCATTGCTTACACTAAGACGTTCAGTAGGACCATTTTCACTCTAAAACTTTGTCGTTTTATTACAATTTTTCTAATTGTCAATAAAAATTTTATTGACTTCCCTGTTTGAGCACAACTAAAAAATCTTATGCATCATATTCAGATTTTGAATTTGTCATTTTCATTTTAGTCCTACGTTTCATTCACAGAGGCTGCAAATGGAACACTGCGCATTTTTAGTAGAAAAGGTTTTAGCATTGACTGTTTATGGCCTGTTCTAAAACTGGCATCTCATTGTAATGTGTATTAGAATAAACTTTGTCAGTACATGGACATGTATAAAAATGTTCATAATACTAAAATCGGTTGTTTCTGATTGGTTCTATACCCGTTTTATTTTATTCGTTTATTTATTTTATTATATTTTTTTTTCGTTTTAGTTTCTGCCATGCAACACGTTAATTTTATATATCTTTATTTTCCTAATTATTTCCGCTAGAAGTGATACGTTGTTTTCATGTAGTTAGCAATGATATTAAAGGGATGGATAAAGGGAAAAGAAGCTAGTAAATTGATTTTACTTCTAGTAAACTACATCGATAACAAGACACGTGCAGTAGCACGACAGGTTACGGCTGGCAGTTTTTGTCTATCTTGGTAAGCGCCGTCTGGAAATGCATGTTTCATCCTCAAAACAGGCAAATTGGCCAGAAGAATATACGCGACATAATACACTGGCCTCATAGTGTTAGTTGCTTCAGCTAAATCCAAAACATTCATGGTAGGCGTGAGAAATTCCGATTACTATATTTGTATTTTTGTGGTTTGAACTCATTAACAAGTGTGTGTCACGTAAAACTAGGTAACAACAAAAACTTCTAAAATATGAGTTGATGTAAACAGGATTTGATGATCGGACAGCAGTGTAAAAACTGTGCGAATTGTTTTTCCGTTTTAAAGATGGAGAAATATTTTGCACAGATACGGAGAGCGCTGTTCACCCTTTATATGTTGAAAAGGAAGATTCATTTCCAACGCGCGTAGCGGAGTAAATGTTGGCTAATGGCCAAACATTAACAATTAGCTTTGGAAGTCAGCGTCTTCTCAAACTTCTCGTTGCTTCGGCATTAGCCTAACTTGAGATGCAAATTTTGACCAAACACTGCTCTCCCACTAGTGCCAACACACTATGTATTCACTGGACATAATTCCAGTTCATCCCCCCCATTTAAAAAATAAAATAAAAGCCAAAAATTTGCTAATGAGAACAAACTAAATGCCGCAAGGGCGGTTTAGGGAATACTACGAAGTTTATTTGATAGATGCTTCCAGCTGTCTAATATTTTGTACTTTTTTTTATCCTTTAGCCTTGGAATTCGAGTTACACTATTGATGCACTCATGAGGAGCTTAAGAACTTGATTTTTTATCAGTAAATAATTTCGATTATCCATTAGTAACCTCTATTTCGTCTGTAGTGCTTTCCTGTGTTAATCTCATTCCTTAAAAACTGCTAAAGAAAATACATTTTACTTGTGAATTTATTTAGCATGTGTTTTATTATATGTATAAGCTAAAAATATAATTGGAAAATGTAATAGATCGAGAAACATGCGAATTCGAAAAAGGTAATTAAGAATGTAGTTATTTCCTAAATAAATAGTTTTCAATGTTAGATATCTGGAAAAAATGGCGCCTACATATTCATACTGTGATTTATTTTTTACACAAAAGTGTGTAGTGAATTATATTTATTTAGAGAGCGATATTTAAGAAATATCTGCATAAATGCTGAAGTAATACAATGCATATATACATACTGTACGTACACGTGGGTGCCTTGAGGGTGTTTTATTCAACACAGAGAAGTGGAGCATAGTCCTTGTGATCAGTCTCTTTTTCTCTTATAGGGAAGAATTCGTGATGAAGCGGTGATTGTGTGTGGCGAAGAATGTCCATCACATGATATTGTAAAACTTTTCTCTAAACAATTTCAGAATAGTCGTTGGATGTTCGTGGTTACCCGCGAATTGGATGGCTGTGATTTTCAGATTATGGAAATAATAATAATTTTTTTATAAAAGTTAACACTTGAGAATTGCAGGTTAAAAACATTTTAAAACATTTTGAAAAATTTAAAAACACTTCTTACAATCGCTAAGATTTAAATGGACTTGAAGTACCCGAGGTCTTATGTGATACATTGCATAACATTTTAAATGTGAACAAAATATCTGCATGATAGTTTCATTGTCTACTGATGCCTTTCAGAAGAGCACAGAATTATTCATCACAACACCTCGTTGTTTGTCTCAATGATGAAATACTGGCACATCATTGTGTTCATCACTGCTGACACCTGACTTATGTCTCCTTTCATTGGGAACAAATAGCTTTTCTGATGATGCATAATAAGAAATTTTTGCTTCGATATCTGAAAGATTGTACATTTATAGTAAAAGTATGAAATTCAGGCAGGCAGGCAGGTTCGGCTCTAAGCTTTCTGGCGTCTAAGCAAATAATATTCGGTACTTTTTAAAATTAAATTTCGAGTGATCGGGCCAATTTAATTTGTTTTGTAAATCAGCATCTTATTTTATTTATTTTTAATTTAGCTGGGAGAATGGTTGCTTGTCTGAAGCATCGGTCGCCCTACCCACTGAAGTAGACCAACTATAAAAAGGAATCAGCGTGAAAAATTTCCCTTGTCAAGATTACATCAAGGGCAAAGAAATTATTTTCCAATTCCTCTCCTGTGTAGAAACAAGGATTTTTATAACACGTGTATGGAAATACTCTTCAAGAAAACATATATAAGAAAGTTTGTTAAACCAGAACTATAAGCGTGATACGTGAATTTAAGTTTGTTCGAGAATTCTGCGAGGATGTTAAATTTGCTTTGGCGTAATTACTAAAAAAAAGTTTAAAAAAATGCGCGCCACCTCCCCCCCCCTCCACACAAAATACCATGAAAATTCTGGAGGGAGTTAAACGCTCCCGGATTCAATGAAAGCCTGTTGGGAATGAAGAGAACAATCACAATCAGGAGAACACCGCACCGATATATATATATATATGAATCCCGCCTACGAAAGGCTGTATGCCTATAGTACATCATTACTAGGTCCACGGCCTATTCGATAATTCGGTTCTCTTCCCTTTTCGAAAGGTCACACATGTAACTCCTTTACAGAACACTTCACTCCTCTAATAAGCAGACTGATGGTCTCGCAAAGCATAATGAAATTCATCTACCATCTGAAAAATATAAATCTATGACACAGTCGGATTCGAACCTGCAGCTTGTTGGTTGGAGCGCTAAGCTAGTCAATCAGTAGGTAATTAGAACAGAAACTATTAATTAGCATCTGCACGAAGTTCTTGAGGAAATTCTCTGGTATACTATGAAACCGGCTAACTTGTCTTCAGGTGAAAATCCCTTATAAAGGTTCTGTCATGATGAGATTCGAACCTATGTTGTTTCCTGTCAAAAAGTTTTACAGAAAATGTAAATGTCTTCCGTTGAAATGCTGAGTATTGTGATTCATTCACAGAGCCAAATTTAATTCTTGCATTCGAAAAATTGTTAAGTTACAGATGCTTGGAATCGTACCGGAAAGGTGATGTCGATGTCATTCTGAATATAAATTGTATTCATAATTTCTGATTTCTTAAAATTGAACATATATTCTCATAGAGAAAATTTTGTATATAAATTTGTGACCACCATTCGCTTTGAAGCCCCTTTAACTAAAGTTGTTTCAACGAATAGTTGATTATAGCCGAGGCGATTATGATTAATCTTCACATACATTAGCTTAAGCCAGACAGGACGTATTAATTTTCCTCTTTCATTTTCACTGCAAGAGCTAAAATTTAATATCACCCCGTGGGAGTCATTTCGACCATTTTACCGAAAGTCTGTGTTTAAAGAAATATGATTAATAGATCATTAGGATGTCGTAGCAACAGGCGGTATCTGACGGATGGAGCAGATCCGCAAGTGAAAAAAAAAAAAGTGATACGTTACAACATTGCTGTATAAGAAACCAATTTTGTCAGAGAAATATAAATGCCTTCCGTTGATTAGCTTTTCACGGCCATCAAATAATTTCATACTGAAAAAATCACTGGCGTCAGCAGAAGAAATAATTCTGATTATTAAAGAGTAATTACAGTGTAGTCACTGTACCACTCGTCTCTGTACCTTATGGTCCATTTGTAGTACAATCTTTCATGAAATACTGAAACAATCATTTGTACGCGCAATTGCGGTTATTAACATATACTACTCTGGATTTATATACGGTTAGACCATTTTGTTATATAAATCAAAGGGAGAGCGATATTCGTTGTTTCTTTGTGGCTTCTAATATTGATGGTGATTGTTTATTAGATGTTATTTTAAAGAAAGTGGGTTTATTTTGCAGCTTATAAAGATTCTGTTATGTCCACTTCTCTTCTTGTATCGATTTCCTTATTGTTACATACTGAAATAGTACACTGATGATCAAACAGAAACCTTGGCTGTTTTAAGACATTTTGGGGATCGCGATCCTGGATTTTTAGTGATTCCCTATTTGCAACGCAGGTCTTATTTATTATTTTATTTTTATTTTTTTTAATTATTTCTGATATTTTACCGTTACTACCAGATTTCGGAGGAAATTATAGTATGTACTATCATATTGCGGTGTTATTCCGTGAGTGGACTAAGAGAGGGATCATCTGGGAGGCATTCTATACAGACCAAACTGAAAGTAAAAGAAGCTGTTTCTTTCATTGTGTTTAATGCTTTTTTTTCGGAGCCTTTTTTTTCCTCCCGGGTAGGTTTCTACCCGGGAGAACTGTCCTCTTCAAAATGAGGTTTTTGACGAAGGAGTGTGAATTCCCCCCCCCCTCCCAAAGATAGCACTGACAATATATGCATTTTATTTTTTGTAAAAATAATATGTTAAATATGTCGGAAAGTATCACAGAAAAATTTAATTGGGGGCTACCACATTACGTGGTTGAAGCCTGACGTGGCATACAAAACTATGTTTGGTTTTTTGAGAAAGATTCTGACTTGTTTGATCTTTATCCCATCCACGGTATTAATGCACTATAAATTTTCAACCTTTTATTTATGAATATGACTCATAAAAGAAAAAAAAGACATTTTCCTCTTATCATTTGTTATATATATTCTGTTTTTTTGCGTTCTCATGCGCCGTGCGATTATCTGATGATGCTTCTTATCATTATAAAAGAAAAAGTATTTTCTCAGAAGCTGTAACTCCAAAACTGTTTTTGAATAATGTTCCAAAACACATTCATCTTTTGGCAATTACAATACGAAAGCCGTTTGTTATCCTGGTAAAGATTTCATTGCACTGCTCCTGTGTTACTTCTGCTTGTTGTTACGAGATATCAATATGCGGCATATATAGCTCATTTCTGTACCCCGTGTTATGCTATCGTATGGAAATAAGTAGATACTGTTAGCAGGGACCTGAAAAACAGCAAGCGTAACAGCAAAACTGTACTACAGTGTCGCCAACTGTGTGATCAATCAATCTTAAATAAATCATTATCTTTATTAATAACTTATCAAATTACGCTCTCACTTATTTTTATTATTAACACTGAGCTAGCCAATCTTGGACAAGCACGTTAGGTTTTCCTCCTGGAACAACTGACATAATGTACTTTCTTTTTTATGCCCTGAATTTAACTTACACAACCCAGCGCAATGTCTTGTCTTCTTTGTTCTCTTTCTTGGATGATGATCCTTTAGTTGTTCCAAGTCCTTAATAGAGAGAGGAAAGGGGGGGGGGGATTTGTCGACAACGATACTCCTGTCGACAAATTTTCACAAATATTTCTTTGTACTCACTTAGTAAATAGAAATAATATTCCCTATTTGTGGAATCTGACGTTCCCATAAATAGTGGGATATTTATTTATATATCCCACTATATAGTTATATAGTTATTTATATATGTTCTTTTTCTGTATCTTCATAATAAAGTTTAATTCGAGAAACTATTAAATATTTGAGGCAGAGATACTTTGTATGGCCACGTTGTGTAATATAGCTACAAATATCACGCTACGTTCCATGTGAGAGATGATGCGGTAAGTGGCTTTGCGTTGTTGCTAGTTGCTTTATTTTATACAAACCATTGTTACATGGTGAGAGTAGAGCACTGTGACTAACAATGAGAGCCAGCTTAAAGCTTGCAGTGACAATCGCTTGGCACGTGTTTAAAATTCGGGTACCATGCGCCAATTGTTATCTGATAATAGTTCCATTATTGACAACTATTGTCTATTGTTCTATAATAAATGCTGTTCTGCGTAGCTAAAATAATTGCGTAGTATTTATTTCTTAATTCTATATGCGGCTGGTAGGTACCAGTTCTGAATGCTGGCTCCACTTTGCATAGCCCGGAGGACAAATCTTTATTCCAAACAGAACTGCTTTTCCAGTTCACTCGTTTTTGCAACTACCGAAACCCGCTGTACCAGACATTCCTTTCACGCTACGTTGACTCCGTCTCGCCGCCGCGGTTGTTTCTTCCTGAGCCCATATACCTCCAGGCTTAGCCACAAAATGCTGCCGAAGCAGTCGGGGCGGGTTCTCGGCCTGTTCTTGGCGACCACAGTCCAGCCGCCGTCATCGCCGCTCACGGCGGTATACCTTACGGGCGCGTGGCTAAGCATGCGACTTGACCTGCGTACGGTCAGAAGAGTTATAAATCAAGAAACGGGAAAAAAAACGAAAACCAACCCCTGCTTATGACCTTTAACCCAGCTTCTTTTCCGTAGCCTGATAGATCTATGTCATGTTGTAGTCAAAGTTTTGCTTATAAATAAAGGTCGGCCTCGTGATGGGGCGAAGGTTAAACAGTTACTGATGTCACTATAACAGGTTGGCTCCCAGTTTGTGGCAGTCTTTGATGGCGTTTTTGTGCATCCGTATCTGGATGAGCGCTCAGAAGGCATGAAATTATCACTCCGTCGTACAACTGTGAAGCCGTTCGTGGTTGGTTAGAAAGCACTTTGTAAAATATTTATTTGCCAGATAGATTGACACGAGACGTGGTTATTCTGGCGAAATCGTTAAGTGAACTGCTGCACTTTAAATCTAGCAGTTTTTGTTGGCAGCACAGTACCTTAAGAATTCAGAATTTACCTCGACTCACCTCTCACACATCTCCGTTACTTGCTAGTTTATGATTGGTAACCTCTTCTAGAAGGTTTATGAAAGTACCTGCATAAAGCCTACAAGGTAATTTAAA
Organism: Typopeltis vanoorti; assembly: GCF_054136105.1. Taxonomy (NCBI): domain Eukaryota; kingdom Metazoa; phylum Arthropoda; class Arachnida; order Uropygi; family Thelyphonidae; genus Typopeltis; species Typopeltis vanoorti. The sequence continues at coordinate 49,290,073 of NC_143557.1, read as the reverse complement.
ATGTGGAGTCAAGCAGTGGATCTCAAAAATTCCTGAACTTTGAATTGCTAGAGTCAAACTGAAGTTAAGAATTTCTCCACAGTGAGGAAAATTTGGGGAAGGTTGATATTAATAAAACAGAATTCAGGGCTACCTTTTAATATCGGTGCTTTATAGTTAATATGGCATCGTAAAGTAATCTGTTGTTCTGGTTCAGTAACTTTGAGTCGAACGTATGAAATAATTTTTCACACTTATGCCACGATAAAAATTTTCAATGCTGTTATTAATTTCTTGTTACTTTTTTTTTTATTGTATATACGCTGATTTTCTATTCATAAACACAATAGTTGCCCATTACTATGGGCAACTTCTTATAATTATAGCATTTATAACACGCATTACGTCCCAATTAGAACTACTTAATTGTTGTCAGTCAAAAAACTTCGTTGTCATACAGTCTATTTTAATGAAACCGAATAATAAAATTCACAATTATTACATATATATAAACTTCACTTGTCGAATGCAGATCGCATTTTCTTTTCCCACAAAGCTATAAGTACAGAACAGACTAGCACAATAATGCTATTAGTCCATAATTTCTAGTCTATGGCGGCAAAAACTAATTCGAAGGATAAAAAATACAGCAGTTACGTTGCTCTTTTCTTCTGTAGACATGAAAAGTGTTTTAAAATTACAAACCAAAGAATTTTGTTTCTAAGAAGACAATTTTATTTGTACATCCTTAAATCCACCGATCTGGTTTTTATGTACGTCATTTTAGTATAGAGTCTTATTTGAAATCTTTTATAATTGGGGGTTATTTTAATCTTTATTTTTTTCAGATTTCACTTAAAGATCTTAGAGAGAGAGAGAGAGAGAGAGAGAGAGAGAGAAAGAGAGAGGTTATTACAACAATACGAAGAGATCCCGAGAAATACTAATAACAGCGTCACTTTGGTGGCCGGGTTGACCGAGTGGTTAGTGTACCCACACTCCAGCCAGCTGGGCGCAGGTTCGAATCCCACACTAGGCATGGATGTTTGTGATTGTCTTCAGGTGGAAGATGAATTTCATCGCCCGGTGTGAGACCTCCTCCCCGCTTATTGCAGGCCTAAAGTGACCGAAAAAGTCCCATGTTTGGTCTCTAGAGCATGGTTTTCGGACCATGTAAAAATCAAATAAATATATATATATATATATATAAAATGGACAAAAATGGAAAAAAAAATCTCCTTGCCCGCCCACGGTACAAATGTACTATAGGTTTTGTAATAACCTTTTGGATGGTAACTACATAAAATATAATAACAAAAAAGACTTAAATCTAATATAATTCATATGAGATGCATCGGAGCAATAATGCCATTGTTGAGAATATCATCATCATTTATTTATAATTTTACAATTATAAACAGGGAAACCAATCAAAACAAATAAGTAGTCTGTGTACACTAAGATAGGACTTGGAGGTTGTTATGACGTGAAGGAAAACCAGGCTTCTCTGTCATATGCTAATTGACGGATCTTTGATGCAGAGAGTTGGGAGAATATTGCTTATGTATTTCCAATATGAAGTTCGGGGTCTACCTGTTTTTCTTTTTCCATCTGTAGGGGCGTAGAGGACCAGAGCATCAAAGGGTACAGAGGGTGGATGTCTAAGTTGGTGACCGAGCCATTTTATTTGGTTTCTTTGAACAGTGCTAACTAGAGGATCTTACTGGGTGTTTCATCTAATATAATAGAGTTGACCACATATAATAGAATGTGGTCTTCCCAGGAGTTTGCTTTTGTTGAGATGTTCCAGGAGCCGTACAGAAAGATAGACTGGCTGGTTCACTTGCAAAGACGAATCTTCGTCTCCTTTGAGATGAGGCTCGACTTCCATACTTTATTAAGACTTCTGTGGAACTGCAGTGCTTTCTGTTTTCTTGTTTTAATATCTGTTAAGGAATCTGAGATGTGTGATCCAAGGTATACAAAGTCTTCTACTTCTTCAAGGTAATCATTTTGATTTATATAGATGTGCCCATCTATCTGATGTTTTAATATCTTTGTTTTTTGGGAGTTTATTTTTAGTCCAAATATTTCTGCGGTTCTCCTAAGGCTGTTGAAGTCGTTTTGGGCATCTGTAATGTTGGAGTCAGTGATGGCTATATCATCTGCAAAGCTCAGGTCTTCAAGGTGCATCTGTATATAAGGATTCCGGATTTAACTTGCATTATTTTATAAATATAGTCAATCACTATGATGAAGAGATATGGGGGCCAGAGTATTTCTCTCTCTCTCTCTCTCTCTCTCTCTCTCTCTCTCTCTCTGTAGGACTCCTGCGGTGATAGGAAAACTGTTTAGTCTCCGTTAACTAGTACTGTGGCTTGATATCCCTGGTAGGTACCTTGATCACCCTGATAAGTTTAGGTGGAATGCCATAAAGTTTGAGCGCTTCCCATAGTCGTTCCCTGTCAACAGAATCAAATGCTTTAATAAAGTTAATAAAGTTCAAAAGCATATATATATATATATATATATACTGTATATATACACACAAGAATTTATTGAGAATATACAGAAAATTAAATAACATCAGTAGTTTTGGAAACCAGAAAACTAAACTTCGATTATTAAATATTTAATACATTTAATCCCACATGCTAAAGGTTCCATAAATTGCAATGCGAAGGAAAGTTAAAATTACATGTATCCTTCCTAGAAACACATAGATTTCGATACAAGATAATTCGTAGAATCCAGTCGAACTGCAGATTGTGTTAAATTAGAGTGACATATAATAGGAGAGAGGAATTTCTTCTTCTGAAAAATATTTGCATTACGTCTTATTTACTTTTAAATATATCATAATTGAAACCAGGATAGCGAGGAAATGCTGAAAATAGCTGTTGAGTTTACATTAATTTGAACTGTTCAGTTGTAGTTTGTATAAAGATAAATATACACTTGAATAGAAAAGTTTTAAGCTTCGATATGGAAGAAATAAACTTTTTAAATGTCTATGTATGCAATATGCTGTATGATATTGAACTGTCCGCTAAGTTTTTTCTTCAACTTGCAGTTTATTTTGTTTGCAGGTGTGAATTCTTCAATGAATCTACGAAGATTTTGAAATGGGGAAATTTTTCTTCTTCAGCGGAACTCGGTTCTTCTGGAACTCATCTTTTCCGAAATGTGATGAATGACGAATCAGTTCACCTTGGAGGTCATTAATTAGATCCAAAATATTCAAGGTAGCGGAAAATTGACTTTTATTTGTTTAAAATTGCTTATGATTTGATTGTTATTATTTTTGTTGTTCATAGCACCGAACACGAATCTACAATCATGAAACAAGTACACAGAATTTTACGCGAAGTAAGTCATTACCAGAACTTTAAACTTTAACAGGGATCTTTAAAAAATTATGTAACTAATGATGTTGATGTGTGTGTGTTTTAGCTCAAACACATCGTTCATTACATCTCCCCATCCTCTCTTAGTTTTGAGAAGATGAAAGGGGATGAAAGTGTCTTTATCAAAGCTTATGCTTGCTAGGAAGTGTCTTTTGTTCAGATCAAAGATTATGCTTCCTGACTTAAGATGCATGGACATCGAAGATGTTGAGGGATGCGCAGGTGCTGCAGAGAAGCCTCATAAAAATCTGCAATGTTGCGCATAGTTCTATTGTGGGGTTAATGTCGAAGTGACTAAGGCACTAGGTGTGCTTATACGTTATCCATCACCTGTATAAGCCATTTCTGTAAAGACATAAAAGTACTTTACGTTTCCGCTCACAATAAATATTCTATTGCATGGATAATGATATTTTTAGCTTTGCTTTTAGGCTTTCACAGGTACAAACTTATTTAGAAGAATATATAGAAGATAAATGTTTACTATCTCACTAAAGCAATCAAAACACTGCCTTATTTTTATGAAATCGAAGTCTTAATATGTAGTATTAGTGATACTATATATTAGATCTTAATATATAGTATTCCCACTTTCCGCACAAATTGCTTTTGATATGCGATACTTTAATCCAACAGAAGACAATGTAGTAAGGTACCTGTTGAATTCTGCCAACTTGAGATTTTTTACTAAACGGGCCAAATAGACTCTGCTCCCAAGACCTCATATTGCATATCGAAACCTTGCTTGCAATACACTTGAAATCAGAAAGTCACGAGTGTGGTGGAAATGTAAGAAGGATGCATAAGATGAACGAGGCTTTGACAACAAGTACTCATCTCTGTTGACGCTAGTTTGATGCTTAAGTCAATAATATACTTAACCCTTAAAGCCGGTAATTCTCCTCGACTTGATGACTGGACTTCAGACAAGCAGTGAAATCTGCGAAGCTAGATGTTTCAAGCAACCGGCAAATGAAATAAAATAAAATAAAATGGATGTGTTAAAGAAGTTTTTTGAATGAAACCAAGTTTTTCGTCATTATTTCCTCTCCAAAAGCAAGTTTTCACATCTGGAAGGTCTCCGTTGCACCTTGTAAGACTAATGATGTTTTTAATTTACATTGTTTAAAAATATAATTAATATTGGAGCATGATTTTTATCACAAAGTTCCCGAAATATTTTTTTCTTACAAATTTACACAAAGTATTGCGATAAACTAAAAGTTTTTTGCCACATTCCTACCCGCAAAGCTAAAATATTTAATCGTAGGTCGGCTGAGGATTAGATAATCCGAGAAATCTCTAGAAACCAAACAATATTTTTCCAAGCCTCCAGATGCAAATCCTCTACCACCTAAAAGCATTCATCGACATCCATTCCATGGTGGGATTCGAATCCACAGCCTGTAGGATAAAAATCAGAGATGCGATCCAGTTGATCCATCACCGGCTGTAATTTGGAAGAATGGCAATTGTAAGCAAAATGTTGAAAACTAAATGTTAACACTTAGATAAAAAGCGATTTATAGGAAAAAATCTTTTTTTTTTCCTATAAAAACTTCGATGAAAGTAATATATAATATATTTACAGCTCGCAGTCTGCAATAATTTATACACTTTTGAATTCACTCTTGTTTCGTTTCAAAAAACACTCTCCGCTAATAAACTTAATTCCGGAAATAACAGAAACAAATAATAGGCTCACCGCTAACATTTGTGAGGTTTTAAATTTCTCAGTGCTATCTTCTCTCGGCCATCACAGTCCGTTAATCGGTTTAGGGAAGAGGTGACCTTAACGTGTGAAGGAAGATGTAGCGTTGTTATTAATTATTAAGACAAGCGATCGGACTAGTTTAAAAAAGCGAAAACAAAAGAAGAAAAGATAACAAAAAAGTAGGAAGAGGTGAGAGTTGAGAAAAAAATGAAATGAAAGAAGAATGCAGTTAAAGAGCTGAAGGAATTTAAGTGGTTGGTATAAGTGACGCCTCTTCGTATTCTGAAAAATAATGATGAATATATATTCATGCGTAATGAATATTAATGATTATCAAATATACAGTTTATAATTTTAACATACAACGGGTTCGATGTTTTAGATATTTTAACTGCCTGTAATAGAGTTTTGACTGGAAAAGACTGGTTTTGTATTGTAGCACACGTCAAAGCTAAATTGCCAGTAATGTTTTCGTGTGTTAGCTTCTGCACTCAAACATTTATGCGAAATCGACCGGAAGCTGATGTTGAAGAGCTTTCTTAATGATAATGGCAACGATGATCCTTTTTTTTTTCAGTTTGCATGCAAAGATAGGTGCAACAATTCCGTACAGCTATGAAATTCTTGACTTGTGCATATTTTCTCCGAATGTGAAATACTGCATATGAACCAAATAAGAAATGCAACCTTGTGCTGAGCAAAAGCACTACAGTGTGCAAAGTAAGATGTATTAATCAGTGATGGGAGGCAAACAGGATCCCTTCCTATTGTAGAACTCCCAGACAGTTTGAATGATGGGCAAACTATAATTTACACTTAGACACAATAGTTCACATTGATTTTCGGTTAGACGTCACACATGAAATGTGACCAGTAATAAAGGTGACGAAGAAGAACAGGCAGCACCACAGTGGGTAGTAGACGCTGGAAAAACTGCCCGGACTATATTTCAGGCCAAGATTAGGTCACTTTGACTGCCTGGCATATAATATGCGTACACTCTTACCCAGAGAGGGCGGGAGGGCGATGAAAGAGGCTATGCACAAGAAGGATCGATATAGCTGCCTTACATCTTTTATTAAAACACATTACACTACATATAACTCCATATAATGTGAAATTTCATAAAAATTCCTTTATCGATCCAGTACAAGTAATAGCCAGTGTACGAGCAAAGAATATTGACGACGAAATTTATGATCCCCACCGAAAGACACGCGGAGATATCAAAGAAGAGAAAGTAATAAAATATAATAATAATAATAATAATAAATTTCTCATTTACTCGTATGAGTTTGTTAATGTGATAATAAAGTAATACATATTTTGTAGATTGCTCTGTTATAATTGTATTCACTTCTCTCAAGAGCTGTTGAAATACGACCAACTATAACTTTTTTCCTTCATTACTTCAACTTGTGCTGTTCAAGATATACAAAAACATATCCAACAGTTAGTTCAATATGATGTTAATGGTTTTTTTTTTTTATTTCTTTTAACATTTTACAGTAGCAGTAGTTCTGTAAATCTGCAACCATTCATTGTAGAATCGTTATAAAATAAATATATTTTTAATAATTATGTAATGTATAAACTTATGTTTTTTGATGATTTATTTGTTGCGTAATGTCTTGCTAGTAAGTGCTTGATAATTTAGCTTAATGAAGCTATTAATCCTTAATTTTTTTTAATTAATTGCACATTACGCTTATCCTTTATATGCACTGAGTGGCCAATTTATTAGGAAACCTACCCCCGGTGTGTATTGAAATCATCGCTTCGCCTGCGACATTATCACGTTTATGCTTCAGGTTATGTAAAACGTGTAGGCAGATAATACCAGTGGTGTGTGCGTGCGCGCAAATATAGAATGTGATGCCATGCTTGGATATTTACGGGTAGTAATATCTGTACTGAAAATAGTACAACAAAATGAAAACATCCAGCCAACGCTAGTCATATGGCTGATGGAGGAAGGATTACAAGAATTGTTAGGTCTAACGACAGGACAGAATTAGTCATGTGGCAGTGCTGAAGAATAGTGGTATTCAAAGGAGCGTATTGGGATGCTTAGTGCTTTACATCTTGTCATCGATGGGTTATAGCAGAAGACCCTGAAGTCTAAAAACAAAGAACAGACTACATGTATAGCAGAAACAGTTTTATCGACAATGGACATTTGAAGAGTAGGAGGAAAAAATTTATTCGACGAATCCCAGTGCCAGTTGTTGGTAGGACGAGGGTATAGCGACAGGAGCAGCATGACCCATCGTGCCAAATGATAACACTGTAGGCTAGGAGTGTTAGGTCCTCGGATTATTCTGCTGTGATGTTTTATTGGCCCAACCTACTTGAACGTTTTTACTCAGTGCATCTCTACTTTTTTTTTTTCCCCGTTTATCATTGTTACAATTACTTCTCAGAATAATTCATCACGTTTCACGAAACACAGGTCGATCGTTTATTATTCAAAAATAATTAGGCAGTATATATAAATTGGAACTGTTCGCAACAAGGATCAGTTATTATCTTGTGAAGCAACCGAAGAGTATGATACTGTCAATGCAGACCATCATTTTCCTGTGGAACTCCGCGTAGTGCTCGAAGTGAGACAGTTATAAGAATTAAATGAAGTGCCGCCCGCTTAATACTAGATGGTATATAGTTAATAAAATGACCACTCGGCGTATGTATATAGGATACGAAATATCATCGAAATGATAAATATAAAGCTATACTGATAAAGATAAACAGCTTGTAACAAGTGCTTGATAGTAATTGTATGGTCAGTCGTCCCTTCATTACTAGAGATTAGCATAATATCAATTTTTTTTCCCCCAATATGCATGCAGACACGCGTACTTTTACAATCGCAAATAATCTGCCATTGCCAAAGAAATTAATATGCACACAGTTAAATGAGACTATTTGCCTGAATAGTGCGGCTTTTAAATTTTCAGAAAACATTTAAACCGCTTCGCTAAACACCATAATAAGACAGTCTATGGAATGCCATGATGAGAAAAATGGGATATTTTGGCAGCTCTTTCTTCCGTTGTAAGTCTAAAGAGACGATCTCTTCATCATTTGCTATTTGTAGTCCGAGTTTTTCGCATATTCCATATTAGTTGTATAGAGTAATGCTTCGTGCATGCATAAAACTGTTTCCCCGGCTTAATACCAACGATAGTCTCCATCCAGAATTGTGGCTAACATACTTAAGTGAGTGTTTCGTGATTGGTTACATCTAAATAACTCTTACACAGCGAAACGGTATGAGGATTTAACTCTCCTTGCTTCGGAGTGTCTTAAAAGCTTTATAATTTAAATATCGTTGGGTCGTAATGTTTTCTTTTGATAAATCCTCAACATCTTGTTACTGTTAGAGCTGTACTTACTTTCCAGATTCTGTAATAATGCTTGTGTGTTTGCAGGTACGAAGCGAAAGACAGAGAGAATTTGCTGTTGGAATTATGGTGGGTCGTTAAGCAGCTCGAGAAACTGAAGCATACAAAATGAGATTGGAATTCTTCATATGAGTGCTTGGTTTCTGCCACACGTGGAATGGAGGCCGTAAAGATGAGACAATGAACTTAAAGGTCACTCTCCGTAGGCTGTAATGGGAAAATAATAATAATAATACATACCAAGATCATTTTTGTAGGTTAGATAGTTTCTTTAATTTCCACAAATATTTTTCTTCTGTTTGTGTTATTTCTTTGTAATTTGGAAACTGCTTCTACAGATGATCATGATTAGTACTAATGTGAAAAGATATGTCAATAAAGTGCTTGATTATATAACGATGGCTTCTTAATAAATGGCTCTTTTTTTTAGCAACTCAAACGACTTTTCAAGAACATAGTGCTAATTTGGATTGCCAGTAATTTGTCTTCCTTACAATGAGTTTCAAAGAATTATTTATTGCCAAGTAGTCCAAACAGAAGAGATTCCTGTTATGAAATCAGAAATTTTCAGTTAAATAAGAAAACATATCTCTCCGAATATTTTTTTTAGTTTAAAATGAAATTATTTATTATTAGTGAAAAACTTGACTAAATTATGCTAATAAATCCAGAAATATAAAAATAATTCTCAATTTCTTAGTCCAATATTCCAGCTGACCCTCCTAATATGTAATCCCCACCACCACCCAACCAACATCGAAAACTAATCACCGTGTTTGACTTCTGTTTTCACTCCCAGTGAATTGTACTATTGAAACAATATTTGCGAGATGCAGTGCAATACCGCATCGGCAGTTGCAAGCTGTGTTTAGAGCATCAAATTAGGATGAATTTGTTGACCGCTCGTTAGGCTAAATTGAAATCTTGGATGGAATTCCTTTTAACAAATAAAATTTTAATTCAGTATAATCTGAATCGTTAGTTACTTTAGCCCTGTGTATGGCTGTATGTCCTTCGGATCGCACATTCTAGTCGCATTTTGACATTTTTGCAGTCTGTTGCAGCAGTCAGTTTTGTTTTGATTGTTTGTAAGATTGGAAAATTCTGCTGCAGAATAAATTATTCTTAATTCAGCTTCGCACTTGAAAGCCCTAACCGCTGTCTATCCTTTTCACCATTACCTGTATCCATCAAATACAATAAATTCAACTTAATTTTTTTTATTTATTTTCATTTGGAACACTACAGTTAACGATCTTTATTCCACCCCCTTTTTTTTTTTTCTACCAAAGTATTAGCAATTTTATTACCCTAAGAAAATGGAACTGTTGTACTTCTTAAGAGAATATGTATCTATATTAAGCTGAAGAGTGAGTATACACATCACTCACGATTTTTTATAATTCCCATTGAGTACTCATCGATGAAAATCATATATGAAAAGCGATAACTGAAGTATTAAGTGGCTTGTGTGTTCCTATTTGTATTAAAACATTTAAATTATTTTACTTGAAATAATCCTATTTTTAAATTTTGTTTTAGACGGTTAAATACAGGTACACGGGATCAACAGCAAAAACCATAACAAATAATTACTCACTGATACCAGATAACCAGCATTTTCCTCCGTTCGATGTTACCCTAGATCGGGCACTAGATAGTGCACGGCACGGGACAGAACCCGATTGCGACGCATAATGTTGTCAGACTGTGCAGAGAGAGACAGAGCAGTGATGTGTGTGTGTGTGGGGGGGGGATCTGACTGATATGCTCTTTGAATGGGTAGTATAACTAATCATCGTTGCATTGCATACTCCCTGCTTTCCATCTTTTTTCCCCCCTTCTTCCTGTATCATATGAAAATCAACACAAGCTGTTGTAGTAACGCCATGGACACAAAAAGCATAAAAACACACATAAAAAAAAAAAAAAACCTTCCATACCCGGTGAGGTTCAGTTAGAAATATAATGACAGGTCATGATGAACGTTATCTATGTTTGTGTGAGAGGTAGAAAAACTTTTTTTTCTACCTCTCTCTCAAAATTTTCTTACTGCATTTTGTCATATTAATTTCTTCTCTAACCTCTAACTTTTTTTAACCCCGAAGTTGATTTTATTCAAACCAGTTACCCAAACAGTGAGGTTACAATATTTTTCTTGATGACTTTAATGTCCAAACCTCCAACTCGCTTACCTTTTCCAATTCCTTAAACTAAACTATTATGCGAAATTGGATACCAAAATATTTGCTATAAATAATGTCTTAACGAAATTGGATGCCAAAATATTTGCTATAAATAATGTCTTAACAAAAATTGTCCATTTATCCACCAGAATACTATATACTACCCTCCCAACACTTTTCTTAACCTTTTCTCCTTCCAGATAGCGTAAATCTCAGTATAAATAATGCATACCATAATCTGGTACGTTTCCCTTCATACAGAAAACGCTGTTCCCACCTTCTCTTCTTGTTCTTTGGCACTGTAATGAATAGCCAATTTGCATCAGCGGCCACAACATGGTCATCACAACTGTGAATATGAAAATGAAAGAAATATTACCTACAAAATTAACTCGTAAAAGATATAATATAGAAAAATTAAAAGATCCTCAAATAAATATACTATATAAATACAAATTAAAACAAATTTTTGATACAAGCTTCAAGAAATATAATAATCTCGAATCTAAAACCAAATACTTCTCACAAAAGATAACTGAGACAGCTGAAGAAATCCTTGGATACAAAAGGAAAATAAATAAACCATGGATAACCAAAAATATTTTGGACCTATGCGACGAAAGAAGATATTTGAAATCTCATATTAATAGCGGCGATAATAGAGAACAGTATAAAAATATTACTAAGATTATTAAAAAAGAAATTAAACATGCTAGAAACTTATGAATATTAGATGAATGCAAAAATATAGAAGAGAACTTAAATAAAAATAATTCTAAAAGTGCTTTTCAAATTATTAATAAGTTAACCAAACCTTTTACTGCAATTAATTGGAGCATAGAAGATGAAGATGGAACTCCTATCACGGACAACCAGAAAATAGTTGATAGATGGAAATGTTACACAACCAAGCTTTTTCAAAAGGACCCTCAACTGACTGACGATATTTTGGACGGAATTTTGCCAGCAGGTTCGGAGGAAGGAGATTACCCGATATTAAAAGACGTCATTGCAGCAGTTAGCTCCTCAAAAATAGGAAAATCACCGGGAATTGATGGTGTTACAATGGAACTGATACGCGAAGGAGGTGACATCATCAGACACCTTGCTAAATTTATTCCAGGACATATGGAACACAGATACTTGGCCTTCTGATTGGCGGAATTCTGTCCGTGTACCTATTCCCAAAAAGGGAAACAACAATAAATGTAGCAACTACAGAACAATGAGCCTTATTAGTCATCCAAGCAAAATCCTGTTAAAAATACTATTGTCAAGAATTGAAAAGAAAATAGAAAGCAGACTATCAGATGAACAAGCGGGTTTTCGGAAGTCCAGAAGTACAATCGACCATATTTTTACAATACACATACTAGGCGAAAAATACATAGAACATAACAAAATAATCTGTCACAACTTTTTAGACCTTCAAAAAGCTTTTGACTCAATATGGCATGAGGCATTATGGAAAATTTTAGAACATTATGGTATTGACAACAAAATCATTAGGATTATTAAATCTCTTTATTCCTCATCTGATATGAGAATTGACATTAAAAAGTACAGCAGTGAAACGTTCCGGGCAGAACGGGGGGTAAGACAGGGATGTATCTTGTCCTCTCTTCTTTTTTAACTGTTTTCTGGAATATGTCATAGATGACGCTCTTCATGAATATAAGAATAAATAACTTATTTTGGAGACGATATCGATCTGGGAAAGTGAAGAAGAATTACAAGAGATAACCAGCCGCGTTTTCGGAACATTAAAAAAACATGGATTATACATAAACCTACAAAAAACAAAAACAATGATAACCTCAAAATCAGACATTGAATTCTTAAAGATACAAATTGGCAATAAACAAATTGAGAATGTAAACAAGTTCACTTATCTAGGAAGCACGTTGAATAAAGATGGTCGTTCAAAAACCGACATTAAATACTGAATTGCTAAGGCAACCATGACCCTACAGAAGTTAAAACCATTGTGGAGAGATAACAGAATAGCAATCACAACTAGACTAAGACTAATTGACACCTTGGTGAATTCTATCCTCTTGTATGGTTGTGAGGCCTGGATTTTATTGAGGGAAGATGAGAGGAGGCTCCTGTCTTTTGAAATGAAAACTTACAGAAGACTTTTGAGAATTCCCTATACCGCTCACGAAACTAATGAAAATGTCCGAAAACTAATTGATTCAATAAACGGGAGAAGAAGGGAAAATATTTTGAAAGTCATCAGAAGAAGACAGATGAAATGGTTCGGACATGTGGAGAGGGATAATGGCATTTCCAAAGCAAACACTAGAAGGAATCGTTCCGTGACCAAGGGTTAGGGGCCGACCTCGATTAAAATGGACTGATAACATCAAAAAACGGACAAATTTTTCCCTTTCTCAACTGACATCAAGAACAAGAGACCGAGGTGATTGGAGGAGGCTAACAAAGAATATCACCTACCAGCCATGAATGACCCAACGGTTCATTTAGGACTACGGGAGAGAAGAAAGTGCCAAATTTCTATATAGTTATAGTGCTAGAGCCAGCACTGTCTTCACTCTCTTGATGCAAACGTTTGTCCTGATTGAATTATCGAAATAATTCCTGTCAGGACGAAGGCCTTCGTTCTCACATGCGATCCAAAGTCTTATTCCTTCTCCGAAATTTGCTGAAAAGAAACAATAATAAAAATCCCAATCTAACTTAAAAAGAGTAAGATGAAAATTCACAAATCGACAGTTGCTAATTGATCTCCGGCGAAGGCAACTTCTGTCTATTCACCTTCCTTCTTTTCCTACATCGAAATTATACCACCATAATATCACCTTAATTACACTACAAATATTATATTACATTATATTATACACAACATTATATCACCTTAATTACACTACAAAGCATGCCTCGTGATATTTCACTGGAAGAATTTTAAAGGGCGTGGATACCGAAAAAGCCTGTTTCCTGCTAGGATCTAATATCATGGTATATACTCTCATACCAAGCTGACATCTAGTCCGTTTCTATGAAGTCCCTTCGAACTACTCATCCGATGTTCCTAAAATAGTGGTGAAAGTTAAGTACTGTAATGAGGATAATTACACCATCTCCGAAAAACTTCTATACAGAACATGAGAACATGTATCAATAGAACTGACTGTAATGATTATTAAACTTGATTTTTATGGTGGAGGATCAGCTCTACCTAATAATATCAACTTTTCGTGTGGTAATATCATAGTATCTGTACACCCTCGGAGGGTGCTTATTAAGAATTGGATGATGACGATGCATCTCTACATGACTAGCAAATATAGTTTGAAGTAATGCACCTGTCCGTTGTTCTTGAACTCTGGAAAAAGAAAGCAGGTCATATGGATTGACGAGCAGTGTACAATGTTTGTCTAAGTTGGAATTTGGCGTATGAACAAAATATGATACCAACCGCAGTGCATCTTTCCTTTATTACACATTTCTTGTTTAAGTTGTTTTTTTTATCATCTCAAGTTTGTTTATTCTTATTATTAAATCAGTAATTATTTGTACTTTTCCTTAGCAATTAAACTTCGAACTTATTTTTAGGTTTTTTTTGGTTTGTTTGTTAAAATGAACCGTCATTGAAAGAGCTAAAGTGGAACATGTGATGATTATGTAAATTTTAATGCATTCACCACGGAGAATCGAGGTTATGTGAAATCAACAGTGAATATAATAAATGCAAATTATTACATTCAGTAAGTGGTGGAGTGCAAGAAAAATTAATAGTCAAAAAAATAAATAAATACATAATTAATTTAAAAAACTGTTAACACTAAAAACGGTATTTAAAATAAGGCAGAAGACAATTACTCGCTCCATTTGGGTGTTATTACTGGTATTCATGCGTCGCTCATGTCTTGGAGTTCGGACTTAACGCCGTAGTCTACAAGTCTTCATTTTATAAATACCCCTCTTTCCATTTCCTTTTATCCAATAAACCTCCCCCCCCCAATTTCCTTTTTTCAACCAGAAATTCACACAAAGATCTCTGAATGATCCAGTTGTCTTTTAATGTATCAACCTTCAGTGAGAGAAGAGAGTAAAGATTAAAAAAAAAAAAAAAACCTTCTTAGAGTACGTATATCATGATACCAAGATTTGTAGGCTCCCTCTTTTGAACAGTTACATTCTCTAATTGATAGGCAGGATTTCTGCAATTAACTTCTTGACAGCAGTCACTATAAAAGAATCACAATAAAAAATGCTCATTTTTTTCTGTTGCTATGGTGGTTTGCATTATGAGACTATGCAAATATCACATCAAGAATTTCCATTAATCTTAATCATTTTGATTCAGAATAATTTAACGCTTTTTTGAAAATCCTGTGAGAAATCTTGTTACAACATAGTCTTATTTAATACGTGCCACTCTTTCTTTTCTCATATCATTTTGGGAGTAAGTAAAGAACAATACCTTCTTCAATGAAATGTTTAAAATGACAGAAATCTAGTAAAACTAAGCCCAACATTTTATAAATCATATTTGTTAAAAATCATGTCATTCAAGTCAAGCTCCATCTCTTCTATGAAGTGAGTTGGAGATGTGTCAGTAATTTGGGTGCATGCAGACCTGTACCATTATCGAGGTGAGTGGGCCGTTTCATGTAGTGTGTGTTAAACCTGAGTAGAGACCGTGTAATTTTTAACCATTTCGTTTTGATATTACGAACTAAAAGAACAGAAACGCCGAGAAAGATCTGAGAGGGCTCTTCTTATTACCTAACAAGCTTGACTCCGAATATATTTTTTTTTACTCATATTTTATTTTTATTTTCAAAAACTGTAATAGCGGTTTATGTATTTTTTAAGTAATAAATATAAAATTTTTTTTCGAAAAAAAAATTTAAAAAAACGTTTGCTTTTAATTTTTGTCGAAAAAAGTAAAAAATATTTTTTAAAATTCTGGTGCATAGTTAAAAATTATCTGATTTTTTTTTTTTTTTTGTAAAAATGCCAAATTGAAACAAAATAAATTTATAAGTGTTACATTACCGAAATAACTACTTCGAGGAATTGGGATAACTGAAATATCTTGACAAATGTGTCTAGAGTTTTGACTAAATCAATGGATCACGTTCCTTGAAAGCAACCAAATTTCTGAACAGAAGTTATATCTCTTATACACATTAATTGTCCTAGAATTACATTATTAATTAAATAAAATAAAAACAACAGCAGATCATGAATTTTTATAATTCGTGCACGACAAGAAAATCACGAAAAAAAAAAATAAATACTGGTAGAAAAATAATTTGCAAATAAGTTTTTTCAGATTTCCTCCCATCCCCACAGATCCCCCCCCCCTCTCTCTCTCTGTTTATTTGGTTACTGAAATAAATTCAATACTTATGTCTAACTTAAGTCTACTAATGATATGATGTAAGTAATACTCAGTCCCCATTCTGTTATTACTCGACTCATTCTAATACATCGCCTTAACAAACGACAGGAAAATACATGCAAGGTGCAGTGATATGCTGATATTATTCATATGTTAAAAATTATATGCAATATAACATTTTTAACATGAACAGCCACAAATAGTCTTCGAAACATCGAACAATTCTGTTGTACCTCACCAGGTAAGCAAAGTAACATGTTATTGAAAACCAACAATTAAAAATATGCTTATGTTATAAAAAAGTACACTCATTTTTTCCCCAAACTATTTAATTTACAGGTACTATGACAAGAGTATATATATATATATATATATATATATATATATATATATATATATATATATATATATATACTAGGGGGCTCCACCCCCTGGCTCCCAACTCCCCGAGTTCCAGACTGTTAGGCCGGTTCTCCTTGAATTCTGATGAATCGAATTTTGAAAACTCGAAAGGGGGTTCCTCCCCCCTGTAGCCTATGGCGCCCCCCCCCAAGTTTCCGGTAGGCCGGTTCTCCTTGAATTCTGATGACTCGAATTTTGAAAACTCGAAAGAAGGGGGAATCCTCCCCCTGGCACCTACAGTCCTCCCCTCGAGTTCCGGACTGGTAGGCAGGTTCTCCTTGAATTCTGATGACTCGAATTTTGAAAACTCGAAAGGGGGTTCCGCCCCTGCTGGCATCTACGACCTCCCCCCCCCCCGAGTTCCGGACTGGTAGGCTGGTTCTCCTTGAATTCTGATGACACGAATTTTGAAGACTCGACACTCAGGGTAGCCCCTGAGTTTCAAAACGTTTCAAATAACTTGACAAAAAACGTGACACACAAACGTTACATAAAAAGGCTTATGATTATATATATATATATGTATAGGGTTTGGGGGACCCTGTAACCCCTAGAGAGCGCGTCCCCTGGGTGGCGGATAGGGGAGCCCACCATGTGTGTGTCCTGTGTGTGTGCATGCGCGTGCGTGTGTGTGTATATACATGGTGGGGTGGTCCGAATATACTGAATAAGGACTCATGGACCGACAGGGCCATAAGGGGCAATCATCTTGATTGTAAGGGTAGCGGCACTCTCATGGACCCCTAGCTGGATCTATCCTCTTCTTCTTCTACTTTGAGGAAGATCCACTTACTTTAATCTTTCCTATAAGGCCTTATCAGCCAACTTTTCTTATTTTATGACCCTTATGCTATTGGAGTACTCGAGGGCCATGGGGTCTTTTCATTTCTGGCCTTACAACTATGCCCTCTCTATAAACCTTACTATAATTCTTCTATAATCTACTCTTTCCCATTCGATATATCCTATTCCTCCTATGGGTTTAAATTCGGAAGAAGGCTACTTCAGAAGCCTTAAGGTAGCAGCCCTACCACTGAACTATTCCATCGTCAGGCTAGTCCCCTGACATGGAGAACATAATCCTACTTGTAAACTGACAGGAAAAGATAATCGGATTGAATCTATGGGAAACGACCCTGGAATGGAAAAGGTAAAACAAAAATGGAAACGACAAAATATAATACACATAGCAAACTGGAATGTAAGAGGAAAAGCATATAAAGAAATAGAATTAGACCAGTTATTAAATAAAAGAAAGTTTAAAATAGCAGTAATCACTGAAACAAAAAAGAAATTAAAAGGAACTATGAGAACTGAAAATTTTAATGTGATATACAGTGGAGTCGACAGAGACCAAAGAGCACAAGCAGGAGTCATGATTTGGATTCATAACTCCCTTTCAAAACAATTAAAACATTATAAATTATGGAATGAAAGAATAATAGAACTAGAATAAAAATGGATAGAGGCTATTTAACAATAATTGGTTTATATGTCCCAGAAGAAGGAAGAGAACAGGATAATATTGATTTTTATAATCAGCTACAAAATATATATAATAAAATAAATAAAAATGATTACATAATTTTAGCAGGAGACTTAAATGCAAGAATTGAAACACGAAAATTAATAATAATATAGGAATACATGGAGAACACACTTTAAACAGAAATGGTAAAAAATTGATTGACTTTGTAGTTTATAATAACCTAAAAATAATGAATTCCTTCTTTAAACATAAAGACATACATAAATATACTTGGGCAGCAAGAGGATGGAAATCAATATTAGATTACTTCATATTAAATGAAAAGACATCAAAATTTTTACTAGATGTTATAGTTCACAGAGGATATGAAATAAGCAGTGACCACTTCCTTGTTAAAATAAAATTAAGATTACCACCTAAATGGCTACAAGTAACAAGAACAGAAAGAAAAATTGAAACATTTGTTTATAAAACTAGACTATTGAATGACACAAATGTACAATGGCTATATGAACGAAGAATTAACCAATATCTAGATAAAATAAAACAAAATGAAGAAATAGAAATAGAATGGCTTAATATAAAAACGATACTAAATGCAGCAGCAAATGAAAGCTTAGGAAAGACCAAAAAATTCAATAAAAGAAAAAAACTGAAGATCTGGGATGATACATTCAAAGAAATAATCAAAAAGAAAAAAAGAAGCCTATCACAAATGGTAAAGCAGTAAAAGATTAGAAGATGAAATAGAATATAAAAGAATAAGAGCCATAGTTAAAGAGAAGTCAGAAAAAGACATAGAGAATCATGGAATAAATTTGTTTCTAATTTAGAACATGATTTATATAAAATAAGACCCAATGTATATAAGATTTTGAAACACTTAAATGCAGATACCAAAGAAAATATAAAATTAAACACCGAATTGAAATTAGAAGAATTTCTAAATTACAACACAGAATTGTGGACAGACAAATATTTTATAAAAGACAGCTGGCAAACAATTAACGAAAATGAAAAGGAAATAACTGAAGAAGAATTAGAAATCATCCTGAAAGAAACAAGAAACGGAAAATCACCTGGAGAAGATAAACTAGTTTCAGAACTATATAAATACGCAGGAACAAGATTCAAAGACTCTTATTATTTTTAAATAAAATTTACTCAACTGGTATCCCCCCCAATAGAATGGAAAAAAGCAATTGTGATTCCTATCTTTAAGAAAGGTAATAGAGATGACCCTAAAAACTATAGAGGTATATCAGTATACTAAATTCCTGTTACAAAATATATAGCAGAATCTTAAATAACAAACTAATGAAATATTCCGAAAACTTTATTCTAGAAGTACAGAATGGAGTTAGAAAAGGACGAGCATGTGTAGACCCGGCTTTTTGCCTAAAATTAATAATAGAGAAAAGAAGAGAATATAATTTAGAAACACATATTGCATTTATTGACTTTGAAAAAGCATTTGACAAAGTTGAAAGAAACATAATATTTAACATATTAAAAGAGAGACAAATACCAAATAATATCCTAAACGCTATCACAAGTATATATGAAAATAATCAAATACAAATAAGATTAAATCACGAGCTATCATATACGAGAGAGAGAGAGAGAGATAAACCAAAGGGTCCGACAGGGATGTCCCATCTCAGCAACTCTTTTTAATATCTACTTAAATGAAATAATAATAAAATGGAATAAAAATTTACATCAAGGAATTAAACTTTCTCTTACAGTTAACTTAAACACTCTCCTCTTTGCCGACGACCAAATAATAATTACAAATTCTGAAGATAACTTACAGAAAGCTATTTTAGATCTAAATGAGATATCCAAAGATTATGGTATGATAATATCAACGGAAAAATCAAAAACTATGGCCTTTAAAGGGCAAGATCCAGCAAGAACTAAAATAGTAATAGATAACAAGATCTTAGGACCCGTGAATTCATTTAACTACCTAGGATGTATGATCACATATGAAAATGAAAAAGATATAAACGTAAAAATTGCAAAATATTTAAAAATAACAGGTGTAATTAACTCTATATTTAAACCAAACCTAGTTCAAAAACAAACCAGGCTAAAAGTATACAATTCATTAGCCCTACCAGTCTTAATGTATGGAAGCGAAATCTGGACAATAAAACAAAAAGACAAAGATTAACAACACAGAAATGAAGTTTATGAGAAAAACTGCAAAGTATACTCTATTTGATCACAAAAGAAACGAAGATATTATGAAAGAATTAAACCAAGAACCAGTAATTGAAAAAAATAAAAAAAATAAACATAAATGGATGGAACACGTTGAAAGAATGAAAACAGAAAGATTAGCAAAACAAGCCTTAAAGTACAAGCCATTAGGAAAAAGAAAACCAAGACGTCCTTTTAAACGATGACTTCTAAGGCCGGAACAGGCCATGCTACGCCTAAATCCTTGATACGCATGATGATGATGATGATGATAGGGGTAGATATAATTTACAGACATAGAATACCAGTTGTGGTGGAGTTGTAGGTGTCCTCCCGCGATGAGTCTTCGGACTCCTTGGAGGTGTCAGGAATAATAATAACAACATGATTTGTTATCATACATTAGCTTTCCAACGATCTATTGTCCAATCATGGTGAGCTCTGCGTGTGGGCCGATTATTAACTTGTGTGCAGCAATCACTTCAAGGAATCCGAGGAGTCTAGTACAAATTCAAAATCTTCCGACGCTTTTTTTTTTTTTTTTTGTAGTATCTACCTGAATTCCTGAGCGAAAGAATTCTGAAAATCAATTTAAGACACGTAAAGCTTTTTAGCGCTGTCTTATTCCTCAGTAAGGTTATGTCTGCTATTTTATTATTATTATAACTTGATAATAATAATAAAACATTCCTAATGCTAAGAATAATTTTTTTTATTTTATTTATTTTAGTTGCGTATTTGATAAATTTCCTTAAAAATGCAACTTTTCAGCATTTTATGTATGTTTTTTCTAATTAACAACGAAAAGGGAAAAAAAGTTCTTTAATGGTGGATTTATTTTTCTAGTTTCGGGCAAGCGAAATGTAATAAGCTATTGTAGTTATAAAATCGAAAAACTGAAATTAAATTCGCAGTGTTAAAATTGTGCAGTTACCCAGGAGATAATTACCCACACGGTTGTAAACCAAGTTGCAAATATTCTACATGGTATTTTGGCCCAAAATGCTTCATAGTATATTTGCTTTGAAAGTTGATAACCATAATTTTGAGCAGTATCCACAAACATTTAAAATCCAGTCATTTTTTTCAATTATATGTAGGGGACGCGGATATTCGTCTTTAAAGAACATCCTGATCCGGTTTTGTGGTTTTCGTAATAGTGCTGGCAAATATTTATTACTATCTGCTGGATAGAATGAAATATTCATCCTTTCAATAATATTAGTACTTTCAACAATGCATATCAAAAAATCATGGTAATAAAAGTTTATTAACCACTCTCACGCGTAAGAAATCTAATTGCATTTGATATGACAGTATGAGGTTGATCTTGATAAAGATTGGTGTAAATAGACAGTCTTTAGGGAAGATGCAGTAAAAGCAAGAAAATATCTTTTTTTAGAGGCTACAAAGGGCTGATTAAAAGACTTTCTAAAATGAAGAGGTAAGAGCAATTAACATAGTATACAATTAGTTTTGCATGAGTAAACATAGCGTATATTTCTGCGATTAGAAACCATGTAGCTAGAAAAGCATGAATTAGATTCGCATTCTTTCAAGTGGTTAGCCTATTCCAGTACATAATGAAAAAATACTGTTTTAACAGTTGAAACAGAATACACGTACACCCTCGTCATATGAATTCAACTTGTAACACCTACAAACTGGTTCCACGTATGTCATTTTGGCTCATCACGTTCCGTCTGCAAGGAGTTAAAAGTATTAATGTTAATTGCGATATATGACAGGTTGTATTTTTCTTATATAATTTAGGGTTAGAAATAGGCCTTTTGTGAGCCAAAAATCTCCCTCGTTTCGATATATGGATGTGCTTTTACTAGTGGCACAATGAACAAGTTTGCCATGTGTGTATATGTGCACTTATTTCAGGAGTGTTATTAATTATAGGACATGAATGAAAGGCTGTGAATGTACCCTTGGACCCTGTATTTTATTAAGTATAAGGTACTTGTATAACAAGCAGGGATGTGTGTCACATGCACAAGTTAAACTTTCGTTAATGATGAAGGTATAATACATAGTCACATTTATGTCCTATAGGTATTGCAGATGCATGATCTTGAGACTTTTGTACCACAGACAAATTTTTTTAAACAGGTTTCACACACACACACACACACACACACACATATATATTTAAATGTGTGAAATGAGGGGGGCAGTTAAGTGTATGAATGAGTATATTACGCCCGGGCGAGTACGACGGACAACAAATCAGAATGGGATAATTAGTATAAGGAATCAAAGTAGGGATGGGACAAATGGGCTTCTGCGATTCATG
The DNA here is from genome assembly GCF_054136105.1 of Typopeltis vanoorti. Taxonomy (NCBI): domain Eukaryota; kingdom Metazoa; phylum Arthropoda; class Arachnida; order Uropygi; family Thelyphonidae; genus Typopeltis; species Typopeltis vanoorti. The sequence goes on along the minus strand of NC_143557.1, from coordinate 49,267,602 downwards.
TACACTAATGCCAGGAGTATTAGGAACAAGAAGGAAGAGTTTTTGGCCATGGTTGGCACTTCCAGGCCACAGGTTGTCGGTATTAGTGAAACATGGCTGACAGAAGATGATAAAGCTAGTGGGATTGAATGCGATGGGTATAGCGTGTTCAGGAGTGACAGGGTGAATAAAAAGGGGGGAGGAGTGTTATTGATGATAGCTGATGAGCTTCAGCCAAGGAGTATAGAAGTTGAACTGCAGGATGGGGAAAAAAGCACATTTGAGGCTGTTTGGTGTGAGATACAATCTAGCAGAACAAAATATACAATTGGGTGCTGCTATAGACCGGGTGATGGAGTGGATGGTGGGAATAGTATGCATAAGCAAATAGAAGAAATGAATGGAAGGAGGGTAATTATTATGGGTGATTTCAATTATGGTAACATTGACTGGAAAGAGGAGAGGGCACATGGGAGGAAGGAATTGGATTTTATGCAGTTATTAAGGGACAACTATCTACGGCAACATGTATTGGAAAATACCAGGGGGCAGAGAGTGCTGGACCTAGTAATTGCAACTGAGAATGTAGCTGTAACGAACATGACCATGTTGCCACCAATTGGTGAGAGTGACCATAAGGTCATGACTTGGGAGGTGGCTAAAGGAGTCGAATTTACAATTAAGACAGGGTATATGTGGAATTACCGGGCTGGTAAGTATGACAAGCTTAGGTGTGTGCTTGGCTCAATGCCATGGCATGTAAAACTGCAAGGGCTGGATGTTGATGGTGCATGGGAGGTGGTTAAGAACTGTTTGCAGGAGGCAATGGTTGACTGTATACCAAGAGTCCGAATAATAAATCAGGTAGGGGTTAAATGGATGAATAACACTATTAAGCTTGAGCTGCAAAAAAAGAAACAATTGTGGAGGGAATTTAAGGAGAAGGGTGACCATCAGGTGCATGAACAGTATAAAGCTCAGGCCAGGATGGTAACAAGGGTGGTAAGAAAAGCAAAAGCAGATTACGAAAGGAAATTGGCCATGCAGGCTAAAGAGAATCCCAAACAGTTTTTTCAATATGTTGCAAGTAAAAGGAAAAATGCTCATGGTAGAATGATCTTAAAAAATGCTGAGGGTAGGGAGGTAACTGAATCAGTCGATGTTGTGGAATTACTGAGCGAGCACTTTGCAAGAGTATATCATCCAGGTGGTGGCTTTGCGGAAATGGAGGAACCAACAGCTTATACTGGAATTGTGATGAATGAGGTAGAGGTAACTAGTCTATTACAGAACCTCAATGTCAATACATCTGTGGGATTGGATGGTATACCAGCTCGTGTCGTACGTGAAGCGGCCAAAGAATTGTCAGTGCCCTTGACCATTATGTTTAATTTGAGCCTCAGGACTGGGTCAGTCCCAAGGGGGTGGAAAGAGGGGAAAATAGTTCCACTGCACAAAGGTGGTTCCAAGGCTGCTGTTGAAAATTACCGGCCAATCAGCATAACAGGAATCATTATCAAGGTCTTAGAGAAAATAGTCAAGAGGAAAATACAAGATTGGATAGAAGAAAATGGGATACTGTATTGGGGACAGCATGGTTTTGTGAAGGGTAGGTCATGCCTCAGTAACTTGCTCACGTATTATAACACAGTGACGGCTGAACTGGATAAGGGTAATGGGTTTACAGTGATTCTGCTGGACCTTGCTAAGGCCTTTGACAGGATACCACATGGAATTCTAATCAGTAAATTGCAGCATATGGGAATGGACATAGGGTTGGTGAGATGGATAGGAGGGTGGTTGACGGAGAGATATCAGAGAGTGGTTTACTCAGGAGTAGAGTCCACTAGACGGCCTGTGACTAGTGGTGTACCACAAGGATCTGTTCTTGGACCACTGCTGTTTAATTTGTTCATAAATGATATAGGAAAGGATCTGAGAGGAACAGTTCATTTGTTTGCGGATGATGCGAAGTTGGGTAGGGCAATAGTGAATGCAGATGACGTCAAAATTTTGCAGGATGATTTGGTAGATTGGAGGTCTGGGCTAGGGAGAATGGATGTCAATTTAATGTGGCAAAATGTAAGGTTATGCATTTTGGGGTGAAAAGATGGGAGGCAGTTTACTGCATTGGTGGAACCGTGCTCCAGGAAATTGATGAGGCACGAGATTTAGGAGTGTTGGTGGATAAGGAATTGAAATTTAGGGGACACATTGCAAAAGTGGCCAAATCAGCTCATCAAATCACTTGGTTGCTGAAGAATACGTTGACAAGCAGAGACAAGCAGGTTATTGTTCCTCTGTATCGAGCCTTGATAAGACCTCATCTCGACTACTGTGCTCAGATTTGGTCACCTAGGTTTCTTCTTGATGGGGAGGAGGTGGAGAGGATCCAGAGGCGAGTGACCAAGATGATAGCAGGTCTGTGGAATGAACCGTATGAGAACAGGTTGAGGAATTGTGGGTTGCAAAAATTGGTTGATAGGCGGAGGAGGGGAGATATGATTGAGACATTCAAATTACTGAAGGGTTTCTATAAAATTAATTCAGAAGATATTTTTGAGAACAGGGCTGGTTGTGGGAGGACTAGGGGACATCCATGGAAATTGGGCAAAAGTGTGGTTAGTAAAGGTGTTAGAGCTGGGTTCTTTACTTTTAGAGTAGTGAATGAGTGGAATGCGCTCCCTGAGTCTGTGGTGGATGCTGTGACAGTGAATGAGTTTAAGGCGAGGTATGATAGATACTGTATGAATGTCGAATAGTTGTGATGAAAATGATTTGGGGCCTCCCTCGATGAGTCTAATGACTCCCTGGAGTTGCCCGTAATAATAATAATAATAATATATATATATTGCAGTAAAGGATCCAGTCCTGCATCTTTATAAAAAAAATACTTGTCATGTTCTCTTACTTTTCTCTTGATTAAATATTTCTAGGTGTATCATTTTAAGGTTGGAGGGTGTATGCATTTATGTATCTACCATCATATTTTGTAAAATGTAATCCCTATTCCTCTTCTGAGAGGGAAAGAATGTCAGTAGGACCTATATCTTATAGGGAGACATTTGGAAAAACAGTTGAAGTGGCTAGAAAATTTGCACTTTTTCTGGCTACTTCAACATCTGTTTCATGAATGTTCTAAGGTAGGCAGAAGGGTAAAAAAAAAAAAAAAAAAGTTATATATACTCAAAATAAAGTCATGAATTTTCACCAGCATACTTGATTCATGCTTGTGATCAAGTATGATGTTAAAAATATATTTGTGAGCAGAACACATTGGATAGGCTATGTAATGCCTTGTTATAAATCCTAACAAAGAAGAATGAATAAAAAATCATAATTGAAAGTTAAGAGAATTGCTATTAATTAATATAATCTCATTGCCAGGTTACCGCTTTAAGCTGTCTTCTCAGTCTGTCATAATTACAAGCCATGTAGTTATACTTTTTATGTCTTTTTCAAAGCTCTTACATGATTTACCACTAGCCAAATTAAAACTGCATAATCACTCTCCAGTTGGAGGTAAGCAGCTCCCTCTCATTTATATGTAGATTTTTAGATGCTATTATTGATCCAATGTTCTTGCATCACAAGTCCCTTCCATTATATGTTACATAAGGTAGTTATCCTGCATTAACTATAAATGCCCTCTCTTTTATCTTGAACATTTTCTCTTCTCTCATCAATTTCTATCCTTTATATTTCCATCACTGAAATTGTCCATAATGATAGCCTTACTTGTATCTATGAGGTTTGTTTGTGCAATTCACAGCTCTCTTCAGAAGAGCTTTGCTTATATCAGCACAGGCCTGTTAACCACACCTCACATCAAGCAGCCTTGAATGCTCTGCTTGTATTACTTTTACCACCACTCAGGATCTCCAACCTAGTTGGTTTAATTCCTCTATCATTAGCAATGCTTCCTCAAACTTTATGTCCCATCTGTTCCCAGAATACACCATACCCATCACATTCTGTTCCTGTAAGTAAAAATTCATTGTCTTTTTCCTAATACCTGGCATTAATGAACCTGCATGATAACTAATCACTTGAATAGGCTTCCTGAGTCCATTTATCAACCAAATTCCTTACCATTACCATTTACTGCAGTCATGGCTTTGCTTGTCTGACAAACTTAATCCCACCATTCTTGGGTTCATCCCGTTCATACTGACCTTTCTCATTTCATTAGTGATGCATCCAAGCTGTTGCAACCATTCTGTGATGCATATTTTTCCTGACTATTTTTTTTCACTCTTTTACCGAACAACAGTTTCTCCACACACACCCAATACCATATCTATGATAATCCATCCTGCCAATACAAATCCTTTGTATTACCAGAACCACTCCATATAACATGTAAATGTGACACTAAACATAGCAGATCCTTAGATAACTTAGATATTCTGAGCATATGACAATATGCTCATATTATTTTGAGCATATGAAAACTATGTGTTAAATCATTTTGATACAGTGGAAGATACACTTTGATTTTTCACAAAGGAGATTTATTTGAGAAAGTTTTAGTTTGTATTACCATTTCACAAATCTGTAAGTAAGTTTCTTCTGTTATTATTTAATTGAAGATTCAGTATTTTTTAAAATTATTTTTGAGAAAGGAATGCCCACTGGTAAAAGAAGCAGCAGTTTACATGAAAATTCTGCCTTTAATATGTACTGCCATATGCAAAATGAGTTTTCTGTGATTGTCTTTTTTGCAGCCTCATGTAAGTCCAGTCCCACATACTTACCAAAAAGATGCATGTGAAGTAGATATGACGAACGAGAAGGTTGCTTTTTTGGACTGAAGTATAGTGAGGACTTTATGGGTTCCAAATTTCCTATAGCAAATGAAGGCTGAAAAGGAAAGTGCAGTGCCTGAATAATGAAGCTGATGAAGATGGCATGTTTTATATTCTGGTAATGGCTATTTAAATGCATCAACAGTTCAAAGGACAGCTTAATGGTTAGATAACTCCAATAACTAAGACCCCTAATACTGGATATACTGCAGAAAAGAAAAAAAAAAAAGTACATAGATGCTATGAAGCAAGAAATGTTAGTTGATGTGTTTGGTCTAACTGAAACAAAGTGAAATGGTTGAGGAATTAAAATCTTGGGAGAAGGTTTGTGCTTTATTGGAGTGGGAATGTACAGAACAAGGTAAATGGAGCATGATTCCTAATAAGCCTGCTTTAAATGATTAATTTACATAACATCATTGTATAGATGACAGAATTTCATTGCCCACACAGTTGTAAATGTATAAAATTTAAAGTAGTTGGATCACCTGGATTAGGAATGGAAAATTTTTTATAATATAATTTTCTTGTTTTTTGTATATTTTTTATTTCTTTGTATTGTTTTATCTTTTCCCTAATTTTTTAAATTTAAATTTTGTTCACAGGAAACATATGATTATAAAAAAAAGTGATCAAATTTAGTATGTGTAACAGGACTGGTTTTATCATTAGGCGAAGCTAGACAATCGGCTAGAGGCGATTATTTATTTTTATAAATATCCACATGTGTAGGTGTACGTGTGCTTGTGTAAGTATGACAAAATATATATAGAGAGAGAATGTATAGGGGCACCTAAATTTTCTTTGCCTAGGGGCATCAGATACTCTCGGACCTGATGTGCAAGTAAGATGGATCAGTAGAAACAACGTGTTATATGATTTTTCGAAATAACTAGAAAAGAAGTGAAAGTTATTCCTAGTATAACATTAAGCAATTACCATATGTTACTTTTTTGGAAAAATTAAAGTTTAAAAATTTAGGAAAAGGATAAAATAACACAAAGAAATGAAAAAAATTCCAAAAAACACAAGAGAATTACATTATAAATTTATAAAAAAAAAATTAAAAATATGACATAGAAACAGAGCAAAAATAATGTACTAATAAGAAAAAACAGCAGAAGTGTATGGGGATAGAAGGAATTAAAAAAAAAAAAAAAGCGAGAGGTGGTATGAATGTATTGGTCTTAAGAAAATATCAATGCATAGAAACATCTTATGAAATGTTGAACAAACAGAAAAAATAAATATGTGTAATGGAATAAAGAGAAGCAAAAAGAAATACGGGCAAACAAAAATCATGACAGAATTCACAGGTAATTTTTTAATATCACTTCCACATACAGAGCTTGCAAAGCCTACAGCAAATAATTGCCATGTAATGGATTGGGGTCAAGAGTAAAGAAATCAGTTGATGTTCTTCTTCTTAGAGAGCTGGAGGTTGTAGTCCTTAGGGAATATTTCATGGGAATACTGTTCTACAGAACTGAGGTTGATGGAATAGAAGATGACTGGGAGGAACTGGTTCAGTTCCAGATTTTCATAAGCTCTTTGGTCAACATATTTTTACGAAACTTTCATAGTTTCTACATTCGGCTTTGAAATAATGCTGGATCTAATATCCACTTAATTTTTATAATTTTTCTTTATTCTAGTTGTTCATGTTTCTGTAGGTTTAGCAGATGTGGGAGTTATTTCTGGGTGTTATTTCTGTTGAACAGTACTCATGGAAATATCTCTAGAAGAGAGACAGTGCAGAAACTTACCATGTACATGATAGTGGCTGATGAGTCGTTGAGAAAAGGGGATCATCATTCAGCCAAACTACACTGCATCAAGAATTTTTAGGGAGGTCTTAGGTACACTATTCCAATTATAAGAGCAGTATTCCCAAGTTGGACAGATTCAAGATTTGTATCTCAAATTTGCCCAACAGAGTAATCAAGTAGTCAGAAGAGAAATAGAATCTCAGAAGCTGAAGATGCTATAGAAGTGATGTGATTTTGCCAGGAAAGGCTGGGAGTAAGAGTCAGTGGTTAAACTAAAAGGATGTTAGGAAACTAGCATTATTTCAAAGCCAAATGTAGAAATAATGCTAGATCTAATATCTACTTGATTTTTATAATTTTGCATTGCCAAACTGAAGTCCTTCGGCTCTTTATTTTAGTAAATACTTTTACGCACCGATTAAGAGTTCGCTTATGAAAAATACACCTCTCCGACGTTTCAAGTTCCTTAGTATTGAAAGAGAGTTTTTGCTCTCTTAAGGTTTCTATGTGGGCTCTGAAGAGAACTAACCAGTTCGAAACATCTGTGATACCAGCGAAACCTTATCAAAAGTGGACCAATTCGAAAGTGAATATATGGATGCCTGGACAACATTTGTGTTTTCTAAATGGTCCACTTTAGGGCAACTCAGAAATGCCAGTGGGTGTTTTTCTGTAAGCTCTCTCGCCATCTTATTTGTATGAAACTTTCAGTTTCTACATTCAGCTTTGAAATAATATTGGATCTAATATCCACTTGATTTTTATAATTTTGCATTGCCAAACTGAAGCCTTTTGGCTGTTTATTTTATTACATACTTTTATGCACCAACTGAGAGTTTGCCTACAAAAAATACACCTCTCTGATGTTTCAAGTTCCTTAGTATTGAACGAGAGTTTTTGCTCTCTTAAGGTTTCTTCTGGATCTTGTCACTCTGAGGGGACTTACGATTTCAGAGGAGTTTTGCCTTGAGAGAGTAATTTGAGTCTCTAGGGATTGGCGTTTTCCGGCAGGGCCTCTGTCAGGGCTGTGTGTGTGTGTGCTTTTCCGTTCAGTGGTGGGGTGAGCCTATACTGAGTGGAACCAACAATGAGTTGGATGATCTTTCGGTCACTTGTAGGGAGTGGTCTGGGAGATCGCTTCATTTTTAGAGAGGGCTTTGCTTAAATAGTTGCCTGGTCTCTGAAGAGAACCAACCAGTTCGAAACAGCTGTGAGGCCAGTGAAACCTTATAAAAAATTGACTAATTAGAAAGTGAATATATGGATGCCTGGGCAGTGTTCATGTTTTCTAAATGATCCCTGCTAGGGCAACTTGCAAATGCCGGTAGGTGTTTTTTCATAAGCTCTTTGGTCAACTTATTTTTACGAAACTTTCATAGTTTTTACATTCAGCTTTGAAATAATGCTGGATCCAATATCCACTTAATTTTTATAATTTTTCATTGCCGAACTGAAACCTTTTGGCTCTTTATTCTAGTTGTTCATGTTTCTGTAGGTTTAGCAGATGTGGGAGGGGGGGAACATAATGGGTGTTATTTTTGTTAACAGTACTCTTGGAAATATCTCTAGAAGAGAGACAATGCAGAAACTTACCATCTACATGATAGTGGCTGATGAGTCTTTGAGAAAAGGGGTCATCACTCATCCAAACTACGCTGCATCAAGAATTTTTAGGGAGGTCTTAGGTGCACCATTCCAAATATGAGAGCAGTATTCTCAAGTTGGGCAGATTCAAGATTTGTATCTCAAATTTGCCCAACAGAATAATCAAGTAGTCAGAAGAGAAATAGAATCTCAGAAGCTGAAGATGCTATAGAAGTGATGTGATTTTGCCAGGAAAGGCTAGGAGTAAGAGTCAGTCCGAGAAGAGAGAGAGAGAGAGAGAGAGCTGTCTTGATTGCCAATTTAAGCATCATCAAAGGTAAGTGAAGAACTAAGGTCTTTTTTATGAGAAAATAGCAAAAGTGTGTTTTGGAAACATTGAAGGCAACTAGATTATTGTTGTCCCAATAAAGAATGGTATAGGATCGGGTTTAGGGCACTTACCATAGATGATCTTGAAGCTCGTTGTTTGAGCACTGCAAGGTTTGTCATATGAGTAGGTTTGCAGAGAATGCTGTCATCAGCAGAACTGTGAATAGGATTTGAGATCAGTGAGAGCATATCAGTTTATATATATATATATATATATATATAAAGAAGAGTGTGGATGAAATAACAGAGCTCTAAGGAACACCTGCAATAACTGAAAATCTGAGAAGACAATACCTTCGGTCATTAAACATTGTAAATGACCTGAGAAAAAATTGATAATTCAGTTACAAATGGAGGAAGGCAGACCATAAGATTGCAGTTAGCTGAGAAGCCTTTGATGCCAGACCCTATCATATGCCTAGGGAATTCAAGTACAACAGCACAGGATTCTCCAATCTTTTCCATGGATGGCACATATTCAGAGGTGGGTGATATAGACCATATTGGTGGTCATTAATCAATTGATAGTTCACCAGATGTTGAAGAAGTTGACTGTTTATGACCTTTACCATTACTCTGGGAAACACTGATGTGAGAGAAATAGGTTGATAATTGGATGGCAGACACTTATTGCTTTTTTTGTTGAATTGGTTGTATGAGGACATGCTGAAAAGTTGTGATAATAACCATGAAGGAATTTTCAGGTAGTAAAACCATGTAACTTACACATTATTCTACATATTTCCCATGAAGTGTTATACATTTGTTACAACACTTCTGCATCATTTGCAATCCTCTGAGAAAAAAGTCTTTCCATTGTTGCACAAACCAGTATTCAACTGTTGTTCCTGTTTACCAGAACTTTTCATCCCCCTCATATATGGGAATTGTTTCCATACTGTAGAAGGGATGCCAGTATATAGATGATAAAGAACAGGTGTTAATATTCAAGAGTACCTCTTTGAGCATAACTGAGGATTCCATCAGGATCTAAAAGTCTTTGTTGATCCAGGTTGTTCAAGATTCTTTTTTCTTTCTGGCATAAGGCTACAGGAGACATACGATGCAGTATCTTTAGATGATGATGATGTAACTACCATTTAGATGAAGAAGAAGTGGAAACTCAGATGGACAAAAGTCACACCAAACAGCTTTTGATTGACGAGCATGCACGACTACTGTTGGCAGAGGTAGCAAGTTTTCTACATTTAGTCCTACCAAAGTGAGACTTAACCCTTAATGATGGTATTGCAAGCATTGTGGGCTTCATTGTAGGCTGTGAATGAAGCTGGAAAATCTGGAAAATCTATGATAAGTCACTTCCAGCCACTTACAATAAGCTCTTCTTTTTTGTAGACTTCCCAGGTACAATTTTATGGAAAACTATGGCTTGGATATAGAGTGAGAATTTTGAACAGGGTGAGGAATGAAAACCTTGCAATTGCTAATGCCTGTAACACGATGACATCAAATACAGATCAGAATAACAAAAACAGTAGTGTGACCATGAAAAGGAGAAGTTATGGAAAGTTATGGAGATTTCACTTGTGGTGCCAAACCATATGAGATTGTGAATGGCTGAGGAAAGGATGTTTCACAAAAGATGAAACTTGGATGAGATTGTGATTTGCCTGGAAATAGAACTAAGGGAAGATCCAGAATGTTGGATGACTGAATTTTGTGGGACACGGTCAACTGGGTGACAAAATAATAGATCAAATATGCAATGCTATAGTATTGATTTACTACCCGATAAATTTAAATAATATTTTTTTGAGAAATTAGTTAAAAGAACGGTATAAACATAAAATTTGCAAAATCTCGCTTATAATTGAGTTTATTTTTATTGTGTAGAATTACGAAATTGTATACAAGTTATATTGAAATTTATATTCAAGTTATATTGAAACTAGCTGACTCATACAAAAAATGAGTCAGCTAGTTAATAAATATTTTTGTTTATATCATAATGAGAATATTAATTTTTGGTCGTGAAAGGCATGCAACGTGGAGCCAAAGCATGAGTGAATTACTTGTGAATAGCACATTTTTACTTTCTCTACCTCTTTTTTGCTCATAATTTTGTTCTTTTGGTTAGGAAGGATGGAGGTCCTGTTTTGTATTGTTGACTACCTAATAAGACTCTTGAAACATACACAAAATTATTTTATATTATTATTAGACACCTCCAGGGAGTCCAAACACTCATCGAGGGAGGGCACCTGCTCTACAACTCTGTCGTCACTCAATCCACCAACTGACCTCAACTCCCCCAATGGCATCTACAGCCAACCACCACCACCACTAGTATTTCCACAGACAATCACAAACATCCATGCCTACGGCAGGATTCTAACCTGGAGCCTTTTGGTTGGAGAGCAGATACGCTAACCACTCTGTCATCCAGGTTGACTTATATAATACATGAAATGTGGCCATTACTAGATCCTGAAAATATAAATGTTGATTATGAAATTGCTATTCATCAAGCCTTTACGTATAGTATTTCCACAAGCTAACATAAATGGTTGCTTTTTTCATCTCGTATACAAAATCTTTGTAAGCATTTAGCTTCATGCAAATTTTTAACCAGATACATTCTGATGTGCAATTCGCTTTAAATTCAAAAATGATTACTTCACTTGCTTTTGTTCCAGAAAAAGATATTATTTATGCCATTTTTGAACTTGAGAATCATTTATCCAATGAATTTGAACCAATTTTAGAATGGTTTACGAACACATATATAGGTCGTCTAAGGCAGTGCTTCCCAAACTTCTGGATGTCAGGGCCCCCTTTGCAAAAATTAAAATATTTCACGGCCCCCCTCGAAAAAAAAATCGTAATAGAGATATATTATTATAATATTTATTGTATTTATATTCAATACAAAACATACACAGCGAATATTGCAAAAATCAAATGCATATATTACATTTTTTGCCTCTTACTGTTTGGTTCTGAAAACGATGCGGGCTGTTCTGGTAAAATACTGCCCTTTTTTTTTTTAGTCTGTTTCTGCTTCTTCTGATTGTTCGTGGGATTTTTTTATTTTTTTTATTTTTTACCAACCACTTATCCATCTCAGGGTTAAATTTTTTAATGTAGAATAGATCAAATAATATCACCACTTACCAATACTGGCACACCACAGACTGATAACATGAAATTAGTGAATATTACCTGAATAAGGGAATCCCCCAGACCAGGAACATTTTTCACTTTTGTGACTTTTCTCCTTTTACGGTAATTAAGCCTAACGCGAAACAGACAGCAAAGGCAGTCCGTTTATTAAAACGTGCATATGATTGGTGTGGTATTAACAAAAGATCGCGCAACCGAAAGATAAAAGCATAGCTGACAATTGAGTTGAAATGCTAACTCTCTTCAACCGAATTCCATATGTGAAACTGCCATAACATTCATTATATATATATATTACTTAGTTTTAACACTTTTACGAATTTTAACACGTTCGGTTGAATTTTATTGCTGCCTTGGGAAATCGAACTCACATACATCTAATTAATAACAATAGTTTTTAGTTAGATACTGTGTTTGCCCATGCAACATATGGTTTTGTTTCAGTCTATACAGCATAGTTTCTGTATAAGGAGACATGTGATTCATTAATTAGTGTGTTTTTATCCCAGTTGTCTCTAATTGCACTATTTGTTGAGAAATATATTACACAGACTCCTCATACCTTATTCACTGGCATAATAAAAGTACTTATTTTTATTGCCTCTGCAGTATAGTGGCTCTTAGGGAGGGCATGTTGTTTACCACTGCAAGCGAATTACTATATCCCCACATGAAATTGTTTAAGCTTTTTTTCATGTGTGAAGTATATGCGAAACTTTTATTGGTAACAGAAAACTAGCTCGGATGACAGTGATAATATAAAATGAGTTTTGATATGTATATAAAGTCAATATCAACAGTCCCTGATTACGAACGCGTTATGAAAGGGACAGAAAGATTTGGAACTTCCCTGGAGAGCATTCGAAGTAAATACAATTAACCACTGCTTTGAAATGAAACATATGAATAAGCAATATTTACTAATATTCGTTAAGCGCCGAAATACGCAGGAAGCAAAGTTTGTGAACCAACACCAATGTGTAAATTTTTCCATTAAAATATAAAAAATAACAAAAAAGAAATAATAAAAGTTAAATACGTTTCTTTTAAAATAAAAAAATATACTTAGTCTTAAAACATTTTAAATTTGTTTTCATTATTTCACGGCCCCCCTCAACAAAACCTACGGCCCCCAAGGGGACCACGGCCCACAGTTTGGGAAGCGCTGGTCTAAGGAATAACAGAACCAGGGCTCCACTGATTTTTCCCTCAAACATTTGGTCTGTGTACCAAAGATCAAGAAATGGCAGCAATAGGACAAATAATTTTGTGGAAGCCTGTCATCAAAAATTGCATTTGAGCTTTGGCAGCAGCACAAGTCATCCAAATTCATGGATTTTTATAAATGGACTACAAAAAATTCAAAAAAACATATGATGTTGATTATGAAAGAGCATTTGCAAGTTTTCAACATCAGCACAAACGTAGACATTACGATGAAGCTGACCAAAGAATTTTGAAAAAAGTTATAAATTACGATAGGGAAAATATAATAGAATATTTACGTGGTATTGCATATGACTGTAATATGAATTAATAAATTTAAAATAAAAATTTTGTTTTGGATTTGATATACTTTTTTTGTTTTAATGTATATATGTAACATGTAATATGTTTGTTAATTACAAAATAATATTAATAAATTAATTAAAAACTGGGGGTGCTTAAGGGTCAAAGCTGTATAACTGAGAGGAGACCTCCACATAGCCTTTAAAGGAATGTGGAGAACCGACCAGGGCTTCTGACCTAATGTCCAATCCTCACCTTCTCATGGTGCACCCTGTTGGGTATCTACCTGGATACTGAATGAACAAGGATGGGCTGACAATTTGAGATTTAGCCAACCAAATTGTATTCTTATTGGTTACACCAAAATACAAAATGAAGTTACAACATGACAAAATTTCATGCCGGCTGGGGTGTCGCCTGGTTAAACAAGGCCCCCGTTGTTTTTGCCAGGGAACCAGGGTGAACAGTGAAAAGTCAGTTACTGGAACAAATCTGAAAACACACCCCAACTCAACATTACCAGAGTTAAAGATCGGTACTATCAACATAAAAAGCCTGAATGGCAAAGAAATTGAGCTAGCTGAGGAATTAGATAAGTACCAGATCGACATAATAGGGGTGACTGAAACAAAAAAGACAAAAAGTGGTGAGATCTTTCTGAGCAATAAATACAAAATGTTATATTCAGGCAATGACAATCAAGGAAAAGAAGGAGTAGCTATAGTATTCGACACAAAATACGAGGCTAATTTTGAATGGCAGTCAGTCTCAAGTAGAGTAATGTGGGCAAATATGAGAATGAGGAACTGGACAATGAGACTTATTTATACCTATGGTCCCACAGAAGGGGACCATAGGCACAAATAAGTCTCCACTCTCCTCAAAAAATTCCTCCACTTTTACTAAGGTAGAAGTGGAGGAATTTTTTGAGGCTTTAGAAAAAGCAACTGACACAATGAAAAAGGAAAAGTTGGTCCTTGTTGGGGAACTAAATAGCAGAGTAGGAAATAATTGTCAGTCATACAAATATATTTTGGCAAAATTTGGAGAAAAGAGCAAAGCTAATAATAATGGCAAATATCTGTTGGATTTCTGCTCAGGACATGGACTGGTTATTACTAACACCATGTTCCAACATAAAAATGTGCACAAATTCACATGGAGAGAAGAGGTAAGCAATAAGAAAAGTCTCATTGACTATGTTATTGTTGATAGTGATGTTTTCTCCCTGGTACAGCACACCAGAGTGTACAGAGGATTTGAAATTGGAAGTGATCACTATTTAGTCTTGAGCAGGATAAAATTGAATTTCATATTGAAAAGAATAACTCTTACATGTTATTAAAGCGAGTAAAAGTTGTGCAGCTCTCAGATGTGAACTGTAGACTAAAATACACAAAGATTATTGAAGGAGTTTGAGATAAAAATGAACGAGTTTGAGAACAGAAACCAAACCTTGGATATTCATTGGGAAGCCTTGAAGAAAACTCTGATTGATTCAGCTAGAGAGGCATGTGGTAAAGTTGTTTGCAAACATAGATAAATTAGAACTCCATGGTGGACACAAGAAGTTAAAGAGGCAGTGAAGGAAAAGAAGAAAGCATATCAAAAGTTCCTGTCAAATAAGTCAGCTTATGCTCTTAGAGAATACAGAGACAAATGTAAGAATGCTAAACACTGTGTAAAACTAGCTAAACAAAAGTCATGGGAGGACTTTGGCAAGAATATAGAAAATAAATATCAAGAAGGTAGCAAAATATTCTGGAGGTTGTTAAAGAAGTTTAGGAGTGGAGGAAAGAGTGCTGTAAAAGGAGTTAGAGATGATAAAGGTGACATGAAAATGGGAGAAAAAGATATCCTTGAAGTATGGAGTAATTACTTTGAAAAACTGCTAAATGAAACAAGCAAGTAAAAAACACTGACCAGGCATGCAGTCAGGAATACATATCCATACTTAAAGTAGAAAAAACCATTAAAGACTTGAAAGGTGGAAAGGCAGCAGGAGTAGATGATATTTTGACCAGAAATGGTGGTATAAAGGTCTTGCAGTGACTGTACTGCATAGTTCAGAATGCCTGGAGAGAGAAGGGTGAATTGCCGATGATTGGAGTACAGCTCTCATAGTTCCCATGTATGAAAAGGGAAATAAAACTGAATGTGAGAATTACAGAGGTATTTCCTACTGAGTTCCTGTTAAGATATATGCAAGTATACTTGAGAAACGGTTGAGAAGAATTGTGGAAGAAAAGCTTGGTGAAGAACAAGCTGGATTCAGGTCAAATAGAGTCTGTTAGGATCGGATATTCTCTTTATGACAAATTATTATTATTCCTGACACCTCCAAGGAGTCCGAAGACTCATTGCGAGAGGACACCTACAACTGTCTCAACCACTAGTGGAGAAACAAATAGTGGAGAAATCATGGGAATATAACAAAGATCTGTATTTAAGTTTTGTCGATTTGGAAAAGGCATATGACAAGGTACCAAGAGAAAAGCTATTCAATACACTACAGTTATATGGTGTTAATGGGACATTATATCAAGCAATACTTAGTCTTTATTTGAGTTGTAAATCTGCAGTTAGAATTGAAGAAAGTACAGGAATATGGTTTAATGTTAAATCTGGTGTGAGACAAGGATGTACATTATCCCCTCTGTTATTCATTATCATTATCTCGTTATTCATTATGGATCAAATTATGAAGGAAAGTGGTATTAAACATAATATCAAAATTGGAGATGGTAATGTCATCTCTTTGCTTTATGCGGACGATGTTATACTTCTAAATAAATCCGCTAAAAGTCTGCAAGATTCTCTGACTAAATTGAATAGCTGTTGTAATAGATGTGGTATGAAGGTCAGCAATAAAAAGACAAAGACAATGAAAATAGGCAGAATCATTAAAAATGTCAACTGTGTTGTAAATGGAGAACCTGTGGAACAAGTAAAACATTTCAGCTACTTAGGCACGATTTTTAGTGAAGACGGTAAATTAAATATAGAAATAGACAATAGAATCAATAATGCTGGTATGGTAGGAAGTCGATTGAATAAATTCATATAGAATAAGAGAGAAATTAGTCGGAACACTAAATTAGCTGTATACAAGACATTGTTCAAACCAGTTTTAACTTATGGATCTGAGAGCTGGGTCAGAAGTAAATCACTTGACCAAAGACTAGAGACCACAGATATGAGAGTCCTGAGAAAGATTAGAGCCATGAACAGATGGCATCAATGGCAATATCATGTTAAAAACGAGGATATTAGGAAAGAACTTAACATTGTCAGCATCCAGGAATGCGTTAGCAGAGCTAATCTCAGGTGGTATGGTCACTTAAACAGAATGGGCAAGGAAAGATTAGCAAAACAAGTGTTCTTTGCAAGGTTGGCAGGAAAACGATCCAGAGGAAGACCAAGATATAGTTGGATTGATACGGTACAAAGTGCCTTAGACAATAGAAATATAAGATCTGAGAATGTTGGAGTGTTGACAAGTAACAGACTGATTTGGAGGAAAATTGTAGATAGGAAGTTAGTAATGATGTAAATTTTTCATGTAGTACTATCATATCCTGTACACCCCTTGAGGGTACATGGGAGAAATTTGATGATGATGATTAAAAACTGTATTTTTTTCTTTATTTTAATATTGTGCAATTATACCTTTTCATTTTTAAATAATTTTCTTTTTAACCATCTCTTTCTTAAATGATCCTACAAATTTTGATATATGATATAATTCTTTAAAAACGAATTCTTTGAAAGTAAGTTTTTCAAATGATCAATTCTTCGAAAAATAAAATTTTTTAATTTATCAAAAATTAGAATATCATAGACAAATTCATGCAGGTAAGTTTAGGTCATTAGGTCTGGATTATTTTTATTTATTTTTTTTAAATTATGTGGAAATAACTCGTAGTTCATAACTTATAACTCATACCTCATAAATCTTAACCATATTATATATATTTTACCAATATTTACAAAAAAAAAAAAAAAATCTGCCAAATCATATGCCTGCTAAGCATATAAAAATTTGTAAGTTTCTGTCGCCCAATTAACCATCACCCACCTTGCTATCGCCCAGTTGTCGTGTACCCAATTTCCTCCCCATATCTCAGCCATGTTTTAGTTCACCATGAATTTTGGCTATTTTGTTTGATAAGTAAAATTCTACAAATAAATAGAGGGGACAGACATAGGCTCTTTATTTCTCCCAGCTAACTATTTCATGGAGACCACAGCAGGTTTATGTAAGATAGAGTTTAAAGTAGGGATGCACAGACCGCAGGCAATAGCAGTTGGATACATATTATGTATCCAACTGCTATTTAACTGTTCAGTTATGCCTAATTGAGTTTTTTACACTACTTACTGCCTTGTGTTATTTCTGTATCTTTGTGTCCCTGTTAGTACCTTCCAGTGACGTTTCCGTTCATGCTTTCCTATGTGAATATGGTTGATTTTGATGTTCTCTACCTCCCCTCAAAGTTTGCACGTGGAATTTTGAACTACCCTGTATATACCAACAGTCACCCCCCCCCCCTCACAGCAATATGGGATTATAAAAAGCCTCAAAATTATTCAGTTCAGATAACAGTGCCCTCATTACTGAACTTTACCACATTCTCAACACTTTCTTCGCCAATGACTTCAATAATCCCCACCAAATCCAAAAAACACTAAAACCTCAAAATCAAACCTGCACACACACACACATACACACACTGCTCCCTCCTAAAAACTAACTACATTAAATCTATCAACATTTGATTTCTCTGTAAAACCACATCTCTTATCTACTCCACCAAAGACCAGTTGCAACACCATAGACCTGCTAGGAACTACAAAGAATCTGGTAATTGCAAATTGTCCTAGTATGGCCAAGCAACCAGGACATCCAATATTAGAATTGCTATACACAAGGACAACATCCAGTTCCACCACTACAGCCACTCTGAACTTGCTGGCTATGCTTTGGGCACTCACTGCAAGATACACTTGAAGAATGCCACCAAACTTGAGGTTTCTAGTATGAGAGATTATTCGAGAATCTCCTTTCAGCCATAAGAAACTACCATAAGAAACATCAACAAATTCATTAGCATGAAACCACTCCAAATTTGGGAAGCACTAATTCTCCAAACTTAAGCCCAACAACCTAGATCACCCATTAGCCCACTAGGCTGCACTATTTCAGACTTCAAACTCAACTTGGGTTTCCATGCTTCAGCCGCATGGGTAACATTGTTAGTGTCTGCGTGCACAGTCTGTTCATGCAGGCACTAACAGTGAGTAAGGGAGGCCAAATGATTAATGTCAATATCTATGTCACTCTATATCAGTGGGTAAATGATGCCTAATTATTAATTACAATCATTAATTATATAATTAATAATTAGTCTACTTTGTAATTTCCTAAAAATATAGTGGTGAATCATAAGTGTTCGGTAGTTAATTAAAGATACTCAAAAACGGGACCTTTTGGGATCCACTGAATTTTAAAATATACTTGTATAGTGATGGTTTATAGAAATTTGAAGTTCAGAGGATTCATTTTGCAGTGGTGGTGGTGGTGAAGACAGCACTAAGAATTGCTGCAATACTGAGGGGAACATTGGTAAGCAGAGATAACAGCTGATTCTATTACATAAAATTCTGATTGGATCACATCTGGTCACTGGGAAGGAGATGAAATTGGAGTGTAAATAAAGACAAGTAGTAATAATAGTAATAATATCATGTCTGAAGAATGTTAGTTATAAGGGTATGTAATCTGCAGAAATTATATGCAGACTATGAAAAATATTGCTACTAGGGAGATTTTTCATATGATATAACAATGGGAAAGAACAAGAGCCATCCCTGAAAGTTGCCGAAGAAAGTGGTAAGAGTAGCTTTTTTGCATGGAGAGTGGTAGGACCATGGTGCATTGCCTGAGAGGGTGGTGAGAGTGAAGACAGTGAATGAGTTTAAGGAGTGGTATGATACTTTGTGTTGTCTAAGTTGGACCTCCCACAATGAATCTTTTGACTTCAACGAGGTTCTGAACAACAACAATAATAATTTGATCTCTTGACTCTAAGTACTGTTGGGCCAAAACTGATTTATTCAGAATGCAGAAAACGAATCAGAATAAATCAGGTTTAACTGTATGGAATCATCTATATATATGCAGTTTGTTGATGTAGTCAGAACGATGCTATCATTGTTATTATTGTGGACCTTCATTAGACTCATCATGGGATGTCTGCCTTAAACAACATGAAGTGTGTTATACCACTCCTTAAACTCATTCGCTGTTTGCACTCTTGAGCATTGCATTCCATGCTTCTACTGCTCTATGCAAAAAGCTTATCTTACCATCTTATTATTTCTTTTTTGCAAATTTCAGGGATGGCCTCTTGTCCTTGTTCATTCCCCTGAATCTACCAAATTGAAAAATCTCCCTGTTGGTCTCCAATAAATCCCTTTATACAACTTAAATGTCTCAATCATTTGGTCATCTCCTTGGTCTTCTATATACCAAACTCTGAAGTTTGCATGCTCTCAAATCTGTCCTCCTGACCAACATTGTGCAGTCTTGATAACATTTTTATCTACCTCTGTACCCTCTCCAAGATTACTTCATTCCCTTCAAATCGCAGTGACTGCACCTGAGCACAGTAATACGGATGTGGGATTGAGTCTTTATACAATGGAACCACTATCCTTTTATATATACTGATTAGTGTCCTCATTACTGCAGCATCTTCTGAGTTGTCATCAAAACCTTTGCAATATGTCCTGTGAACAACTTCAAATTTTTATATACAGTCATCCCAAGATTCCTTGCATCTTCCACTATAACTCCACCAAGTGAGTATGAAGCATCCCTTCTGTGGATTCCAAATTTCAGAACTTTACATTTAGTTGCATTGAACTGATATATCTATGCATTTGCCTACCTTTCCAGCTTATTCAAATCCTCTTGAAGAGTCACAGTTTTGCCGTTACTAATAATCCTCTGAAGCGTCACACATCTGCAAACAACTGAATATTTCCCTGTAATCGAGTGACAGTATTATTATTATTATTACAGTCAACTCCAAGGAGTCCATAGACTCATCGAGGGATACCCTAACATTGTGTCAAGAACAACTATTCGACATTCACACAGTATCTATCATACTTCGCCTTGAACTCATTTACAGTCATAGCACCCACAATAGACTCTGGCAGCTTATTCCACTCATTCACCACTCTCCAAGTAAAAAACTTAGCTTTAACATCCTTGCTAACCACACTTTTTCCCAGCTTCCATGTATGACCCCTAGTCCTCCCACCACCAGTCCTATTCTCAAAAATATCTTCTGAATTAATCTTATAGAAACCCTTCAGTAATTTGACTGTCTCAATCATATCACCCCTTTTCCACCTATCCACCAATTTCTGCATCCCATAAATAAATCTTCAACCTGTTCTTATTATCACTTGGTGGGAGGACTAGGGCCATACATGGAAGCTCAAGGGTGTTAGAGCTAGGTTTTTTACTTGGAGAGTGGTGGATGAGTGGAATAAGCTGCCAGAGTCTGTTGTGGGTGCCATGACTGTAAATGAGTTCTTCATCATCTTGGTCGCTCATCTCTGGATTCTCTCCATCTCCTCCCCATCCATAAGAAACCCTGGCACCAATGTTCCCTCTAAGCTGTGCACGTGCACACGTTTTACAACTAGCGCACAAAGCAAAAAATATGCATACACTAGATTTTCAAGATGAAATTAAAATTTATTAATTAAAGAAGTTCCACTTAAACATTAACCTATAAATTCTTTAAAAAATACGGTAACTCGGCAACGCTCAAGCCTATAACCTCGCATTGTTTATTACATTCTCGAAGTTGCACAAAACTTATAAATTATTAACAGTAACCCTATTTGAGGCTGGCGATTTGATGCCAAAGTGAAAGGGGTGTCGCTTAAATGTGTAATTTTTGATTAGAATATAGAATGCCCTGCGGTTTGTTTACATCTCGGGCCTGACTCATGGAAAATTCCCAAACGTGATTGGCTGATCAAATTAGTTCAAGATCATGACGAATTAAAACAATGGTTTCATAATTTTAATAAAAATAATTAAATATTTTTAAAAACTTAAATTAGAGTACAATTAAAAATAAAACCCCAACTCCCCACCATGTGTGGGAACACGGTGGGGAGTTGGGGGTGACCTGGCTGACATCCCATTGACACCAGAAGGTAAAGAGTGAACTAAAATCTTTTAACTTTTTTGCTTAAATGATCAGTATTGTGACTCATATGGGTGCGCACATACTTTTCAAAAGAAGGCAAATTTTGCACACATGCAAATTTCTGTGCATGCTCACAGCAAAAAATTAACTTTGCCTGGCACCCATATCTGGGCACAGTAGTCTAGATGGGGTCTTATCAAGGCTCGATACAGAGGAACAATAACCTGTTTGTCTCTGCTTGTTAAAGTATTTTTCAGTAACCAAGTGATTTTGATGAGCTTCCACCAACACTCCTAAATCCCTGGCCTCGTCAATCTCCTGGAGTACAATTCCATCAATGTGATATACTGCTGCTAATCTTTGACCCCAAAATTTCACCTCATAACCTTATATTTTGCCACATTAAATTGACATCCATTCTCCTTAGCCCAGTCCTCCAAACTATCCAAATTATCCTGCAAAATTTTGACATCCTGTGCACTCACTATTGCTCTACTCAACATTGTATCATCAGCAAACAAATGAACAGTTCCTCTCAGATCCTTTCCTATATCGTTAATGAACAAATTGAACAGTAGTGGTCCAAGAACAGAACCCTGCGGCACACCACTAGTCACAGGTCGTCTTTTGGACTCTACTCCTGAATAAACCACTCTTTGATATCTCTCTATCAACCACCCTCCTATCCATCTCACCAACCTTATATCCATCCCCATATGCTGCAGTTTACTGATTAGAATTCCATGTGGTATCCTGTCAAAGGCCTTAGCAAGGTCCAGTAGAATCACTGTAAACCCATTATTACCCTTATCCAGTTCAGCTGTCACTGTGTTATAAAACGTGAGCAAGTTACTGAGGCATGATCTACCCTTCACAAAACCATGTTGTCCCCCATACAGTATTCCATTTTCATCTATCTAATCTTGTATTTTCCTCTGGACTATTTTCTCCAAGACCTTGACAACGATTCCTGATGTGCTGATCAGTCGGTAATTTACAACAGCAGTCTTGGAACCTCCTTTATGCAGTGGAACTATTTTCCCCTCTTTCCACCCCCTTGGGACTAACCCAGACCTGAGACTCAAATTAAACAAAATGGTCAAGGGCACTGACAATTCTTTAGCCGCTTCACGTACGACACGAGCTGGTATACCATCCAATCCCTCAGATGTATTAACATTGAGGTTTTGTAATAGACTATTCACCTCCACTTCATTCACCACAATTGATATAGAAATTGAACAATAATTTCTCAAGACTGAACCCTGTAGAACTCCACTTGTAACCTTCCTACTCCTTGATACTGCTCATCCACATACAACTCATCTATTACAAGCTAGTTACCAATCCAATCCCTTAATCTGATATTCAATTAAATTCTAGCTTGTCATGTGGCACCCTATGAAACCCCTTTTCCAAATAAAATAAAAAGGTAGCATGTGTCATCCTCATTCACTGCTCTTGTTACTAGACTAAAACAAGAATTCCCCGTAAAAGAATTGATTCTAGTCTTCATAAATAATATTACATTCATCTGCTTGATCTTGTGTACAAGTTCTCACCGATTTTTCCAAAATCTTAACAACGACAGAAGAAATATAAACTGGTCTAATGGTACTTTCTTACCCTCCTTCCACTCCTCAGGAGTTTGTCCAATTTCAAGACTTGAATTAAACAACCAGGTTAATGGTACAATCAATTGCTTAACACAGATACAGATACATTGTCAAATCCCATCTAGTCTTACCCGTATTCTGAATGCTGGACAGTCTAGATGTCTTATTGACATCTAGACTGTTCAGTATTCAGAATACATCCTTTTCTATTACTTCTAATCTTTCATCCCTCTAGGAATAAAGCCTTCTTTACCAGGATGGGGCTTTACCATAATAGCTCTGCTATGTCATTTACTGTTTCCATCCAGAGAGGTAATCTGTACACAATCCTTTTTCTCCTATTGGCCATATGATGAAAGAATTCCTTGGGATTCTTCTTGAATTGCAGTGCTGGTCCCTTCTTTTATTCTAATTTTTCTTTCCTTACTATACTAGTTACTTTCCCAGTCCCGAGCCTTATATTCCTCATCCGATTGTTTTCCATGTTTCTCTTTATATGCTTTCGATAACCTCATTTTCACCTCCTTTCCTCTTTGATTTCTTTAGTCATCTATTTTACTCCAATTCACTTTTATTTTCTTCACCCAAAGCATACAGTCTGCCAATGCCGTTAACAAAATTTTCTTAACCTTCTTACATGCACTACTGATCTCTCTTGCTTCCAATTCTTTCATCCATTGTACTGCTTCATGCTGGTTTCTAAGTCTGTTATAGTTCCCTTCCTTATAATTCCACATAATTTTCTTCTTTCTTGATATCTATGCATGCCTATTCATCCTCCAAGTTAGGACAACAGTAACTGTCGCCAACTGGGTGTAAATGTGACATTCCAGTTGCAATCAACTCCTCTTATGCTATGACCAAGTCCAAAACTCTTGATTGTCATGTTCAACAATCTTTGTGTGTGAATTATCCTCATGACTTCAACCGTGGTATCTCTTCCGTATCTGGCCCCCACTGATGAGACCTCAATAAAGGTCAAAACCAATTTGGGTAGTGGCCCTTCCCCAAATGCGTAGCAATATACATATCTGAGGGGTGGATGCCCAATTTATCCCACTAGGGGTGCTGTTTAGGACTATAGGCTTATTCTTAGTTGACATGCTTCAGCCTCATTTCTTAGTGTAGTGCTTGCATGCATTGAGTCTTTGACTCCATATGTTTCCTGATGCTATGGCAATTTGACTTTGCCAAAATATTGGAAGTATTAATAATTTATTTTAGTTAATATATTAGTCTGTTATAATTTCTTTAAGAAATACAGTTAGGATTCTTGTTCTGCATTTCTTATTTGCTTGCCACACTTTTTGCACACTATTCTGTTCACACCCTATCATATGCTATTTACTTTCTTCTATTTATGTTTATTCTCCTGTCTACTTCCACTTACCACTTCCCTTATGCACGCTATCAGTGGCGGCTTGTACATAAGCACTGCGACACTGCAGCACCCCAAGGAAAACACGAAAAAATTAAATTTTGTTTGTGTTTATAAATAGTAACAATGCTTACAACATTATATAAATGCAATACAACATGTTAAAGGTTACAGTTTATGTTTCAACATTGATTGAATAGTTAATAATTGGAATTGTTTGATTAATGCAGTGTCGGAATTATCACGTTCGGCCAATTGCAGCTAGACTCGCAGATATTTATTTGCGCTTCACTGCAAGTAACAAGTGAATCCAGTGCTGCTCGTTGAGCAGTGTCACTACAGATAATTTGTATGCTTGCACGCATTATTTCTGTGAGATATGAAACTTTTATTATTGGTGTGTGTTTGTGGTGAGGGTGAAATATTTTTGGTAAATTTTATTTTATTCTGTTAAAATAACATACAATTAGTTATTTATTATAGATCCAAGGCTGAATTATGACGAGTGTCACTGTTGAAAATATGAAAATTATATTTTCTCAATTATCGTTACATGAAAAAATAGAAATAAAAAATAAAGGTTGTCCTATGATCAGGAAAAAATGTATTGTTTTTTTATATTGTATATGTAGCATCCTAACTTAAAATTTTCGCTGGCCCCCACTGCACACTATTCTTACTTATCGAGTCTCATGGTCCATCTCACACTTTCTGCAAACACACATTCTAGCAGTCATTTTCATAAAGCACAAACCCAACATTGCTCAGTCATACATATTGCAGTTCTTAATATTGCTATACATTATGGAGGATTTTTGATAATACTGGACAAAATCATAATCTTATTTTCATCCTTATTTTATTCATCATGAGCAAACAAATGTTTACACTTTAAATAGCTTCACAACTACTAGGTTACTTATATAGAGGGGATGACTTTTACGCTATTATTTTCTTTTCTATCATTTCTATCACTTTTTTTCTATCATCTCCATGATGTCAAAAATTAATTTCAGTTCTGTAATTATTATTCATATAATACCTATCATACTTCTTCTTGAAGTCATTTACTCACACCCACCTTTGGCAACCAGTTCCACCTATTCACTATCTCCTCCAAGCTAAAAATGTAGTCCCCCCCCTCTACATAATTTCCAGAGGTGAACCCTTGGTCTCTTTCTTCTGCCATACATTAAAAAATGTTCTCTGTGTAAATTTACAGCAAAAAATACTATTACAATACAAAAAAGTGTATTCTGTAGATTGCATTGTGTGTGTGTGTGTGTGTGTGTGTGTGTGTGTGTGTGTGTGTGCGCTGATGATGACTATAGTGTCATTGTGTAGTTGGCGGATTAAGTAGAGGACCCTCCCACAATGATTCCTTGAACATGTCACTTAAATCCTATAATACCTTTTGATAACTTTTAAATTTCTATTAAGCTCGTTCTGTCACCCCTTTCCACCTATCAACTAAACCACAGACCTTTAATCTGTTCTCATAAAGAACATTCTGTAGACCTGTCACAATCATAGTTACTTGTCTCTGGATTCTCTTCATTCCCAAGGAATCCGGGCTGCCCAGATTTGGGTACAGCAGTAATAAGCTTAAAAATTACTGCTGTACAGATTTGGGTACAGCAGTTATATACATATGGCCTTATTAGAGCCTTATAAAGAGGAATGATAATCTTCCCTCCCCCCCTTACTTGTCATTGTGTCCTTCAATAGCCAGGTAATCTGATGAGCTGCTTTTTTCTCACTTTGCAATATAGTACCTTCTAGACTTGATTCCCTGTCCAGAATCATTTCATATCTCCTTGCTTTATCAGTTTCCTGTAGTCCAGTTCCATCATTGTAGGAAGGCTTGTGATTTCTTCTTGCCAGAGTGCATTACCTTACACTTTGCCTTAAGACATCCTGCAAGATATCATTATTGACTGTTACTCTTCCCAGTTTTGCAAAAAACTAATATTTCCAGGTGTTGTATGAGAAGAATTGCGCAAGAGTTAGTGCTGACTGTAGGAATGAATGATTTGGATGAGGATGGATATCAGCAGATATTGAGGATAGCAAAAGACAACAGCTTGGTTGGAAGGGTAATTAATGTGTTGCCGAGGTGCGACAATGATAAAATGAGATAGCAAACAGAAATCATGAATGGCATGCTAGCATGCTGTGCGGTGAGAAAGAGGCAGTGGTGTAATATATGTGGAATGCATTTGCAGGATGAACAGAATTATATAGGTGATGGATTGCATTTAAATGGGTTTGGTGTGAATCATTTGGAGAGACTATTACTAGAAGAGTGTGAATGATGTGAACAAGGGATCTGCAGAAGTTAAAAGCCATGTGAAATAGCAGGAGAGTGGAACAGGTGAGACTGAAGTGTTTTCAAATGGAGAGGAGAGTTGTGTGAGATACAAGTCTCATGTTAATGGGAAAATGGACTATTCAATAAGAATCTTAATCTGGACGATTTTCAATCGACGGTGAGTTAGCCGAACTCATACAGAGGTAGCGGAGTTTTTTCTCTCGGAAACTCGGGTTTTTCATCCCACATACAGACAAATCGGCCCTTCAGAACACACGCAATTTACAGACATAGAATACCAGTTGTGGTGGTGGAGGTGGGCGGTAAATGGCGTTGATGGAGACGATTCATAGCAGAGGTTCAGTGTAGTGGTTGAGACAGTTGTAGGTGTCCTCCCTCGATGAGTCTTTGGACTCCTTGGAGGTGTCAGGAATAGTAGTAATAATAATAATAATAATTCTTGATTGTACTCCTGATGTTAGTCATCAGAGGCAAATTTCATTAATTTTTAGATTTTTACATATATTTGAAGCAGATATTGAAATTCGTGAACACTTTTTGATGCTTTTAACAACTAATGACACTACTGGTAAAAGTATATATGAAAATATAAAATCACTTTTGAATAAATCTTAAATTGTCAGATTGTAGAGGGCAAGGGTATGATAATGGAGAGAATATGAAAGGAATATATAAGGGAGTCCATGCTTACATTTTAAATGAAAACGAAAAGGCATTTTATACCCCTGTCATAATTTAAATTTGATTTTAGTGGATGTCGCAAAATCATCAATTATAGCAATAAATTTTTTTAATGTTATACAAAAAATATATACATTATTTGCTGCCTCAGCTTCAATGTTGGGACATATTAAAGAAATTTGTTAAACAATTAACTCCAAAACCGTTATGTGATACAAGATGGGAATGTAGAATAGAATCAGTTAGAGCTGTACGTTTTCAAATTCCAGAATTTTTAAATGCACTAAAAGAATTATCTAAAACTGCATCAGATAATACTATCAAAGTAGAAGTGGTTTCAATATATGAACAAATAGATTCATTTGAGTTTATACTAAGCCTTGTAATTTGATATGAGCTTTTGTCAAAAGTTAATTTAGTAAGTAAAGTATTACGAAATGCAAAAATTCCCATAGACGTAGCAACTAAGCATATTAAAGAGTTAGTGCAGTACTTTGAAGAGCAGAGAATATCAGAATTTGATAGCTGTTTGGAGATTGCTAAAGAACTGTCAAATCTATTAGAAATAGAAATTAAATTTAAAGAAAGTCGAATACATCTAAGAAAAGTATTTTTTGATTATGAAACGCCTGATGAATCAAAAATATGAAATTCACGAAAAATCATTTGGATTTCTTTATGATATGAAATTTATAAGAAAAATGACAGAAAATGAATTAAAATTTTGCTGCAAATAGCTGTATCAAAAATTAAATACAGATATTGATGAATCTGAATTTTGCAATGAATTATTTTTAGAAAAATTGTTCCAGAAGATGCACCCATTAATATTTTAAAATTCATAATTGCAAATAATTTGTTGGATATTTATCCAAATATTAATTACGACATTTAAAATATTAGTGACCAGTCGAGTTACGGTCGCATCAACAAAAAGGTCATTTTCCAAATTAAAATTAATAAAAACCTACTTGCGATCTTCTTGTCTCAAGAATGTTTGTTATCCCTGGCAATAATATCTATAGAGCATGAAATGGAAAAATTTGAATTTTGATAGTGTTATAAATGATTTTATTGATAAGCGCATTAGGTTAAATAAAATTGAATATATTAAGATTTATTTTAAATCTTATAAGTTGTTATACATATATTTCATTCTTTATAGTAAAAATAGTTATTTTTTTATATTTTTATATTATTATTTATATTATTAAATAAATCATTGTTCTGGCATATTTATATGATAATGCGTACTTACATAGTAAAATAATATATCATCTACATACAAACACATTTATTTTTTAATTAATTTTTTCCCTTTACTTAAATTGATGCTAAAGAGCATACTTGTTTATTGGATAAATGTTTTTCATATTTGATTTCATTAACAAGATATTCTTCCATTTAACATTTCCATAAATGTTACTAACTTTCAGGGGCCCCACTTTTCTATTTCGCACAGGGCCCCGCAAAATGTAGAAACGGCCCTGTTGATAACAATGGTATTATCTTTGATGGACAGCATGGATTTTCTAAAAGGAGTCATGTTTTAGTAATCTACTTATTACAATAAAGTGACTGCTTCCTTGGGTAGAGGAAAAGTATACACAGTAATATACTTGGATTTCACAAAGGCTTTTGATAGAGTACCTCATGATAGGTTGACAGTCAAACTAGAGCAGATGGGGTTGGATATTAGATTGGTGCATTGGATTAGAGACTGGCTATCTGATAGGTATCAACAAGTTGTGTATGGGGGAGCGATATCCAGGAAAAGGAAAGTCACTAATGGAGTGCCTCAGGGGTCTATTTTAAGTCCATTACTGTTTAACTTGTATATTAATGATATAGATGAAGATTTGGATGGAGATATTCAGTTGTTTGCAGATGATGCAAAGTTGGGACGAACCATGAAGTGTAGTGAAGACGTTGTGCCCTTACAGGAAGACTTGAATAGATTGAGTAATTGGGCACGGAAATGGGGATGTGAGTTCAATGTTGCAAAATGTAAGGTTTTAAAATTTGGAAAACAAAGATGGGATGCAGAATTTATGCTTGGTGAGAATATATTGCTAGAGGTAGAGGAAATAAGAGATCTGGGGGTGATAGTGGAAAAGGATCTAAAATTTAGGGGACACATCGCCAAAATTGTGAAGACAACACAAAGGCTTCTGGGAATGATGCGGAGGACACTGACATGTAGAAGTAGGGAGATTCTTAAGACTATTACACTTTTTTTATATAATCTTTGTCAAGTAGCTTTATTTTATCCTCCTACATGTTTCGCCAATTTTTCTATTGGCATCCTCAGGGAATACAAAATAGTAAGCTAAAATGAAGGTTACAGACTAGGTTATAACTGATGGTTCTAATTCATACAAAAAATTGGTGTTGTGCGTGTCTCGTTAACGTGATTTATTCGTTATGGCTCATGACGTAATTGTTATGAAAGTTAATTTCTTTGATGTTTAATGATCTGATAAAAGTTTTCCAAATTTCTGGTAAAATTAGACCTTGATTCTTGTTTAGGTTTTCAGTTCTACGGGCGACTGTAGCTGCTTCTTTAAAGGTTCTTGAATGGTAGTTATCTTCTATGTATGGCATAAGGCTTTTATCCCACTCAATGTGATGGTTAGTAGAGGCAAAGTGGCATGAAAGGCCTGAAATGTCTTGTCTGTTATTTCTGACATATCTTATGTGTTCTTTCTTTCTCGTTTCAAAGCTTCTAGAGGTCTGACCTACGTAACTAATACCACATGAGCAAGGTATATTATATACTCCAGAGTACTTGTAGAATGGGTGAGGATCTTTCGGTGATCTTAAAAATATCCAAATAGTGTTGATTGGTTTGAATGCCACTCTGATCTTATGTGGTTTTAAAAGGTTAGCTAATTTTTTGGAAATGTTGCTGATAAAAGGAATCGTAATTGTACTGATGTATTGGACGTCATCACGTTGTTGATGTGGTATATCAGTAAAGAGAATCTTGTTATAGAGACTTTTTGGGTAACCATTTAAAGAAAGTTCTCTGAATATTGTGGTTAATTCCGTTAGTAGGTCATCCTTGTCTGTCGTATACTGTATGGCTTGAGACTATGGATAATGCTAAGTTTCTGAGCTATGTGATGAGCTGAGTTGAAATGGAGGCAAATTCCAGTATTTGTAGGTTTTCTGTATATAGATAGGTTGATACTCTTATTGGTTTGTTTCTTTATTAAAATGTCAAGGAATGGCAGTTTTTTTATCTTTTTCCATTTCTAATGTGAATTTGATGGTATTGTGGAAACTATTGATTTGGTTGAGGTAATTCTTTTTAGTTCTTCTTTCGTATGATCCCAAATGATAAAGATGTCATCTACATATCTGTACCAAATTTTCGGTTTTGGAATGATCTAGGATAAGATTTTTTTCTCTAGATCTTCCATGAATAAGTCAGCACAAGGAGGTGAAAGGGGGCTACCCATAGCTAATCCAGTGAGTTGTTTGTAGATCGTTTTTTGCCAAATAAAATAGAGGTTAAACAGTGATTGAACAAAGTAGTGATGTTTCTTTGACAAGTTGTCTAAGATGTTGATGACTTCAACCACTGGAATGTTAGTAAACAGAGATGTAATATCCAGGCTTGCTAGTATATCCTTTTCAAAGATAGGGATGTTTTTTAATCTTCACAAGATATTTGGACAGTTGGTAAGTGGGAGAATAGATTCCATCAACTATTGGACGTAATGGTATACCTTCTTTATCAATTTTTGGAAGGCCATACAATCTAGGAGTTAGTGGGTGCATTGATTTTAGTTTTTTTATAATTTCTATAGGCCAGTTATTCATTCCACTTAATAATTCATTGGTGTCATTATGGTTTTTTGTGGTAGAATCTTTACTGAGAACTTTATATACAGACCTGTCAGATAATAGATTTTTAATTTTTTCTTCATAATCTTTAGTATTTAATATAACTGTATTATTACCTTTGTCGGCTTTGAGTATGATGATATCTTTATTATTCCTTAATTTGAGAAGCGTTCTTCTTTCCATTTGGGTAGAGTTGGTGTTAGGATATCTTGACGGAGCTGAAAGGATTATGCTGCTTTTTAATCATAAGTCATTAGCTATTGGAAATGGTAGTAATGAGAAGGCTTTTTCTAAGTTGCAGATGAACTCTATTTTAGGAATCACAGTGGGTTTTAAAGCAAAATTGAATCCTTTTTTGAGGATAGAGATCTCAGGTTTACTTAAAACGTATTTAGATAGGTTAATTATCACTTGGTTATCTGGTAGAGACGGTTTGCAGTTTCTATGATTATCATACAGCATATTGAATTTATCAATTTGTGTCTTTTTGCTGTGATTAAACGTTTTGGTAAAACTGTTGCTAATCATATTGTCTAATAGTTGCCATGTCTCAGCGTCAAGATTATTAGAGATATCTGTGAATAAATTATAGCACTGTGAGTCTATTTTGCTAAGCATGAATCTCTTATGGTGAATTCTTTCTCTAAGAAGAGCATACGAAGTTCGTTGGTAAATAAAGTTGGCTTGTCTAGTTTTATAATATTGTTTCAAACGAAGAAATTTTGGGATCACGCTATTGTCTCTACATCTTTTTAAAAAAGTCAGATGGTTTAAATACCTAGCTTTTTTGCATTTTAAACCTTCGAGATTGCGTACCTTTTGTTTGGTGATCTCGTTGATCCTGTTCATTATGTTGAATTTTTTCTTGACAATTATTCATAAGACTATTACACTTTTTTTATATAATCTTTGTCAAGTAGCTTTATTTTATCCTCCTACATGTTTCGCCAGTTTTTCTATTGACATCCTCAGGGATGCCAATAGAAATTGTTATGAACTTTCATAACAATTACGTCATGAGCCATAACGAATAAATCACGTTAACGAGAGACACACATTGTCATGCACAATACCAATTTTTTGTATGAATTAGAACCATCAGTTATAACCTAGTCTGTAACCTTCATTTTAGCTTACTAGTTTGTATTCCCTGAGGATGCCAATAGAAAAATTGGCGAAACATGTAGGAGGATAAAATAAAGCTACTTGACAAAGATTATATAAAAAAAGTTTAATAGTCTTATGAATAATTGTCAAGAAAAAATTCAACATAACATAGGGAGATTCTTGTTCTGTTGTATAAGGCTTTGATAAGGCCGCACATGGACTATTGTGCCCAGATTTGGTCACCGGGTTTTCAGAAGGATGAAGAGATGTTGGAAAGGGTCCAAAGGATTAAGGTAGTTTCTGACCTCTGGAGTGTTGAGTATGAGGAAAGATTGAAAAGATGTAATTTGCAGAGTCTGGAGGACGGGAGGAAGAGTGGAGATATGATAGAGACCTACAAGTTGGTAAGGGGTTGTTATTGGATCAATGTTGGAGAAGTTTTACAGAGAATAGTGAGAGATCAAGGGAGAACCAGAGGTCATCCCTGGAAACTGTATAAAGAGGGTGTGAGAGGCAGGTTTTTTTTGTGCAGAGTTGTGAATGATTGGAATGCCTTGCTTGAGAATGTGGTGTCTGCAAAGAGTTTGAATGTGTTTAAAACACGGTATGATGAGCTGTGTGTGATAAAAGGACCTCCCAGATGAGTCTTTGACTCCATGAGGTCTTAGGGTGGTAATAATAATAAAATGAATTAAAGTGTCTGGTGAACAGGCAACCATCTAGAAGAATGAAAGTAATTCTATAATTCTTCATCTTGGTAGCATGCTTGAATTACTGTCATGTATTTGTACATCATTCATCCGAAGGATAATATCCACTTGTTTGCTGATGATGTACTGGAAGGGTACTTGTAAATATAAGCCACACAGAGATCCCAGGAGAATTTGAATAAACTAATTATATGGGCATATTGTAATGGAATCAGAGTACCAAGTATTAGATTACAGATTTTTAATTAGATGTATTACAATTGTGCATTTTACTCATGGAAGAAATTGGTCAGCTAGGTATCTGGAAGGCATAGTAGATAGATAACTGAATTTCAGGGGTGGATATATTGTGAAAGTAATAAAAGCAGCACAGAGTGGTAGTATTGATAAAGGCGTGATTTGTGATAAGGAAATTCTCATCTCATCTTCCTTTTTTACCTTGTGGTGTCAAGGGTTTATTAATCATTGAACCTCAAACTGTTCACAGGATAAGGTGGTCAGCCCTATGCCCTGGTGTGTCCTACGTCCTGTAGTGTTGAGTTCTCAAGGCCGGTTTGCCTGCTTTGCGGGATGAAAACCCCCAGGATAAACTGGGGGAAAAACCTTACTGTCCATGCTCAAGACCTGCTAACTTGGCTATGGCTGAGGAAGATCCTTCAGCTCCTCAAGTCGCCGACGGGAATCGAACCTAGGACACTCCTTCCCCGGGCATATGGTTGCAAAGTGCACAGCCACTAGGCTAACTGCACGGACATAAGGAAATTTATTGTGCTTATTTATATGGCCTTGATATAGAATTCATCCATTCACTGTTGTGCTCAGATATGAAGAGATGTTGGTTTGAATTATGGCTAAAGCAACTAAGGCTTTCAAGCCAATGTATTATGACTGTTGACTACATGTGTTCTAGCAAGTTTGCTTAAAATTATCAGCCTTTTATCAATGGGAATTCTCCCCTTTATCTATTTATCCCACACACCCGAGGTGCATCAACCTATAGTATATCCAGCACTATGTGTGGGGTGCAGGTGAAGATTGAAAAAGAAAAAATCTGTTGACATTGTTCTTGAAGAGTTGATTGATGTTGTAGTTGGGAAACACAGAGGTAGATTGAATAAATGAGGAAGAACAGTTTTACTGTATTTGCTCTGTCTCTGTTCTGCAGGTCCTTCCATGGTCACTGGCCAGTGACCATGGAAGGACCTGTAAGATAGAATAGGTTCCATTGAAAGATGGAATGGAGATCAGTGTTTAAGGCATCAGTTGCAGATCTTGAAGCATGAGATATTGAGAACTACATGGTTTGCTGAAAGATAGGATGAATAGAGTTTACTATTGGCAAAGCTGTGGATAGGATTAGTAGTGATTGAGATAGGTCATTTCTGTATAAGGATAGGTGATAGAACAGAATACTGAAACACTCCTGCATTGGTGGCAAAGCTCGAAGAGAGGGATACCATCCACCATCACATGCAATGAACAACCAAGGAGAAAGCTGGCTAGATGAAAGAAAGGCAGTTTATTAAGCAGGTTTCTCGATGTCCAACACTATCAAAAGTCCTGTAAGATATCAGCCATAGATCTAGATTGCCGTAATCCATACTAGTGGTTGCTTATTAACTGATCAACCTCTAGGTAGAGGAGAAGTTGAGTGTCAATAACTTTTTCCTGTAAATATTAATATAAATACATATGTATGTATATGCTAATTTACTGTTTATCAAACTCTAGTTTCTTTCTCTTAAATGTTTATTAATTCATTTTTTTTAATAAATAATAGAAATATTAAAAGATATCTTGTTTAGCCTAGAAAATATGTGTATGGTACACAGGTGTGTGTGTGTGTATTCTGTTCTCCTTTCCTCCTAGTCATCCTGATATACATTGTGTATTCATTTTAAATGACAACCAATCCTCAAATTTCAAATGAAATAATTTAATGAAAATTTTTAATTACAGTAGCACATAATGAGTAAAATGTACAGCATATTTAATGGCATAGTTATGTATATATATATATTTCCCCCCCTCCACATTTTCATTTTTTTTCTCTGTTATGTTATCCCTCTTTTTTTTCTTTCTATCATTTGCTGCATCCACATGATGAAGCACCATAACAGATCTGCCTGAGTTTTCCACTTACACCAGTCAAGTGTTGCTGGTTCTAACCTGCCTGTTAGTACATCCTTCTTCTGATATTCTGTATACTTCTTTTCTCTTGCACAGTTGATTATTTTGACAGTTTTTTCCTTTGAGAATGAATGGTATGCCCTTGTTTCCATGGTATCTTTTCTTTTCTTGAACTCCTTTCTCATTTTGGTCGTGCATTATATCCATTCCTACCATAGCATTTACATTTTCACAGATCTAGTGCTCATTATTTCCTCTTTTGTGCTGCTGCAGTTGAAGGATTTCTTTCTCTTGTGATTGTGGACTTTTTATTTGCAGGCATCCTCATTTCATTCACTCTACTAAGATCTCCTTGAGGACGAATAAGCGAGGATAAGTCCAAACTTTTTCATGTTGCTGTATTCCTAGAAAAAAATTAAAGATTTTATTTAGTCAAAATTATCCAAACACACATATCTATATAATGTATTTATTCTATTTTGTGTTGATTTTCCCAGATGTAAATGTTAATGTACATTCAGCTAAATGTATAGTTTATTTTTTTACATTATTACATCCATACTACTTTGTGCTTATGCCATTATATTTTCTGTCTTTCACTCTCTCTTTCTCTCTGGTCAGTTACCTCTGGATGCATTTACGCATTTATACAAATTATGTATTTTGCCCCATTATTTAAAAACCCCTTTTAGAATATCATTTGTCATTAATTTTATTATCATAAACAAATAAGATTAGTATTAATATTACTCCAAAGCTTCCACGAAATCTGAAGACTAATCACAGGAGGTTGAGCACTCACAGATCACAATAACTATTGTACCTTGTCTTGAATACATTCAATGTTGGAGCACTCTGCATCTGCTCCAGCAATGCATTCCACTCTTTCACCAACTACCGAGTAAAAAATCTACTTTTCATTTTCTAACACACACAAACTTTGTACAGTTTCCAGGGATGACCTTTGGTTCTTGCATCACCAGTTAGCGTATGTAATAATTCCCCTGTATCTATTTCATAGGATCCTTTTGCTAACTTATATGTGCGAGTCATATGATCCCCCTCCTCCTCTCTGCCAAGCTCTGAAGACCATATTCCCTCAGTCTGTCTCATACTCAATATTTCATAGTCCTGAGACAGACTTAGTTTATGTGCCTTTGTGTTCTCTCCAATGTTTCCTTATCACCAGTATAGCCAGGTGATCAGATCTGTGCACAGAAATCCAAATGGTGCCTAATTAGTGCCAATTATAGCAGAACTATCACTTTTAGAAAAGTATTGCTTTAAATTCATCTTTCAGAGCTTGTTCATTGGAGCAGATCTTCAAAGCCCTGTTTTTTAGAGTGTTATGAACAAGCTCTGAAAGACGAATTTAAAGTTATCAGCAGTACTTTTCTAAAAAATGGTTACAGCCAAAACACTATTAACAAAATTCTCTACAAGACCTCAATAAAAAAAAAAAAAAAAGATAAATCATACTACAATAAAACTATTCCTTACATTAAAGGGACATCAGATAAAATAAATAGAATACTATAGAAATAATGTAAAAGCCACCTTTAAACCCCCTGCAAAATTAAAAAGCTTACTTATATACTTACTTAAATACCCACTCCCTCTGCTGGCCCACCCTGGAGTATACCGTATTTATTGCACCTGTAATCTACCATATATAGGGGAAACAGGATGCACAATTCCTGTCAGACAAAAGGAACATTAACGACACATTAATTAATATAACTTTGGTGAAGCTGGCCTTTCTGATCATGCCCTAAATGATGACTTTACATAGAATTGACTGGAAAAGCACCAGTTGTTTACATCATGCCAAAACATAGTATGAACACAAATTTAAGGAAGCCTGTGAGATTCTTATCAGCCACCCCAATCTAAACAATAATGATAGTCTAAAAATCCCAAGCATATGGAAGGCACATATTCTACCCACGGAAACTTTCTCCCAAAGAGTTAATTATAAACAGGACTGTAGATAATCCAGAATCCTAAATCTAATATTAACAATTGTAATGTTAAAAATAGGACATCATTGTTACTGTAAGAAAACTGCCTATAAGAAAGAATGTTTCTCTCATGTTATCTTAAACAGAATTTAGTTTTGGAGTTTCTAAATAATTAATTTGTAATTTTATCTGTATTTTTTTTTTTTTTTTCTCTAGCGGTCATGCCAGTAAAATGACCAGTGATCAAATCATTGTTTCTTTAGCTTACTATGAGAAATGTAACTCGGCTTGTCCTTGTATATTTGTATATACTCCAAATGATGACCTTAATATGAAGGTTGAAACGGCAGGAAATTAAAAGTTATTTATAATATGGTTGTAAAGTCCATAATTTCTAAAATGAATGCTGATCACTGTGCAACACACAAAAAAGGATTCAGTTTCCTGTTTGCTAAGATCTCCAGATCTCTTGCCTCCTTCCATCTTCTCTGGCCAAAATGCATAACTTTACACTTAGTAACATTAAAATGACATCCCATTCTACATTTCAAATCCTCTTGTAACAACAACACATCAGAACTTCCTGATATTGCTCTTTTACTTATTAACATACATAACTTTACTTAACATACTCATTTAAGTAAGTAAACTCATTACTGATAAACACTCAGTAATTCCCACCTCATATGAGTCACATACTTATGCAAGTTTATGTTTAGCATCTATGAAAGTCTGTGGACGTGTACATCTTGCTAAATAAGCAGGTAAAACATTGTCTGACAATTAACAGTATAGTGCAAGACCAGTAGATCATTTTTTTTGTGACTACTCTGGTTTGACTGTAAGGAATAAATTTCCATATTTCATCATGTCAGTTACCATTCCTTGAATGTTTTTGTGACAAAAACGACGTGTAATATTCAATTCATCAAAGAGAGTGATTGCTTGAAGATATAGTTTGCTTTGCAGTAAAATATCAGTTATATGTACTTGATAAGTTTCTTTCATTAATTTAAGTACATTAATCACTATTGAAGGACTGCTGACAGTCTTGCTTAATTCTGTTATTCTGTATACCTTTTTGTTGCATTTCAATGTGTCACTATTAGGAACACAGAATAAACTGTTTCATTCGCTCTAGATATGATAGTTGTTCTGCCTTTCTATCTGTACCTCAACATATGTACTGTCTGTGCGGTTAGCCTAGTGGCTTTTGCGCTTCGCAACCATATGCTTGGGGATGGAGCGTCCTAGGTTCAATTCCCGTTGACGGGAATTGAACCTAGGATCTTCCTCAGCTCAAGGATCTTCCTCAGCTATAGCCAAGTTAGCCGGTCTTGGGTGTGACAGTAGGGTTTTTTCCACCAGTATATCTGGGGTTTTTCATCCCACAAGCAGGCAAACCGGTCCGAGGACACACATTGATTACAGTTGGGAATATTGACCCAGCCATAGGTCTGATTAGTCAGCCTATGCCGGTTCCGGAGCCCGGATAAAATTTGGGGGAATTAGATGGTACCATGAACTCCTGTAAAAAGGGGGAATGCTGTATCATCACACGGAATTTATTTATTAACATATGTACTAGTTCATGTACTTATGCAATTTTAACTTTTTATGTATAATTCAAATCCCCTGACTATTTTATGCTA
Source organism: Typopeltis vanoorti (assembly GCF_054136105.1). Classification (NCBI taxonomy): domain Eukaryota; kingdom Metazoa; phylum Arthropoda; class Arachnida; order Uropygi; family Thelyphonidae; genus Typopeltis; species Typopeltis vanoorti. The sequence goes on along the minus strand of NC_143557.1, from coordinate 49,228,763 downwards.
TTTTTCTACATGGATTTTATTTCAATATATATAACCATTTTATTTTGGTTACTCCATTCCATCCCTATTCCTTTCTCCTTTTTACCTTGATTTGCTTTTAGTAATAAAATATCATCCCATTACTGCAGAACTCTTGTCTCATTATATTGCAAGGCAACATAGGCAAGTTTTAGAAAAGATAAAAAAATCATGCTTTTAATCTGTTTTGTTCATGTTTGTGTGTGTTCTGCCACCTGGTGAATTTTATCATATCTTTAAGTTGATATGCGGTTAGTCAAGTGGCTATGCGCTTTGCAACCATATGCCTGGGAAAGGAGTATCCTGGGTTCGATTCCCGTCGCCGACGTGAGGAACTTGAGGATCTTTCTCAGACATAGCCAAGTTAACCCGTCTTGGGCTTAAACTGCAGGGTTTTTCTCCCCAGTTTATCTGGGGGTTTTCCTCCTGCAAGCAGGCAACCTGCCCCGTGAACACACGCATCTACAGACATAGGACACACCGGGAGGCATAGGACTAGCCACCTTATCTTTGAGACAGGTACGGCTTAGAAAGTCTAAGGATAGCTCCATAACATGCCACTAGACCTAATACATGAAGAGAAGAAGAATCTTCAAGTTACAATAATAGTCATTGTGTCTTTATGCTTAACATTTCACTACATTTAAGATATATTTATGATCCATAAGGCAAAATGTTTTGCACAATGGAGACAACTGATATTCTCAGCTTCTTAAACATTAGTTATGTTATCTGTCTCTCAATGTAATGAGTCTCTGCAGTCATTGTCTTTGGATTCCATCAAGAATGTGAAGAAGTATAAGGCGTTTCAGCTGAAGGTAAATTAATTGGTCTTGTACAGAAGTGGTATGGTTTTTCATCCCCAAAACTCTCAAACCAGTCAAAAGAATGCACATTAATAACAAACACAGTACACTCTTCCCCCCCAAGCCTTAGTTGCTTCACCCATAATTCCAAACAGCTAGCCTCAATTTAATATATAAATATATGCAAATTACTATTTTTAAGAGTTTCCTTTTTCTTCAAGACGAGTTATGCAGCATTACTTTTTATTAGCTGAGTATAATTTTAAAAATAAAATTTTTTTCCTGATATTATTTTAAAAAATTTTTGTTGTTTAAGAAAATTCATTTTTTTAAAGTCTGCTTGGTCTCTATTATAGTAATTATGATGATCAATTTATCACCCAGTTTCCTGTACTACTCTTAAGATCTGATATTTTAAATTCATTAGTAAGCACTAATTACTATGTGATGTGCTCCATTGGTTTTTCACTAGTTGGAGAGTACAAGGTGATCAAAATTAAAGTATTCCTGTTTAATGCCTTGTGGAGCACCATCCAGAAATGTATAATTAGTATTAGTATTATTATTCAGGCCTCCATGGAGTCAAAATACTCATCGTGGGAGGTCCTTTCTAAGAAACACGTCTATCAAGACTCATCGAGGGAGATCCCTCCTAGGAAACACAAAGTCTATCATACCACTCCTTAAACGTGTTGACCGTTCTCGCTCTCACCCACTCCATCAGGCAATGCATTCTACCCTCCATGCAAAGAAACCACTCCTCACCCTCTTTCTCACAGTTTCCTTTCGTAACTTCCAGGAATGGCCTCTTGTCATGACTCCTTCCTGCTGTTCAACCAAGCGAAAAAACCCCAGTGTCAACCCTGTAACCACCTCTCAATAGTTTAAAAGTCTCAATCATATCACCTCTCCTTCTAATATCTTTTTTGTCTGTAAATTATGTGTGTTCTGAAGGGTCGATTTGTCTGTATGTGGGATGAAAAACCCAAATTTCCGGGAGAGGAAGGTCCTGACACCATCTATGTTATATAATAATGCTATGTATTATGGGAAGGATTACTACTCAGACTGGTTTCGAACTTTATTCAGGTCTCATCAGTGGGAGCCAGATCCAGAAGTAATACTAAGGTTGAGGTAATTCAGACGTAATATTTCCATATACAAGTAGCCAAAAGGTGTCATACCTTATTACTAAAATACTCTGGATAGAGATAAATATTGAAAGTTTTCCTGCTTGGTTGACCAGTCATGAAGTTACTTCACATGCAAACTTCGTTTGTTTACTCTTGGATAAAGGATTAAACCAAGAATATAATTTCTTTGCATCTTTAATTTATGCCTGATGAAACCTCAATAAAGGTCAAAACTGGTTTGGATAGTGGCCCTTCCCATAATGCATAGCATTATACATGTGCATAAGGATAAGTGCATTGCATTATGGGATACTGTAGCAATTGATGCAAAGTCATTAGCCTCTGTATACAAGTAGCCCAGTCATAAAGTGACTGGGCTACTTGTTTGCTTACGGCATCTTCACTGGATGCCGTTTATAATTAGTGATAGTCTTTGGTTGGCTAGCGCCTCCGTATCACAATTGGAAGAATGACGGTATATTGTGCTCTTAGATTGGAATAGGCCTAATTTCGATTAGGCCTATTCCAATCGTCGTGATGGGAGGAATCTTTATGTGGACTTTTTCAATTGAAGGTGAGTTAGCCAATCTCATATAGAGGTAGCAGGATTTTTTCTCCTGGAAACTCGGGTTTTTCATCCCGCATACAGACAAATCAGCCCTTCAGAACATATAATTTACAGACAAAAAATATGTTGCGGTGGATGGCGTTGATGGAGATGATTAGTAGTAGAAGTTCAGTGTAGTGGTGGATACAGTTTTATAGTGGGTGTCCTCCCGCAATGAGTCTTCGGATTCCTTGGAGGTGTCACGAATAATAATAATATTGACTCCCCCCCCCAGCCTCAAAAAGTTAAATAGGGCTAAAACAGTCTTGCCTACTCCCCATAGGGGAATAAAAGAATTGCAGCACAGAAGTAATTATATGCTTGTTTTCCTCCACACCTATAATTCGAATCAATCAATTTGCTTTCCGTCCTTCTTAATAATACAGCTTTCACATTCATACATCACTATTTGAAATACCATTGCTCTGAGAATTCTAACTTTCTTAGTCTTACTCACACTTTTGTCTTTCATAATTTTGTCAGGTTTAACATAGCTATTTTTTTCCCCATGAGTATCCTTCTTTTAATTTCATCTTGACATTTACCATCATTTCTGATTCTGGATACCAGTAAATGATAACTTTCAACAATTTCTATTTTATTCCTCTCTATTATAAATTCATTTAAATTGCCAAAAGCCATCATTTTTGTTTTGCTGATGTTTAAATTAAGCCTGGCATTGTTACTTTTCCTCTTAACCAATATAATCAACCGCTCCAGATATTTTGTAGTTTCTGCTATGAGGGTTGTATCATCTGCATGTCTTAAATTATTTATTTTTCTGCCATCAGTCTTAATTCCAGCTAGGTCTTTGTCTAAGTTAGCCATTCTCATAATGTGTATTTATTCACTATAAATATTAAAAAGATGGGGCTACAATTTACAACCTTGCCAGACTCCTTTTTGCACTCAAACACTGTGTGTTTCTCCAAAGACTGTTTTTACTGAAGCTTATCGGTTGTCATACAGTTCTCTTGATAAGAGAGCTGTATGACATGCAATCAAAAGCTTTCTTATAATCAATGAAACAGATGAATACTTCCTTCTGTAATTCTCTTGTTCTTTCCATAATCCATCTCATGTTTGCTATTTGGTCTCTATTTATGGCATTTTTCTATTCACTTATAGCTCCAGCTTTTGTTGACTCACTTTCAGCATAATTACTTGCATGTGAAATTAGAGTGATGGTTATAAGGTTATGCATTTTGCACTGAAAAAGTGACAAGCTGTGAAATAGTGATCTAGAAGTGATGGTAAACAGGAAGTTGAAGTTCTGGATCAAAATGGGATGCCGAAAAACGTTCGGAAGTAGGAATAAAGGAGTTTCTCTTTATAGATTTTACACCTGGACTGTTCTCTGAGATTTGGGAAAATACGAGGTAGAGAGAATGCAGAGGTAGGCAGTTGAGATTGTAAAAATACTGCCCTGAGGCTAGATTAAAAGTTTGTGAGTTGGTCTAAAATAAAAGAAAACATCCGATAGAAACATAAATTACTAAAGTATTTTATAGAATAAAATGAAAGAAAAATGTTTAAAGTGCATGAGGGAGATCTACAAAGGGTTATTCCTGGAAATTAAGATGTAGTTAGCAAAAGATATGAGGAGTAATTTTTTTTTTTTGCTTGGAGAATGGTTAATGACTGAAAGGTTACCAAAGGATGCTGCAATTGCATTGTTAATTAATGAATTTAAAGGAGA